>NC_073303.1:71943558-72263558 GCF_027595985.1 Sorex araneus
TAAAATGCAAAGTTCCAGAAGCTGTATACCTTTATTTTCTTCCCTATAATGAGATAAGTTAGAGTGACATATGGAAGAAAAATTCACCTTAATTACAAAACTGAGAAAAGTTGTCTACAGATTTATAAGAAATCTTGAGATGCTGTTATTATTATTTTAGTTGTACTTTCATCTATTCCCTTATAAATATTTTCCAGTCACAAAAACAAACACGCTGAATGCATCTTAAATGAGTTGCATATAATGTGCAGTTAATAATTTGGGCCAGATCCCAAATGAATTCTGAAGTGTATCATCTCAGTACTTCTCTAGATCAAACAGACCCTAAATTTTATCAGAGTAGATCAGATGAAACTTCCAAAAAATGTCATATTAATGCTATGTAGAAAAAAATATGGAAAGAAAACTAGGGTCTAACCACATTTCAAAGCAATGTGGTAGGACAGATTTTGTTATAATACTCCCACATATTTTTACACTAAGTTGCATATCAATTTATTTTAAAGAAGCTACACATTAATCAGAAACTAAGTCAAAACTTTTTCTTTCATACAATCAAATTTACATTTCATTCTAAAAGCAACAACAAAACTATCCAAATCAATACAGCAGTAATATATTACCTAACTTTTAAATGTGTAGCTATCAACTATGACCATGGCAATATTTACCAGTATATTCTGAATCATATTAACTCATGCAGTTAAAGTTTTTTACGTCAATACGATTCAGTGATACTGAATCTGATGCTAAGTGATTTCAGTGCCATCTATAACAGGTGAAATCTTTCTTTTTCCAATACAACCATTCAGAAAATTTACATTAAAGTTTTACTAGTCCCAATAAAGAGACCACAAAGATAACCATGTAGCTAAAACTATGGAATTCACACCCAAATTACCATATAACAAGTAAATTTACTATAAAACTGGTTTCACCATTAAAACCAGTTTCCATTTCATCAACATCTAAGCTCTGCTGCCACATCTTTAATTTTTAAAAAAATCAACAAACTGCTCAAGAAATGCAAAGAGAAAAACCTGATATAATTTTAATGCTCAATTCACAGTACATACCTGCTGGTCTGCTTAGAATATGTGTGCACACTTTTTTGGGAATTCTCAGGAACCCTCAAGATCAGTGACACTGATCATGTAAATCCCTTTTTGGGAACTAATGGGCGATGTGCAGAAAAGAACTTTTATTGCTCTTTCTGTCTTGCTTTCCCTCGGCAGTCACTGCTGCCTAAATTCTGCTCTGCTAAATGGCCAAACCCACCTACAAGGAGCCAGGCTAATGAAAGGGGATGCTTTCTGAACAATAGGAGAATTCCTCTGCATTCAGAAAGCTGCATTCCCATTAGAACCCCAAAATCAGAGAGGCCAGTTTCACCTCTGTTTTTTAATTGAGATTGTCCCAGCCCTCCTCAATGGTCCAGTGAGACACTGTTTGTGAAATGATTAAAAAGAAGGAGATCTGATCAAGAGGACAGAATAATGGGGAAAGAATGCTAAGTTAGCCACTCTGCCAAGTGCTGCGAAAGAAGACCAATGAGCTCCTTAGCCTATTGTTTTTATTCTCATCCGTTCTTTAGGCATCTCAGAACCCTCTGAGTCTTTCTTCACTCCATTTTAAACAGGCTAAAAGTTGCCACTTAGGAGAGAATTTTGGTTACAAGTTACAAATCATAACAAAAAATAGAAAATAAATAAATATCCTTGAATTATATCAAGTTTCCAAAAGGTCATCACTGTCTCCGCTGTGGCCTTTTCCCCATTCCAAATCCTCTATCAATATGTCATAGTGAGTTAGGCAAAGACAAAAGAGAGGCGCAGTGTGGAAACGGCACATATATCTAATCCTGACAAAGCAATGAATAGACCTTCACAAGTATAATTATACTTGTTTATTTGTTGCCACGTACAGAGAACTGATGAAAAAAAATCCATCAAAGTGGTATTATGCAGACACCAAGAGCTTCTTTTCTTTGGTCGCAAAAGCCACATTGAGGCTTAAATTCCTTATTGTTAAATTCAGAAAAGAAAAAAAAAAGATTTTTGGTTGGACTTTGTGTGTGTGTGTGTGCCTCAGTTGCTGACAGATCTTTTGTGTACCAGGCTATATTAGTTCACACAACTACCTCATTTTTACCCATATTGGAATTCATAATTACAAACTACTGTACAGAGGTTTTTAAAAGGGCGTGGTGTGATGACCGAGAGGGTCGTGAAATTGCTCTTTTCTCACGGTCTCTCTTTTGATATATCAAAACCCAGGTAAAGTACCTGTGTGGAAGTAGCAGTTACGTCTGACACATCTTTGATCTCCGTCTTTTAAGTTGAGCTAGTGGTTTTTCTCTGCAATTTGCTTATTTTAGCATACGTTTAGTATTGCATAAAAGATTGTGTAACTCCTTTCCCATCATAGTATTGGAAAAGCCAAGAAGAACGAAGGCAAATTAGGAGGATGTCAAAGAATTGAAAATATTAAGCAGAAAGTTTCGCACCCAACTATGAAGGAGACATTATGTTCCAATAGACATGAAATCAAATAAATAACTTAACAAAAGCATATTTTTAGAGGTGGAGGGGGCAAATAACGATTTTTTTTTCATCTTGCAGGATATAAATATATCAAAGTAGAAGCAATCTGCATAGTTAATGTTTGTGAGCTTTACAATTTAAAACAGAAAAGCTGTAATTTTTCTTTGCTGGCAATCTGGAAACACTCTGGAGTTAATTACAGCTGATTCAGAGTGAACCACACAAACAAAGACCAGTCTATGTCCAGACAATTATACTGCATTAACCAGCTTAGAGCTTCCTGCTGATGTTTCAGGGCTCTTCTGTTACACCCTTCTACCTTCCCAGCACGAGAGAAAATGCTTCTGCAAGAAGGAATTAATGAAGAGAACTGCAAAAGAATGTGTGACGACCTCTCCTGGCATGAAAAAAATCTTTCCACCCATGTCACGACAAAGGGGAGAAGGTAATTGAGTTTGAATAGAAGGATGTAACCAAATATATTAAGCATTTAATACAAGCAGATTTTTAAAGAGGGAAAGTTTCCGAAGACAAACATGAATGTGCCAGTCAAATAAGTCATTTCCCCTTCGTTTTTTTTTTTCAGTAAAATCTAAATTAGCTATTAAATACAGATTTACTTCCTTCTCTATAAACAAGACCCTGGTGATCGATGCAGAGAGATCTTCTCTCTCCCTCTCTCACTCTTTCTCTTCCTCTCCCACTCTTCCTACCCTCATTTCCCCTCATTACTTCCCTCATCTTTAAACCTACATGGACTTTATATAACAATTACTCATGATTAGGCGTATGTGATGGAGAACTAAAGAGGGGAAAGGTGCACTTTACCAATGAGTCTAATAATTCCTAATTTGATTAGTTGTGGGAAACAGGAATTTTACCCAGTTTTCTTTACAACTTTAATCAAACTCCAGCTACTTTCCTTTGAGAGAAATCAATAATCTCTCCTTAACCAAATTACGCTATTATATGACTCATTTTATTTGTTTGCTTCAGGAAAATTTCATAATCAGTGTGCAAGATGGACCCATTCGTTAACTATCCCCTATAAACAAACTTTGGTACTTCTAACCAATCTAGTTGATTTCTAATTTTCTTATTCATTCTAATTGAAAATGAATAGTTTGCATTGGTGTGAGACAAGGACATGAACTGTAATTATGTTCAATGCCTCTTTCTGATTCTGTCTTTGATACTGTTTTGCTAGTATTCCAGCTGACATTGGGGCTTTGTAGTGATTGCTTCATTAAAGGGTAAGGATGTTCTAATCAGCTAAAGAATTACTAGAAAGCTGTTGTTTGCCAATACTGTGAGAGTATACTGACTTTTTTGTTGCTTTCTTCACAAAAATAAAAACTGATTCTGAATACTAGTGACCGAGTCTCATTTAAGTATAAATCATCTTCCCTTTGTCTCATTCATGCAAACTGGGATTAGAGTCAAATGTATGATGCTTTAATTTTTCTTCCCAAAGTACATATGCACCTACAAGTCAAAACAGGTTTTATATTAAAGTACATATAAACTTACTCTGGAAATAATAAAAGGTTATGCAAAGCATGCCTCATTTTACAAAGCATCTCAATGATGGATAAAAGAGTATCTTATCTCAGTCATCTTGCTTTGAATCCCTACCATATTTGAAAGTTCAAGGAAATTAATTACATTGCTAACAACAAAGCTTAAAAGTGAAAACTCTTAGTTCTCCTTGGAAAACTATGGATCACATCAAGAATTTATGAATTTGAAATTTGTTAATATTGTCTTATTTTTCATATGCTTATAGTTTTAGTCTTTAAAATGTAATTGACTAACCTCTCTGGCATACTCACACTCTAAGAGTATTCAGCTGATAATGCTTTTAAGTTGTCACATAGGAACATTTTAAAAATTAATCTTAATTGGTTTTATTGAGGTATATACAGCTAATGAATACTTGACTTCCAAAAGCTGTTTACCAGAGTAGCTGAAACCATTCCACACACATACTTATCTCATACAAATTATGAAGACAATATAATCTAACATATGCAAGTTTTTTTTTTCTTTCTCTTCCTGGCCATATATAAAATTTATTATTGAACTACATATAGAAAAATCTTTGAAGGGAAAACAATTATATAATTATATCTATTCCATTATTCCGGACAATATAATTTCAAAACCAATGTAACAAGTGTGCTAGTGTGTGTAATAGTGTAAACACTTTTTTTAAATGTAATCCTTTGCAAGCCAAAACTACCATTATTATCTTTATAAAACTAATCACAGCACAGGTATTTCAGCAAACATTTCTATTCTCTGATCAATGATTTTATAATTTCTCATGATATAAAACTGGTTTTAGTAAAGAAAGTTGCATGCATCATTTGCATTTTATTATCAAATACTTCTTACTATAATATTTCTATAATTAACCAAATATAAGTCTCTTTTTTACAGGTTCTGTTAACATGCTAAATAAATCTATATTAAAAACCACAGAGGGCTAACATAAGAGAGACTTACATACAAAACATAAAGAAATAATATAAAGTAGAATGCCAGGTTTTCTTCTGGATGACGTATTGTCAATTTGTGTTTGATCACTAATATTTGCTGGCTATTTTTCTATTAAGAAAAAAGTTTTGTTTGGGTGGGAGTTTTTTGTTGTTGTTTGTATGTTTGCTCTATCTTGGCCTAAAAGTTAATTTGACTGCTGTCCATAAGTGGAGTGAGCAATTCAGTAATTAACTTTTGTGTTTTAAATATATGAACTTTAATTAGATTTCATTATAAACAAACAAATGTCAACCATAATTATAAGCTCCTTGGTTTACCCACATATTATCCCTTTTCAAACAAACTTGATGTCAGACAAATTAAAATCAAGCAGCCAGCAATTTTGAGTTGAATTTTACATGATCTGCTGGTAACCTGATTACTTTAACTTCAATATCATTACAGGAAAAGTATTTCAGGAAAAATAATGACAAGAATTCCAACAGGAGACAAGCTTAATTGTATTGATTCAAAAGATGCATGTTCATAGGAACCATGTTGAAAGAATAATGTTATCTCAAATCTACAGTTTCTATTAAAATAAAATTGTCCAGCATGAAAGAAGCAATTAAGATTAGTGTCTGCAGAACTAGCGATACTAAACTAAATAAATAATTATCTGAGCCCAATTATCTTATACTTTAAGAAGCAAAATACCAGTGTGGAGTAACTACAAGGCATGAGGTTTGCAGGTTTATTTACTGACTGGTGTATCTATTAGGGCCAAGAACAAGTGGAGCTGTCAGGACATAATGAAGGTAAATGATTAGTTAGCACCAAGCCTGAACTCTTCTTCAATGCAATAAGAGTTAATTAAAGTTTACCACCAAACATCAACGAAAGCAGGATGTTGATCAGGTTTCAGCATTAAGTGCAAACAGACAATAGTTGGCAGCAATTAGTGCAGCTATCAAATGACATGCAATGATAATTATACATTTAAAACAGCTAAAGAGCTGGGGGAAAAAACTAATCAGCCTCTTTGAGGACAAATACTCAAAGGGCAGGAAACAGGTATCAGATTATTTCACTTTAACACTGTAAATCAATAGAATTAAACAAGAAAAGGTTGTATGGGTACATTATCTGAAAGAGAACATTTCACTAGACCGAAAATGAATAAATCTGCTAGTATCGGTCTATCAAAGATAAGAACTGCAGTAGCTAAAGGAAATAAGTTGCTTTTCAATTAAAAGTGCAAGATAAAGTTTGTGTAAACAAAGTTGAGTATCAGGATTTTGTATAAATCCAATGCGACAAGTATTTTCCCATAATCAGTGTAATTTAAATTGAATAATAATGTCCATTCTAAAATACTCTACAAAATGCTTTCTGCTTGAGTGCTATCTTAGTGTGCCCATAGCATCTCCCTAAAATTTCTTATGTGAAAGTCAAAATTCTTTGAATGCAACTAGTTTTCAAATAAAAGTCGTAACGTCGTGACGTATAACTCCAATCTTGCTATAAAAAGTTAAGTTGAATAGAGCCAATTTCTTAAAAGTAATTTTTATACGATCAGGGATAGAATACATGCCTTGCAGGTATGAAGCGCTGGATTTGAACCCTCCACCACCCATCATCATCACCGCCATCATCATCATCATCATCATCATCATCATCATCATCATCATCATCTTATCACTTGGTTCTTTTCCATAGTTCCTGGGCTACACATAGAACTAAGTCTTTCAGAAATCTATCCTCATGACCCTCACCTTTCCATTTTCCCATATAATTTTGCATGCTAAGGTTTTGCACCCTATGCTGGCTAATCCCAGTATTTCCCTGGAGCTAAATCTATGCCATGGCCAATTCCAAGGGGGGAAAAAAATCTTTCCCAAAGCTCTTCTCCCCCTTCAGCACTCATAGACTCATTGGTCCTGACATTTTCACTTCAGCCATGACAAATGAGCTGATGACTCTGATGTGATTGCACAGGAGAATGGCTTTATCTGCAGATATATCATTAACTCTCATCACCATCTCTTAATATGGCTCTTTTGGGTTAATGTGTTGTGAAAATTTGAGGAAATTTTTGTGTAAATATATGCACTTTAAGTGGTAAGAGGCCAACTTCATCAGAGAAAAGAAATGGACAAACAGAGAAACTAGAGTGGAAAGGACCAGGGGAGAAAAAAAGACGAGAGAGAGAAAAAAAAAGCATTAACTAAATGTTGCTCTGGGGATTAAAAAACTCTCTTCAACCTCTGCCCCAGTGCAAACCAGCCTGCCTTCTTAAAGGTCCCTTCCCTTCAACATGAGACACTGGAGCAAAAGCAGTGTGTGAAGTGGCACAAATAAAGTTTCTCAATAAACATGGCTAATCGCATGACAAAAACAATTATTTGTTTCTGCCCCCCTGTGTGGAACATATTTTATTCTAGAACCCTTAATTCCCTATGTTATTAAATCTCCTTAAATTAATTTTATTGGGGGAAGGGATTGTCAAACCCAGTTTCACTCCAAGATAATTGTATTCTTCAATTAGAAGAAAGCAATATTTTGCCAGCTATTTATTACTGCGAAACCCTTCAAGCTTCAAAGAGAAGGGAAAGGTAAGCCTTCCAAATTAGCATAAATACCACATCTTTCTGTGAAGTTATAACCCAAGTTCCAGTTACGTAGTGCCTGTTCTGTACACTGTGGAGTAGAATCTCTTGCAATTCATCTGAGGACACATAGCCAATCAGAGCAAGCGTAGCATAACAGACCTCAGGAAAGGAGGTCAGGCTTTGAGGTAAAGTGCTATTCACTCTTGGACCATGCAAGGAGCTCTTTATTCCTGTTCTTATTGGCATGAGTCCCCCTTACTAGAGCAAGAACAAAGCCAAGTGCTCATGTGAGGTTTATGAATAAATCAGAGGTGAGCCACTTTAAGTGCTGCCATGACTTCCTTGTTGACAGTGAGCACTTAAACAGGCTTCTCTGACCAGCAACTTCTGGCAAGCCATAATGATTCCTAATCTGCACCCTGCTTCATTTCAAGGACTACATGACCCACCCCATTTTTCCTGCACGTTTTCACCTTCCAGATAATTCTTGTCCTATCACTAGCAGCTTAATTTTACGATTTCAGAGCAGTCAGCTTAGCCTATGGTCATCATAAAAACTATAATAACTAAAATTCTTCCTTAGCTTGGATTAAAATCAAATGTAAGAAAAAGAATGGAGGGGGAGAGAGAGAGAGAAAAAAAAAATCTATAACATGACAGAAATTCTCCCGATGTTAATATTATAGCAACTTTGGATATGGTAGGAGCTAAGCCAACAAAGGAGAAAAGGCATAAAATGAGTTGTAAAAGAACACACATACATATTATATTAGATCTCATCAGTTATCCTCTGTAGTTACATGCAATTGCCCAGGAATTTCTCTGAGTTTCACTTTCCTGGCCTGTTAAAAAAGAAGATTGTGCTATTTCCTCTCTGATTGCAACAGTCTATAGTACTGTAGCACTGTCATCCCATTGTTCATCGATTTGCTCAAGCGGGCATCAGTAACATCTCCATCGTGAGACTTGTTGTTACTGTTTTTGGCATATCAAAAACAGTAACAACAAGTTTGGGTAGCTTGCCAGGTTCTGCTGTGTGGGCGAGATATTCTCGGTAGCTTGCTGGGCTCTCCAGGAGGGACAGAGGAATCAAACCCGGGTCGGCCATGTGCAAGGCAAACACCCTACCTGCTGTGCTATTGCTCCAGCCCTACAACAGTCTAAGGTTCTAATGTAAGACCCATTTAAATTGCTCCTGGAAGATAGTTTTCCTTATGGAATTTCCAAGAGAGACTTGGATGCTTTAAGTTTTTAAATATATATGTCTATATACATATATGTGTATATATATTTAAGTGTCATTCTTTTCTCATTCATGTAATATATATTTATTAGTCAGCAAGGATTTGCCAATAATATCTATTACAGTGAATACAGTGATTAAACAGACACAAGTACCACTATTAACTGAGGCTGAAAGTTATTTGAGGAACACTGAACAAGCATCATGAAAAATGTTAAGGTGCTAGTTGTTTTCTTTCTCTGACATATGCCCTTATCAGAGTGGAAAGATAGCTCAACAGGATAAGCGCATGATTCACATTCATAAATTTGCCTGGGTATGATTATCAGCAACATGTGACCACCTGAGATGCCCTAGGAGTGGGCCCTGAGCGCTGAGCCAAGTGTAGTCCCTGAACACCACTGGATGTAGAAGAGAGGAAAAGAATGGAGGGAGGGAAGGAGAGAGGGAGAGAGGGAGGGAGGGAGGAAGGGGGGAAGGAAGGAGGGAAGGAACAAAGGAAGGAAGGAAGGAAGGAAGGAAGGAAGGAAGGAAGGAAGGAAGGAAGGAAGGAAGGAAGGAAGGAAATATTTATTTATCGTATCCCTATATTCATATACAAGAAATGCTTGGCCTCAAATTACTTCAAATTAACTGTTAAGTTCAGAGTCACTTATAAATTACCAGAATATAGACAATCATACAATCCCATTTTTTTCTTCTTTTGAGAGAGAGCTGAGATTTATACTATGCCAGGCAGTGACTAGGGACCATGTGGTGCTGGGATTGAACCAGTCTGGCCACATGCAAGACAAATGTCTTAATCCCTGTACTACCTCCTGATCAATAATTTTTTTCTTTATTTTTTTTTGTTTTTGAGCCACATCTAGCTGTGCTCAGGGATTATTCCTTGGTTCTGTGCCTAAGGATCATTCCTGTTGGTATTCGGAGGACCATACCAGTGCTGAGGATCTAATGATGGCAGGAGAAAGAAGCAGGCCCATCATTTCAAAGTAAAACTTTAATGATAAGTATGAAGCATTTATTTATAAATAATAAGCAAAACACAAACTCAAAACTGAAAATCTATTACCTAAATACAATGATAGACCCGCCAATATAAAAATAATTATAAAGGCCAGCACATATATATTATATTGGGAAGTTACTAAGAATAAACAATTTAAAATTATAAATAGGTTTTAGTTTTTTGATGGTCAAGATCTGTTATTAAAAGTTATCCAGGGTCTGCAGCGATAGCACAGCCAACCTTGCACACGGCCAACCTGGGTTCGATTCCCAGCATCCCATATGGTCCCCTGAGCACTGCCCGGAGTAATTCCTGAGTGCATGAGTCAGGAGTAATTGCTGTGCATCACTGGGTGTTACCCAAAAAGCAAAAATAAATAAATAAATAAAAGTTATCCATTATCTTTCTCAAACCTGGGTAGTCTTCCATTGACTAACTAGTAATACATAAATATATCCTCCTCTTAAAAAAAATTAAGCTAGGAGATTTAGAACTTAAAATATTTATCAAGAAATGTAATGAGCCCATAGTATTATTGAATGATTACTATTCTCTTCTCAAGGCTGGTGTACATTTTGACCAACATGATGTCACACAACAGCACCTACGCTCTTTTGTGACATATTAGAGTATAACTCCAAGTACATAGAGAAGTATTTTTATGACATCTGATTCAGTTTTGGGAAATCTTTTAGTGCAAAACCTTTCAAGTAAACTGAGTTAACTTCAATATTGCAATGTGCATGGTGATTTCTCCTATTATTGTATTAACTGGACAGGCTGTGCTCCTGAGTCCCTGTGGCTTAAGTAAGAACTGAATTCTTTTTAAACAAGTTCCACTCAATTTGCTTCATAGAAAAAAACTTGAAATTCATTATACATCAGAAACCCCTAAGAGCCAACACAACATGTGATGCTGAAGCAGCAGATAATGAGGTGGAGGACCATTCACCTAGATGCCATCTAGGTAGCTGACAATAAGAAAATAAGAGATGGTTACCATTTTCTCCCCTGCCTGAGTCATATGGCTGCCTAATTCTTACCTCCTTCTCTTGTCAGGGAGAGAGGCAATGCTACTGAGAAGATCTATGTAGACAGATCCGCTTTATTAAATGCTGTTCAGTTAAGCATTACATTAAACCCAACTATTGAAAATAAACACAAAGGGAATGTAGGTATGAGGTCCTTTAATATTCGCTTATTTTAATGGTCACAGCACTTTTGTCGTATGCAATCTTAATGACAACTTCGAAACACATGGAAAAAGCGAAGCCCAGATAGATGAAATAATTTGGATAAAGTCATTCATAACAAAAATTTAGCCCCTGTGTCTGGTAGGTCCAGTATAATTTCTGTTGGTCTTTGAGCTGTCAGGCATAGGGGTAGATTTTCAAATATCTAAAACATCAGTTAAAATAAATTCACTTGAAAAAGAAAAAAGGATCTAAGATAAATAGAATCAAAAGAATGACTGGGGCCAGAGAGATAATCCAAGGGGTAAAGGGCTTACCTTGCATGTAGCCAACTTGGGTTCAATCCCCACACCATATACAGTCCCCTGAGCATTGCCAGGAGTAATTCCTGAGCACAGAGCCAAGAGTAAGTCCCCTAGCACAGTTGGATGTGTACCCTGCAAACACTCTTCTCTCTCCCTCCCTCCCTCCCTCTCTCTCTCTCTCTCTCTCTCTCTCTCTCTCTCTCTCTCTCTCTCTCTCTCTCCCTCTCTCTCTCTCTCTCTCTCTCCCTCCCCTCTCTCTCTCATACACACACACACACACACACACACACACACACACAAACAGACACCTCATACACACACATAAGAGAAAATGTCTTGTAAGGAATGTCATTCTTTCAGTACACTATCTTGCCTGTAGGACACCACAGAATTGTGTTCATTTACTTTAATCACAGCAAATAGAAAACTTGTTCTTCTTGCCATGTTCTTTATTATTAAAAATGTATTTTAAATCACCGAGATCATCAGTACTTTATTCATCATAAAAGTACTTGCTCATTCAAAACACCTAACTTCCTGGTAAAGCAGAAATATCTTTATAGTCACAGTAACAAAGGACCATTGAGATACTACTGTCTCATCTCTTCTTAGTAACAGAAAAGGCACTCTGCCAAAGGAGACAGTATCACTGTTAGATTATCATTACATATTTTCCTTCCTTCTGTTCACCACTTCCAATGCCGCTATATTCATTCACCCAAAAACCCCTTTCCAAGAAGCCAGGATAGCTAAAAGATCACAGTCACAAAGTTGGGACATCCGAGTTTTTCTCCTGACATATTCCTACTCTGTGGACTTCCTCCATAAAAATTTCTACTGAATTTAATACCCCCCCCATTTCTAAATGAGCTGATTGAACTGAATATATATAAGGCAGTTCTTAGACTTTAACATCTTGGTAGTCTCTCCAGTTGCTTTACGATCCTCTAAATTCTCCTTTCTAGGGAAACCGTACTGACTGATTACTGAAAACTAAAGAAACTTACAGAATGACGATGTTATAGGCTACTCCTACCAATAGATTTAAAGAAGAAAAAAGACACTAACATGGGGGAAATGTGGATGCATATATGTGTACACATTTCTAGTTTATATCTATTAAAACAAAATTGACTCATTCTCAGCAGTACATCAAGAATATTCATTAATGAGCTTAGGAAAATTTGAGCATTAATTGGATTACTCCAAAATATGTGGGGGGAAGTTTTAAAAGCTGTATGTTAGAGAATTCACATTAATAAGAAAGCCTTTCAGGTTTAATGAAGGTACTTCGGGAAAAGATTGGCTTCTTTAATTTAATCTTCCAAGCAAGAAAATGTTTTAATTCTCCATAAACTTCTTACAAAGTTTCACTTTGTTTTGTTTGTAACAGTACAACCAGGTGGCATACACCAGCTCATATGATTTTTTCTATTTTAACATTGTTAAAGCTATGGATTTCCTTTCTTCTTTACAGTGAAGGAAAAGAATTTTATAGACAGTTATAAAATGCATATTTTAACCCAAAAGTCAATTTTCCCTGGTTAAAATGATTTAGATCTGAGTAAATACTTGCAGAACACGTTCTGTTTTTATAGCTAGAACACAATGAATCCTATAAACTTTGTCTTTAGAGGTACGTTCTATAATGCATACCATCCAGAGATTATCAGCTGCAGTGTTGTATTCCAAGGGCAATCAAACATCAGAAAGGATCAATCATATAAATTCATGATGCTATTGTGTGACCCCCCCCACCCTAAAATGACTAAAATACCTCCACAGGATTTGTTTTAGACCATCAAAGCATTTTGACATATTAACTATGTCATGCTGCCCAAATTCTTGAATCTTATTTATTTTCTTAACCTCTCGAATGTTAAGAGTGGCCAATTATATCCCAGATAAGCAGCTTGCCAAGTATGACTTTACTGTCAAAGCCATTTTCAAGTTGTGTACATACATCTGAAGCAGCAAATATTTTATTTTGCTCACCAACCTTTAAATGAGGAAGGGGTGGGGTGTAGGATAGATGTTCCCCAACTGAGGGCTGCATGTCAAATGTGAAACTGTACCAAACTTTCAAGGCAACTTGTGAACCTCTGAAACTAGGGAATTAACAGAACATCAAGTTCAGCAAGATCACAAGGGGCACAATCCTTACGCAAGAAAATAATGCCATTGAGCCCTCATTAAAAGGCCATTTCGTCCTTAATCATCAAAGCCTGTGAGTGCACTGAAATCTTGGTTATATCATCGGGGATAACTAAAACAAGTGCCAAGAGAAATTGTGCACTTTTAGTTCTCACATATGTCCATCTGTTCGCATATAAACATATATTCTGCTTTCTGTCTGATTCCTAAAATCTTGATATCAGAATACCCTGGGCTTTTGCCCATTTCCTAAGAACGCAGACATCACATAAGCTACTATTAACCCATGTGTGATACACTTCCATGGTGGCTGGAAAGCTGCCAGTTACAACACATGGTGCTTGGTTAACAATGTCTTAAAATATAAATGAATTTATTTTTTAAATTAACACATTTTTCTTATGGAAATGCCTTAATAAGCCCTTCTGCATGTAAAAGAATAGCCTCCATGTGGATTTTTTTGTTCTTTTAAGACTTTTTGCAAGCATATCATAAAGTTAACTGTAAAACTTTCTGAAACAATCCAGAATTTCTTGACAAATTTTTAAAAGGACCCTAGTAAAGAATTTGGGTGATTTTTTTAAAGCAAAGATCAAACACTTTTTCTTTATAATATTCTGTATTCAAGGGGAAATGCTCCTACTTTAATTTACGTGAAAACACTTCTGATTTCCCAAGTTTCCATCTTAATAAGACCTCAACAATGAACCACAAAAGTGATGAAGCAAAAAATAAAAATAAAAAAGTTTTCCAATCCAACAACAAAACAGGTTAATGTCTGACTGAATCTTGTAATATTATCTGGATGCAACTTTCAAATCTTACTAGAGGTGGCCCCAAATCAGAAAACTTGTTTAAAATGTATGCATACACATAAATACTATCCATACTATGTTTGATTCCCATATGTACAGAAGAAGCAATTCCCACCCTTGAAAGTGTCTTGACACTTAAAGTAGTTTAGCTTCCCTAATTACAGTTGAAGAAACACCATTAAGAGCTTGGATCTCATTGTCAACTGATAACCAGTTACAACCCTAACTAGTGACAAGGGGAAAACCCTATTGCCAACATTTCTGAGAATAAACTTACAATATTTGGGCACTTTTACAAAAGGTTATCTCTCAACGAAACACTCAATACACCTACAAAACAACATGAAGATAAATTAAATCTGACAAAAATAACTCTGTGCCCTCATCTACATCTACTGCCCATTAAAGCTGATAGGCCACTTAAAACACTTCACATTGCCAAAGTGAGGACGTACAACCCTTGCCTAGGCAAAGTAGTCTACCAAATGACGACTATTTATAGGGGGGGAAGGCATCGTATGGTGTATCATTCAATAAATTAAATATTCACACCATACTAGGGCCTCTACTGAAATAACTGTTTTTGCTAGCAAAGTGCTGGGAATTCTGGATGCCCAATAGTCAATATTTGGCCAGCCTAGCATATTTCTGAAAACTCTTCTGCAGACAAACCTCTGTTTATCATCCTCTAGCTGTACTATTGTCATACATATTACTTCCCAAGGATGAGGAAAACTCAGGGCATTTTATAGAGTTGCTGAAATCTGAGCCCCTGCTTGTTTTCTCAAGTCTTGGACAAACATAACTTTAGAGAGAGCAGAGCATAGGCATAAAAAAAGAGGAGGCTGCATTTTCATCTTCCTTTCATCTTAGTCATTCAGTCAGCCATTCAGGACCCTATTCAACAGAGCTTTTCATTATGCAAAAAAATGCTAATCCTTTTCCGATGCTTTCACACTTGTACAACCCCCCATTCCCTCAACTGAAAAGCAATTATATCAGTTTACCTTTCTGTCAAAAACAGGATTAATATTCCAATAACAGAATCTCCTTTCTTTTCCTATCTTTTTGCTTTAGGAAACTAGAGATTATTAGTGGGGACATTCTCAGAACAAGAATACATTATTATAAATATGATTATGTTAACCAATGGGTGGAAAAAGGAGAATAATCATGAGAAGAAAAAGTCCTTCAGTTACAGCAGAAACTCTTCTCTGTGACAGAACTGACCTTCCCTTTGCAGATGCCCAAAGAGACTGAGACTCACTCTGGTCTATTAATCAGAAACAAATTATGAAAGAATGTAGCTGGACTGGTTGACACTATACCATCTTGGGAGACTCAGTAACAGTCTAGTAACAATGTCCTCTTCATGGGTAATGAACAGCCATGACAAATGGGGCAGAGAAACTATTTATTTGCATATGCAAATTCTCACACAAGGGAAACATGTACAAACAAGTGTCATTGTAAGGTGGATTAGGCAAACAACGCTTTCTTTTTAGGACATTCTGCAGCCCAGAACATTAGTCAGCACAATTAAACCAGTCTCCATGGAGACTAATGAAATTTCACCATGGTATGAGTTAAATTAGATAGCTAGTTATGTGTTTCCACAATCCAACTTGAAATCCATTATTGTTTCAGAACAATACAGCAATTGTGCCTAGCTGATCTTTGCCAGCTCAACAAGCTCCTAAGTTGACAATTTGCATATGTTAATATAATTAAGCACTAATTACATGAAACTTGTACATATTCACATGCACTTTCCCTGGGCGCTTTTCAGTTTGAACCTTGGCCAAGTCTTTAACCCTTAGCATGGTCTTAGAGGGAAAAGAAAGTGCCTACAGCTACAGCCCCTAGGCGGACACAGAATGGGTCCTTATTTATAAACACAAAGCTTATCCTGGCTTCTCATATTTCTAGCAACAATAACAGAAAATATTTTGTGACTATGCTAGGGACCAGAGACCAGGGCAGGAGGGGTAGATTAGTATGGAAAACCTCGTAATATGTATCTTCTCATAGAGTAGCTGTAGGAATACTCATTCCAAGAAAACACTATGGAGAATTTGCTCCCACTGACACTGTCAAACCTTGGGGAGATGAAAATGGTTTGACAACAGCAAAAATAGTAAGCAGAAAAGAGAAAAAGGAACCAGCAGCACCTAATGAGCTTTACATAAATATATGCAGAGGCAATTAAGCAATGTTAATTACTATGACAGCAGTTAATTGAATATAATTAGATATTTTAAGCCACTGAATAAAGCATAGTTAAGATTAATTTTATTGAGATTAATTGTAAATAAGAATAGATTAGCTCTATGTTTTGACAGGCATAAAAAGTAGTTCTGCAAATTAAGCAGGAGCATGGCCACCAGTCCAAAAAAATCATATATTATTTTAATGTCACACCTCAGAATCATCTCCTCAATAAACATGACTTTCCAAACCCAAACAGACAGGAATCTTGAAGAAAAACAAACAGCTTGCAGAGATTAAAGAGCCTTTTGTCCTTTTTCATGTGCATTTCTTTTAACAGACTAAATTAAGCGAGTCTGGTGTACGTTTTTTAGGAAGGAACATTTCACACTGAATGGAAAAAATGTTCTATCACATATGAAATTCGTGCAGCTGTGCGGAACTTGGTCCAGATGGTTTCAGACCATAAAACACCACCAAATGATAGACAGTAGGCCTTCCCAAGATGATGTGATAAAGGCACAATCTTTTATTTTGACCTCCCAAATTTCTGCTCTGTATTATTTCCCATCAAAGCTCCTATTTTCTTAGGACTATGTTCCGCCGAGAGGTATAAGAAGCACTGCACCTACTAAGTGCTAGAAATAACTGTAACTCAAATGCATAGAAGAGGCCTCTTTCCAGGTACCAGCTAAACCATCAGCCACAAAGTGCAATGATAGCTGTGACAATAATGTATGCAGATGACAACAGCTGATTATTACTTTACAGGCAAATAAGGCTGCTTTTAGAAATATTTCTCAGGCAATAGTTTGAAGGAAAATCCCTCTCAAATATTTTCACACCAGACTAATTAATGCCCATTCCTTAAGGAAATTAACATAGTCCTCAAGAATGCTGAACAAACTCAGTAATAAAACAGGAACTGCAATTGATTTTGAAATAAATCAATAAGTGATTAACATAATATTTTAAGGCAGCAAAATGTAGGTACACTCCTATACTGCACAAACATACACATTACATCCCAATGCCACTTAGCTCTTAGTTGAACAAGAGCTTTATGCCACTGACTCTGGCTCTACACAACCTCACAACTTCTTTAGGATGCCCTTAGTCTTTATAACGAAAATCCTAAAATGATCTGTGAAACAAGACTACGACAAGCCATTCTGCAGTGAAAGATTTTAAATCATCCAGCCTCTTCTAATAGACTTGAGACTTATTGAGGTAGAAACCATAAAAAATGAAGAAGGGAAATTTAATCCCTGAAATATTGATTTGCACATTAATATCATATAGGCAGAGGGCAATTTGGCTTCGTGGAAATGACATATTGTCGACCCTTGGTGAAGTCAGAGCCAATCTAACTGGTGAACATGTCTGAATCTCAAGAGTTATTAAGGGCTTCCCTTCTTGCCTTTATGACTTTTCCTCAGCCTACCAATGCAATCTTAAATGTATTATCTTTAAGAAATAATTGTAAAACCTCAGGGGTTTTCCAGTTAATGGAAGGGAGGCCAAACCACATCAGATTCTGAAATGCAACATTAAACCCTTGCAATCAACAAAACCACCTCAATTCTCATCCATCCAGTGCAGGATCTAATATTGTTATTAGAGATAATCAAATTTCATTGTGTAAATTTAGGCTCATGGTCAGAATGGAAGCAGTAAATTCTGCAATATTAAACAGCGATTTTCTCAGCCTCCTGTATGTTTTCCTTTGCTGGTGCAGCATCTTTTAAAATAATTCAACTAGCTCAAAATTAATGAACAGTTTTGAGCCCATCTGCTAAAAACTGCCAAAGATCACAAAACAGCTGAACATGTCCCCTTCATTTTTAACTTTTAAGTGACAACTTTCCCTTCACAGACCCAGAGCCAACACTCTCCCTATCTAACCCCACAGTTGGTCCTATTGCTTTGACTTACACAGCTGGTTTACCTGACCTTTCTTTGTTCCTTAGGTACATTTCACTTTTCAGATTTATGATACTTCCCCCTATTTCATTGACTTAATCTTCCTTGCCATGGAAATGAAGACCCTTAAATATGAGTTTACTTTTAAAAAAAATCCAAAAGCAACCAGCTATTGAACAAATACACAGTGATGCCCTCTTTCTACTTTATGCCATAAATATTAAAACCATTCTTAAAAAAATAACTGTATAAACCCTCTGATCCCCACACTGAAGCCAGGTGCAAGAGGTTAAAACAGCTGGCTAGTCATCTTTTATTTTTGTGTGCCTTCCTGCTGATTGAAACCGCAAATGTTGAAAACTATCAAATATTCCCTTAAGGATTTTTTAGAGGAAGGAAAAAAAAGGAGAGAGAGAGAGAGAGAGAGAGAGAGAGAGAGAGAGAGAGAGAAAATATTCATTCTCTTTAATACACTCCTCTATGGAGAAGAAAAAAACTCTAAGACAGTCACAGAGGTAGTGAAATAATTTTGAATCTCTTCTTTCTGTTTTATTTAAACCATCCTTTCCTACAACTTCTATACATAATTGTCTTGATTCTTCAGCTAGAAAAGAGGAAAGAGGCAAAAAAGGAAAGAAAGAAAGAAAGTCTAAGCTTGCTCTGTCAGTTTTGCCAGTAAATATAAAGTAAAACAAGTGTTGATGGCACCGAGAGTGTTACATACCCGGGCTGTGTTTTTGCATTGCTCTCAATGGAAGCGATCGATGCCCGTGTCACTGTCGCGTCCCAATCGCAGCCAAGTCTCAGCCTTAATCTAAGCAACACCCGAAAAGGCAGCGGCAGCCGCAGCCTCTCCCTGATTCTTCCATCCATCCACCCAAACTAAAAATATAATACTACATATGAGCTTTAACCACTCCACGTTTATAGGGATCAAGCCACTGAAAATCCAGGAGAACACAATAAAAGAGAGAGAGAGAGAGAGAGAGAGAGAGAGAGAGAGAGAGAGAGAGAGAGAGAGAGAGAGAGAGAGAGAGAGAGGGAGAGAGAGAAGAAGAAGAAGGAAAAAAAAAAGAAAACCCTCCTCTGTCTCTTGTCTCTGCTCTCTCTTCCTTTCTCCTCTCTCTCCTCTCTCTCTGTCTCTCCTATTGCCATCTACATGATCCTTGATTAAACATGGAACTGAGTTAATAAAAAAAAAGGGGGGGGGTGGGAGGAAAGACTCAAGGAGAGGAAATGCAACTGTCAGAAATCGGGACCGCCAGATTTCCTGGTGAACCTGCCTCTGTCTGAGTCAGTGTCAATCCACCATCTTCCGCCAGTGAACTTGTCTTTGGGTTTTTGTTTGGTTTGGGGGGCTGTTGTTGTGTGTATGCTTTTATTTTTTTTTTTAGAAGGGGGGAGGGGGAGCCAAGGTGGGGGCTGGAAGTGGGGGGTGCAGGGAGAATGTGTGTGGCTGTAGGTGTGTGTTGAGTGTGAGTGTGTATGTGTGAGTGTGTGTAGGGGTCTGGGGGGGGGTTGGGGGGTCCGTATTTGCGATCTGAACCTTTGGTACCTACAAGGAGGGCGTCGCACCGAACGGTAGCTAAGACCTCAGCGAAACCGCGCGGAAGTGAGGAGTCTCGGTCAAAGGCACCCGCCGGAGTCTCCTCTCTGGGCCGGACCCCAGCCCAAGCGCCGCCAGGAGCCCCCCGCCCGGATCCGCAGGTAACAAAAGAAATAACAAACCAGTGCACCGTCTTGGGGGGTTCGTGGGGGCGAGGAACCAGAGGAGGCACCCGCTAGAACTTGGGCATCGGCAGAGAAACTTTATACCATGGCATACATGTTTATTTCCTTTTTTTTTTCTTCCCACCCCTGATAGAAAAGAGCAGGAGGAATCGGGGGCGGGGGGCGGGGGGCAGCGCAGGAGAGCGGGGGAGCCGGCGGGCCAGACCCGAGGCACGAGCCGCTGGCTGGCGGCCGGAAGGCGCACTTGATGCCGGAGAGGCGAAGAAGGTGAAGTTCGATCGCAGGCGAGGAGCAGCCCGTGGGGGAGGCGGGGGAAAGGCAGTGCTCGCCGCCGGTCGCAGACACCCCATCCGCCAGCCCCCGAGCCCCTCCGCACACGCGCGCGGACACACACACACACACACACACACACACACGGCACAAAATCTTGACCATCTTGCCCTTGGCCAAAATGAAAAGAAAGAAAGAAAAGAAATAAGGAAAAAGAAAAAAAGAGAGAGAGAGAGAGATTGTGATGCTGGAGCCCGAGTTGGGGCGCCTGGTCTCCCGCACCCGCGGAGCCCGGGAGCAGGAACCGAGCTGCCGGCACCGCCGCCGCCGCCGCCTCCCCGGCCCCGCGGCCCGGCGCTCCAGCCTGCTAACGGACCTGCCCGCGGGGCCCCGGCCGCCGCGCCCCCACCCCCCGGCCGCCGGGCTCCCCCACCCCGATAAACGCCCTACCGGGAACTTAAGGGGGTGGGGGGGAGGTAAAAAAAAAAAGAAGGGAGGAAAACAGCCCAAGCCTGAATCGGGGATGGGGGTGGGGGTGGCGAGTCACACTGGGAGAGAGTAGGGAGGGGGGGGGGGTGAGCTCGAGCGATCGACGCCCAAACTTTGGGTGCGGAGGAAGAAGGGTCAGCTCGCCCGGGGTGCAGGGCGCCGGGAGAGCCGGGGACCCCCGGCCGAGCCCGCGCCTCCGCCGAGCTGACAGCTTCCCGCGCCACCAGGAACGCCCGGCTCGCGCCGCAGACCCAAGCCGGCGCGACCCGGCCCGAACGGCCAGGGAACTGCACGATCCGCCACTTAATCCAAAAGTTCAAGCCCGAAAAACACAGTGCCCCCACCCCCACCCCACCCCAAGAAAGTGGAAAAGCAGGGCCCTCCGCGCCCCCTCCCTCCCTCGGCGGAGCAAATCTTCGAGCCAAAAAAAAAAAGGGGGGGAAAGAGATAGAAAAAGGGGGGCAGGACGGAAGAGATGGTCGGGATGAGGGGATGTGTGTGAGCGAGCGAGGGCGAGCGAGCGAGGGGCAGAGAGGGAGAGGCGGAGAGGGAGAGAGGGAGAGAGAGAGGGAGCGAAATATCAAAGATTGTGCAAGATCAGGCTGGAAAGATAATCGATACTCGACCTAAATTTAACACAAACTACTCAATAAAAGTTAAAGAAAAAACTTACTTTCCATTTCCCCTGCAGTTCCTACTCGATCTTCGCCTCTTTTTTTGTTTTGCTTTTTATTTTACTTACAGCTGATCACATCCAAGTAAAAACGAGAGGGTTCATTTAAAAAGAAAAAAAAGGAAAAAAAAGAGAGAGAAAAAATAAAAAAAAATTAAAAAATAATCCTCGAACTTTATTGGGTGAAAATCAAAACGCTGGAGCAGAAAGTGGGGAGCACGGAGCGGTCCTCGGGGGTCCGGGAGGAGTTAAAGCATGTGCCGACCGCGGTCTCGCTGTTTGGTTGTGAAGGGGTTGGGAAAAGGAGGAAAGGAAATGAAAATCCGATATGTCTTTATTCTGCTAATTATTATCGTTTTAGCCCTGTTTAAAAAAATGGCTGATTAAGTTGAGTGCGCATGTCTTTGTGTGTCTATTCCCGATATGCACTCTGGGAATGAGAGAGGAGAGCGAGGGAGAGGGAGAGGGAGAGGGGGGAGAGAGAGGTGTAATTAGTGAGGTGATCAACATTCCCCAGACTGCAAATGACGCGCAGCCCCGGCTCCGAGCAGCCCGGGAGCCTCGCGGCTTCCCAGGCTCCGAGTGCTGCGGCGGGGGCCCGGGACGCGCACACCGCGCGCAGGGCAGAGGATGGGGACCTCCGGGGCTCGCACCCCCACGCGCCCCGACGCGTGCGACTCCCAAACTTCATTAGACACACACACACACACACACACACACACACACACACACACACACACACACACACACACACACACACACACCACATTCACTCAAGGAAGGGTGGGGGTGGGGGATGTAAGATAAATACTTCCAAAGCAATGCCCTTTAATCACTAGGGGTGTGTGTGTGCGTGTGTGTGTCTGTGTGTATGTGTGTGTGTGTCTGTTTTAATGAGGCAAAGTCATTATTATTGGACCAAAGATTTGTTTACTGAGTAGCTTTTAGAAGAAATATGAGTTAGGCTCATGGGGAGATTTTTTTTTCTTTTTTCTTCCCCCCCCCCCCAACCCAGCCTAGTTTAATCTACTATGTATAAGAATGTACTTTAATGGCGATTTGCCCGGGTCTGAGCAAATATGCAGATATATGTAAATAAAGGGTGCCTGGCAGGGTGAAATACCGCTCTGCCCGGCCTATTTCAAAGGGGGAATTGCACTGGAGATACTTAGGCACTCTGCTTAAACACGGATCTCTCTCTTGTACACGCAGGAAATAAAACCCAGGGCATGGAAGATGGAAGCGGTTAGTCAAAGTAAACTTTTAAATGAGAGTAAGTGATGGTTGCAAGGTGATATTAGGTATCCAGTTCTAGCCTTTTTGGTAATATTTTTTGAATATTTTATCAGAATTCCACAAGTTCAATGTAATAGCTTTAAGAAGACTTAGGAAAAAAAAATCTTTCATCTTTCGAGTCTGTTGAATTATCTTTCTTGAAGCACGTTATGATGAATTTTAAAACCCCACTACAGATCTCATTAGAATGAAATATACTTGGTATTTTCTGGTGCAAAATTTAAGGTGGCTGATTCTCATTTGAAAATCTAATTATCTCTTTCCAATATTACAGATGTGAATATGAGTGACACTTTCATTAAAAGATAATTAACTAAAACTAGGAATAGACATACTTTTAAATACCCCCTACTGAATATGGAATATATATGTGTGTGTATATATATATATATATATTCATTACTCAGATAGCATCTTGATACACTGTTACTCTTATACCACAGGTCACAAGTAGACCTTCTGTATGTAGTATTTTTTAAAACGGGGATTCTAGAGAAAAGGTAAGAGTAACAAATCAAACAAGCTACAAACAGGAAATACTTGAGGTGTCCAGCCTTCTTGGACAGGTGAGGCATCAGCTGCTTTTGAGTTGACAGGCCTTTGAAGTTCTGAATGGCCAGGATCTGCCTCTAAACCTGTCTTAGGCCTTAAAGCAACAAATCTACCAAATACCAACAGAAAGGTTTATCGCATAAGCATTAGTAACAACAGAGGCTTCAAACATGCATCCTTCTGGGCCTGAAACCTGGCATTCCCAGGCCACATTTGGAAAATCCGAGGTCTAATGCAAATTGGATTAAAAAGCAAACTAAACACCTGGGAATTTAGAAGCATAGTCCTCAAAAGAGGGACCTAGGCACAGAACAAGGAGCTGCTTTCCTTCAACAGCTGGCTAAGGTTACAGGGAAGAACCTCGGAGCAGAGAGTAAAGTATAGATATGGTCTTTATTAACAGAGAGGGGGGGAGAGAAACAGAGAGAGAGAGAGAGAGAGAGAGAGAGAGAGAGAGAGAGAGAGAGAAGAGAGAGAGAAAGAGAGAGAAGAAAGAGAGAGAGAAGAGAGAGAGAGAAAGAGAGAGAAGAAAGAGAGAGAGAGAGAGAGAGAGAGAGAGAGAGAGAGAGAGAGAGAGAGAGAGAGAGAGAGAGAGAGAAGCAAATCACCACCTTAGGAATTTGGAGTCAGTACATGCACTAATGTATTAGAAGCCAAAGCCACTAGACCTTCACAGAAAGAAAATTGTCTACCTCTCCAAAGACTCCGTTCCATTTCCAACTTCTTTGGGAAGGAGTCTGTTCAAAGTGGACTACTTTCTGTGATTTTTTTTCTAAGTTAATTTGTTTCTAGCCTCATCTTGACACAGTGACTGCATCACTAGTGTGAGAGCAGCCATCCCCTTGCACCTCAGTGGGGCTTATCCATGTGCCTTAAGAAACATACATGCCCAGGAGGGTAGAATTTAAATTATTTGTAACTTGCAAGTGAAGAAGGTGTTTATGTAGCGTTACTGTTTATCGCAAAACACCCCAGAGAGCAAAAAATGCTGGCTTTAAAAAACTAGTGGAGGTGTGAGTCTAGAGCAGAGGGTGGGAGCTTTTAAAGAGACTGAGGGGAAATGAAGGCAGCGAAACTTTCAGGTTCAAATCAAAAAAGATCAAGCCCTTTGCGGGAGAGAGCTCCATGTACAAGCTCACTGATGGAAAAACCATTTCCTGCGATTTCTGATGGGTAAATGCATATGATGAAGGAAACACCTGAGAACAATAAGTCTGTTTCAGGCTCAGGTGAAGAAAGGGGGTCTATTTCTGGCAGGGAAGAATAGGGAAATGATCATTTCGTTTTCAAGTTCTCCTTTATTTCTTTTGCCTTTTCTTCCCTGCAACATCATCAATAACATTAATGTCATTAATGTCAAAACACCAAACGTCAAATCAGGAAAACCATTTAAAAATTGTGGTGGCTATTTCCCCTCAATGCCCTCACCCCCCCCCCCTTAGAAAACACAGCCATGTGTGATGTGTGATGTGTGTGTGTGTGTGAGTCTGTGAGTGTGTGTGTTCATGGGAGTGGGGGTGCAAGGAGGGGTGTAGCGGTTCCTGAATTCTAAGTACGAAAACAAAAGGAAGGATTTGTGCTAGGCGCCCACTTGGGCAGTCTCTTCAGCAAAAGAGAGCGTGCCTCCTCCTAACATGTGTGTTTTCGTTTGAATCATCTCTTCCCCGTCCTCTTTCACATCTTTCCTAAGGAGAAGCCGGGGTGAGGGTCGGGGGTTAACAGGCGGAGGGGAAGGGGGCAGAGAGCCACTAGCTCTGAGTCAAGAGTTGGCTCCGGGGTCCGGCCTGGGAGCGGGCGGGCGGCGGGCCGGGAGCGGCGGTGCGGCGGCCGCAGGTCGGGCGTGGGGAGGGCCTGCAGGCGCGGAGCGCGGCGCCCGGGGCAGGGGCGCGGCGGGGCGGGCGAGCCCGAGCCCAGCCCGCGGGGGGCTGCGGGGCGCTGCCGCGATCTGCCCGGCTGGACCCGGCGGGGCGGTTATCGCGCGGCCCTTCGGCTCCTCCTGGCTCTCTGCGTTGCCCCGACGGCCCGCCTCGGACCCGGGCTCCCTCTCCCGCTCTCTCCTCCCTCCGTCCCTAAACTCCGCGCGCACCCGCCCGCCGCCCCGGAGAAACGTTTGGCGACTTTTTTTTTTTTTTTTTTTTTTTTTATTTCCAAGTGAGACGCACAGAGGTTTTCCCAGCGGGGCCCTGAACTTTCCTGACACCCTCTTCGGCACTTTGCAGCCTGACCCCAGCCCAGAGCTCTCTGCCCCTGACCCAGAGCACGGAGTTGTGACACCCACAAGCGATGCCAGGTGGTTAGGGGTTGAGTGTCGCAATCAAGGGACAATTTAACGTGGAGACAAAGGTAATTCCACTTCTAGACTTCTCCCCCCCACCCCCCTCCGGCGTACTTTATTTCCAAAAAAAAAAAAAATCCATGCGACGGACTCCCCTGGCGTTACAATTGGTTTAATGAATCTACAAGCTGTTTTGTTCCCCCCCCCCCATCCTTTGCTCGCGTGGCCCTCCCCAGTTCACTAATAAATACCTCACCCCCCTCTCCAGGTTCCTTCAGTTCAAGAGCAACCCCAGCCCAAGGGGAAAGGAGTCTTTTGAGCGCGCTTCCGGGGTTCTATAGATGAGCTCAGTTTGAAACGAGGTATTACAAGACTTCAGCATTAGGGACCTTTTACATCACCACAGACACTTTCAGATCCCCAGTCCCCCCTCCCCCCCCCATCTTTTTGTTGGGTCTTCTCCACCCGGGGGCTATTTAACAAAGGCAATCTGTTAACTAACATTTTGTTTAACTCAGCAACTCTTTTCCAAAACACACTTAAACCTGATACCAAGGTCTGTCATTTGGTGTGAGGGGGTGGGGGGTGGGGCTGGGGGGTAGGGGATGGAGAGAGGTGCAGGGGATCTCGGGCTGTGTGCAGTGAGAGCGAGACCGGACTGGGAATTAACAAGGTCAGGGTTTCTTTGTGAAGGTGTCACAAACACATTATATTTACAGTCAAATCTTAAAAAAAAAAAGAAGTATGGGAAAGCACCACATCTCATTACTATATATTTTTAAGTGTATTTTCCGGAGGGGGGGGGCTAAAAATATAATCTAACATACAGAGGCAGTCACCACTTCTTTGATGATGAGAAGGGGCTAGATAAATTGAAATCCAAAAAGGAAAAGACATTTGGAGTGTCTGTGAGTGTGGGGTTAGTGGGCAAGTAAATGCCTCCTTGGCTGATTTCTCCCCTCCCCCAACCTGGCTCCTATCTCCCTTGTGGTCTTTCAAATCATAAAAATGCCCCCTCCCATTCCTGGTCTCTATCCCTACACATCCACATCCCTCTCTTATTTCTCTCTTTCTCAGCCAAAGTCCAGTTTGGGCTCTAAGTTTACTGTAAATCTGTTTGACAAGTTTTCCCCTGCAAGAGGTTTTGACCTGATTTGGTTTTGCTTTGCTGTATTTTGTTTGGGGTGGGGAGGAGTCATTTTGCAAGTTAGACACAGGTAAGGAAGGAATAGGAGGTGGAGAGGTCTGAAGAGGAAGAATTATAAGGGAGGGGAAAGGAGGGAGAGAGAGAGAGAGAGAGAGAGAGAGAGAGAGAGAGAGAGAGAGAGAGAGAGAGAGAGAGAAGCAGATGCCTTACAGGGGTCAGGGTTCAGAAGGTACTTTGACCTCTTTTCCATCTAGGCAACTAGCCCAGTGTTTATAAACATAATCAGACAGGACTGTCCCCAAACAAAAGCACTTCACAACTTCACAAGCACTTGCTTGGCTCTTATGCAAATTAATGAGGGTTTCTTATCACCACTGCCTCACCTCTCCACCCCCGCCAAACACACACAAACACACAGACAACCACCATCACTGCCTAGACCCAGAATCACAAGCATTGCCTTTTCAACATACATGACGAAATTTAGAAATTTCCAACAAGAATATCCAATGCAAATTTTACATTTTGTCTGGAAAAAAATACCTAGGAGAAAACCATGCAGATAGGAAAAGAGACAAGCAGATAAAAAAAAAAAAAGACAAAGTAATAATAACTGTGATTTCATTGAATTGAATACAGACTTTTGATCCTTTTAAACTTAAAACATTCATTTCATGTCAATTAAGTGCTATATAGACAATGCACTAGACTTTGGCTACCAAATAGATATTTTTAAGTATAGCAAATTAATCCAAAAGTGCACATTTCCAACACAAAAGTGGATACCTTTATAGCTAAAGAAAAGCCCCTGTCGATAAGAAGCCTTGATATTATATTAGACACAAAACACCTTTAAATCCAACATCAAACAGCCCATCTAATCTAAGTTACAAAATGTATAATTAAATACATCTTTAATTAAACAGGTAGCTTACAGACACTAAATGAATCAAAGATTTTGAAACAGATATTATTTGCCAAGGTACAGAAATGATAGATTTACATTGCATTCTAGCCAAAACTCAATTTCAGGACTAAATCATAAGTAGACAAAAAAGAGAAAAAGAACAAGAAAAACGGGGGTGGGGGGTGGGGGGAATAAAAGACAACAACAACAACAGCAAAAAAACAGAAGTAAATAATTTTCAAACTTTTACTTTAAAATCATTACTACTGACAATCTAAGAGAAAAAAGGCTAAGGAAAATATACCTCAGTGCAAAAAGATCACCTCCTTTTCTTCTTTGTCTATCAGTCCCCTGTTAAAGCATATGGAAAATGTTTTTCAAAATGCTCAGATTTGGCACATTGTCATCGCAAAGAGAGAAGCGCAGTGATGCTGTTAGAGAAAATGGGAAATAAATTCAGGATTGGGTGCTGCCTCCTTCAATGCGGATTTATCTAAGTTTAATTTAATATTCCGCAATCACTGAATGATCGCATATAATTCACCATGATTTTAAAGGGCTTTATTTAAATATCTTGAGCAACAAGACAGTGAAATTTAAACCATTGCAGCCATTACTTATATTTTTTATTTTCCTATTACAGAAACTTTAAGTAAGAAATTCTTAATAATAAAAGGAAAAAACGGTAAAGGTTTAGGTTTTTAAAAGAAAGAATGTTAGAGAAAAGCATTGGTTTTATTAAAATCATTCTGAACGTAAAATCAAAAAGCACAAAATGGTTGTTTGTAAAACACTAAACCTTTAATCGATTTTATTGGCATTCCGATCGATTAGATAAACGGAAATCTATAGCAAACATCAAAGCATTTAAAACATTTTCTCCCCCTCATTTATAAACAAAACTTTTCTTTTCAGAAGAAAAAAATGATTATCAAACGACTAACAGGAAATTCTTCAGATATCAAATTACGATAATAAAATTATTTCCACATGGAAAGGGATAATGACAATGATGATAGTAATTACAATAATGAATAATTCAACAACCCTTTGACATGTATGGAAGAACCTCGAGCAGGAACTGCTTTAGGAGAGGGGCTACTTTAAAACAAATACTTTATTTTTAAAGGATGTATTTTTAAAGAGACAACTTAAGGGGAGTAGCATAGGTGTGGCTGACGGTCTGGTGTTAATTTCCTTGCAGTTGCAAACCGGTCAATTGCTTTGCCGGCGTCTTCTTCCAAACTGAGTTACTTCTTATTACAAGAAATTAATATGCAAATGTCAGTGAGTCCCTTCCTCGTTTACAAACTTGTGTAGGGGCCTGTTTGCTGCTTTTTCTAAAGAAGGTCATCCCCAAATTCAAGAGGAGGGCGCGGACCACAGCCTCCCCCCCCCCCCCCAAATCTGCATGGGATCCCAGTTTGAATTTCCGAGTGAGGGGGATAGGTTTTATTTGGCGGTAGGGAGGTGAGGCATCAGGAGCCCTCGGAGCCCGTGGCGTTCTCGCTGCAGCCAGGGGAGGTGTTGCAGCAACGGGCATGACGCTTATTTGTTAAAGAAAATCAATGAAAGTGGCTGGGAAACTTGCGAGGCCGGCGTTTGGGACTCGCGGGGCGTCTGCCTGCGGCCGGCTGCCCGAGCAGCTCTTCTGGCCAAAAAAAAAAAAAAAGTCCCCGCGTCGTCCCGAGCCCCGAAGCGGGCTCCGCAGCTACCTGGCTCCCAGTTCCCCGGGGCTGCCCCGCGGGGCCCCAGCCCAGCGCCCGAGGCGGCACCCCGCTCTGCGCTCCGGGCCCGCGGGGCTAGGTCGCCCCTAGCAGTGGGCTGGCGGCGCCTTTCCGCACCCCGCGGGGGCAGCGCACACCTTTCGCCCCCCTTTCCTCTCTGCCTCCATCCTTCACGCTCCAGGTCTGAACTTCTGCACTTCTCTGGCTTCGATTGGAATCTCGCTCTCCGGAATCCCCGAGTCGCTTCAAGGAAACGCCGAATTTTCCTTTCCTCCCCTGTCCTCCTCCCACCCACCCCCCACCGCCCCCTCCCCCCGACTCTCCCTCCTGCCATTTATTTAGCACCCGGGTCTTCTTACTCTCGCACTTCCATCTTCTCTCCTCCAGACATTCCAGAGAGTTCTCATCACACCAGAATGCACTCCCCCCCCTTCCCCCTCCGCCCCTACTCCCCTTGGATTGGGGACTGAAAGAGGGGGGTGGGTTTCGGGTTGAATTCCCAGGGGTTTTATTCTATTCCTTTAACAGCTTTACTTTCTCTTTTCTTCTTTGCGTAACCTTCACCTACCTACTAATTTATAACAGAAGCGGCTTCTTTGCCTTTCATTCCCTAGTTTCCAGTTTCCTTCTGAGTTGCGCCTTGCACTTGCGCCCCCCCCACCCCACACACACCACTACCACCCCGCTCCCCGCGCCCACCCCTCCGGCCGCCGGCCCAGGGCAACTATTTTCTTTGACTTGCTGGAACCTCTAATTCCACTTTCTCTTCTCGCATAAATTGGTTTCCAGGAATTGAAGTTCTGCGGAGAGAGCCTCCTTCTTTGTCAAATTATTTGCTTGCCCAAATGAGTGATTGTTGTTGTTGGTGGTGGTGGGGTGGTGGTAGGGGGGAGTGTATCACCCACCTACATCCCCTTTAGCAACCTACTGCTCCCCAGAAATGTCTTTGTGAGTTTGTCAAAACGAATTCTGGAAGATCTCCCCCGCGCCCCTCAATGCCTGCAGATTGCTAAAGAGTTCTTCCAGAGAGGGTCCCAAGCCCTTCGCTGGTCCCCTGTGGCGTCCAGTGGTCCCCAGTGCAACCTTGCGCCCTCCCCGCCTCTTGCCCCTCTGGTCTGGTCCCGGCAGCCCGGGCTGTGGGTGAGTAGCTTAGGTCTAAAGCTCCCGTCCTGTCGCTTCTTTTCCTAGCTGCTGCAGCTGCCGTTGAAATTCGCTGTGGCCCGCTGCCTCTTCCCGCTATAACCCCAGACCTCCAGTCATTGGGCAGCTCCTCAGAGGCAAGAAGTCAACACCATGGCAACCCGACAAGCCTATCAAATCGCCGGCTGGCTTGACAGCAGCAACGCTGCAGGCAGGAGTGGGCTGGGCGGAAGAGCAGAGTGGCCACTATGCTCAGGTACACAGTCTTGGAGTGGACAGCTGCCGTCAACCTCCACATTTTGTCCACACAGTTCATACACCACCCGGTTCATACCCCTATCCTAGTAGGTTTAAGGCAGCAGCAGAGGAGGTGGAGGAAGACAGGAGGAGGGGTGTCAAGAGGAGGGAGAGGAGGAGGAAGAGGAGGAGGAGGAAGAGGAGGAGAAGGAAAAGGAGGAGGAGGAGGAGGAGGAGGAGGAGGAGGAGGAGGAGGAGGAGGAGGAGGAGGAGGAGGAGGAGGAGGAAGAGGAGGAGGAGGAGGATTGGAACAGCTGCAAGAGTTTCAAACTCAGTGTAACCCAAGTCTCAAGTCACCTTGTTTCAGGAGTCAATGGCACTAAGTGACAATAGCCGCAGAATCAAATGTAAGGGGTTTGCACAAGCTTTGGGTTCCTTCTTCACTAGTTCCATCATACTTAAACAACTCCAGAGTACTTGGAGTTTTAAAAGGATTCAGGAAACGTTGCATTTTTTAAACTCCTCTCTTCTGCTACCCTTGAATTCTGCTGGAAAGATAACTTTGCAATGATCTCAGCTATCTTGGAGATAACTTAGGCTTTATCCCATCTGCCTTTTTCTGTCTCTCTCCTAAAACATGTGCTGTGTGTATTCTAGACCTCGTGTGTATACAGAGAAAAAGCAGAGGAAAATTGGAAATTTCTAACTAGGAATGCTGAGAATTCCTTTGGGGCCTATAGTCTTTGGGTTTCTTCATTTCCTATAGAAACTCCAAATTAGGTAGATGAGGAAGACAGGAGCTTCCCTAACATTTCAGAAATCATGTTAATTATTATGGGGTTGATAAAAGAGAAACTATGCTTCTCTTTTGATTATAAAAGTAGTGTTTTTGGGTGGTCTGCAATTTATTTTTTGTTAGTGTATAATTTCAAAATAAAATCTTTGATAAACATTTGCTCAAGAATATAGAATGTATCATGACCACATGGTCTCTCTCTATCACCAAATTTATTGTTGATTTTTTCAATTTCAGAGCTCAAGTTTATTGAAGTTGTATAAGGTAGAAAAGGAAATTCACTAAATAATGAAGTCAATTTATCATGTTGAGGAAATCTTGTATGAATCCTAAAATCTACTCTTAAGTCCACTCCACATAAACACAATTCACTAAATAAACAGTTTTATATTGATCTCATAATTTTTATGAAGAGGCTCTTAAAGTGTAAGTATTTAAATTATACTTGGCATGCATGAAATACTATAGAAATGGACAGTTGCTTTTTTTTTTTAAAAAAAAAGCAATTGCTATAATAAGCAGAGTATGATAGAGAGCCAATTTTGACGACTCTAGAAATTCAATGAAATCTTGACCTTCATTTCCTTACTTTTTCATTTCTTTTCTGACTGGATCCTAATACTAAAATAGTATATTTTCAAAATACAATTTTTCACAAATCAAAAATGACTACAATAACATACATTTGAAGCACAGTTATAAAGTACTAGAGAAAACTTTTAGATGCAATATAATTGTTTGTGTCTACACCAAAACTACACCTATACCAAAAACTCCAATAACTTCAAAACATTTTCTTACTCTGTACTACACTATAGGGTTGTTCAATTTATAAAAAAAAAAAAACACCTGTAGTGCACAAAACTAAAATTTACTTATGGTTTTTATAATTACCTCAATAATGTTATTGGCAATTTTACTATATATATACATACATACACACATATATAATTATATATTTGCTAATTCAAATTATGCTTGACATGAATTGAGTTTTTATAGTAGGAAAGTAAGCAGAAATATAATACTCTGATTTTAAATGAAAATGCACATATTTGCTCTCTTATCTCCCAATACTAAACTCATAAATTTAAAATGTTTTTAAAGGAGAGTGACATATAGAGAAATCTTTTTATATATAGAAAGTAGAGTATGTCTTTCTAGTATAGTTTGGCTTTAGTAAGAATAAATGAGTACAAGAAATATGATAACATTTTAAATTTTATTATTTCACTTAATGGTATAGCCTCAGTTATAGCAAATCCTTATATACCTTAGGGTACTATTTGTGCATGTGTGTGTGTGCATGTGTGTGTGTGTGTGTGTGTGTGTGCGCGCGCACATGCACACATGTCAAAGGCATGAAATGGCACTTTTATTCAAAAGTTATCTACATATTGTCTACATATAGTAATTCTACTTTTTAAATTAAAATGAAGTTAGACATAGCCAAATGAAAGCATATTCTAGACTTAGAAATTATTTTTTAATCATACGTTTGCCTTATATGTATGATTGTGGAAATGAAGAGTATTTGCATACACTATACAGATCTTAAAATTTAGTTTTAAGTTCATTTTAGCGTTCACCCTTAAAATGCTTTCTTAACACACCTATGTTAATGTAGGAGTGTCTGTGTACCACATACATGTTGCTAGTTAGCCTAGTTAGCACACTACATTCAAATCTTGTCATTGACAGCTGTTGTCTCCACTTTGAGTGTTTTCAGCTTTTGTAAGGAAGATTCCTCCTTTTTAAGCTAATGAGTGGGACATTGAAATTGAATATACTTAAAGGCAACATTCAAAGCAATAATGCAACAATGCCTGACTCATTTTCATCACAGTGGATTCCATCTCCATAGAGTTTCTTCCTGACCTTACCTGAGTAAGTACTTTAACTTAAAGTATGAGATGCACCTAGAGGGGCAATACATTGAGCTTAATAGGAAGACAGTTAATAACCTTTTTTCATCCTCGTGCACTATCAATCATGGCTGTCACCAGTCTGCTGAATCAAAGCAAAAGTGTTCTTCACAGATGACTGATTAGAAACGCAAAATCACAAGATCCATCTTCATGGTCACTTTTATTATAGTCATTTTTAAACTGACAGCAACCTGCTCAGTTTCAGCACACTGGGCATCACAAATAGTGTCACTCAGTGCAGCTAAGCATGAGAAGAGGTTGGTTGGATTATACTTAAAAATAATTAGGCCCTCAACCCTTTGTGGAGCTAAGAAAAAGGTATTCCTCTTTCTGTGCCCTCACATTTTTTCCTCCCATACCTTGATTTGATTTTATATATATGTAGACACACACACACACACACACACACACACACACAACTAAGTTTATCATCTTAAAGGGAGGCACTGTGGGGTGAGGTAGTTTTATCCTTGTTAATGACCTAGGAAATAGGGGCTGAATATATTCACTTGAGAGTTATAGGTAACTTTTTGTTTCCTGTATTTTGTCAACTTCCGGAAAAAAACATCTCTGACCTCATAGTATAAATATGCTTTTTTTTGGTACAGAAACATGTTTTTTAACTGTAGACTTCAGGGATCCAGATACGGAAATGATACTCTCTCTATAGGATCTTTTCTGTGGAAGGCATTTAACCATGTCACTTGAATGTGATTATATTAGAATTTCTGAGGTTAAAACCATTTAAACATGTACATTTAAAGGCTGGCCAAATATTGACTATTAGATGCGTATGCAAATACTTGATTGATCACCCTGTATTACTATTTACGTTTTAGTTTTAGAATATTAAAAAAACCTAAAAATTTGAAAAACTATAAATATGAACAATATAATAAATAACATGTGAAATCATAATATCTTAATAAAATGATGAGAAACTTTATCTTTGCTTAGGGCTTTGATGTTTATGGCACTGAAGGACAACTTCAGATTGATCAAATAGTATTTTATACATGCATTTGAATATTTTATAGTGCTATAAGAGGATAATTATATAAATATTTACATAAGTGTTTATGATACAAATTCAAATATAGTAAAATTGTAATACCCATTTTATAGACTTTTTATTTCATATATAAGAAGAGAAAGATCTATTTGATTTAAATTTTAACTTAATAACTTTAACCTTAGTACCCTATTTTAAATTTCCATTGTTATGTTTTTCCTTTACCCCAATTGTGCACTTACTTGTTAGTATGTATCTATCTAATGTATCTATTCTCAGAAAGAGAGGAATATGGAAGAGAGATAAAAATTATCAATAACATTCCTTTATAAAGTGTATCTTGATATTAATTTTCAAATGTGTTATTATTCTACTTTGATTCTTCTGTAGAACTGAATATTTTTTCTCTACCCTGTTACACAAACGTGTACACACTTCATTGCTTTTGATGTTATCAGAATGCCTTTCTTCTCTGCACAAAATGAATATATAGATATAATACATATAAGACATTTATAGGATTGCAAAATTATTCTTTTTTTACACAGATGGTAATAGTTGCATAACTATACTCTGTACAATACAAAGCTAAAATCAATTTCTTTCAATCTTTTTCTCTGTTTACACTTTTTTCTAAAATGATCTGGGTCTAAAATGAACCAATTATAAAAGTTAACCAAATCAGTTGTTTAGATTTTATATTTTAGTTGTGTAAATTGTCCTAGAAGTTGTATAGATAAATACATTAGATATTTAAAATATTTCCACCTTGGACAAAACATTCATAATAGTATTATTGTGCTTTTTATGAAGTATAGTTAAATGAACTATTCTTTTTTAAAAGTTACATAATTATGTAAGTGACAAAGTAATAATCACCTTAACATTCTCAATTTACTATGGTACTAAAAGCTTTATTTCTTCTAAAAATTGTGTTTTTAGTTTGGATAAGTTTACAATTTTCAAACTATGGGATGATAATCATGGAATAAAATACAATATTTTAAAATTAATTTTTGTAGTAAAGTAGTGTTTCTGATTTGGTTAAACAAAGTAAAATGTATATGGAAGAGGTTTATTTTTAAAATATGGCATTTTTTTCATTGTAGTACTCTTTTCAGCTAAAAGTGTTAAAATCACTAGTATGATTTTTTGGGGACAATATTAGTGTAATCTATGAAAGTGGTCATTATAGACTTTCAGTGTTTTAATATACATAATTATTATGAAAATTATAAAGATTATAATATTTGTAAATATAGGATTATACTTTCCCCTCTAGATAAGTCTTAATAAATGAACAAACTATTTTTGATACTTAAAACAAATCTAGTCACAAACCAATTCATTTTGAAGGTGTTGTGGAATACCATTGTTTTATAATTAGCTTTATATAATATAAAAATTACAGATACATGCTGTTAAAGCATTATGGTTAAAGATTTTTTTTAAAGGGGGAGGCATATTAGCCACATTTACCTAAAATATCTATAAGGTTATTTTGTTTTTAGTTTTGAAAGCTTATTTTAATTTGTGTGCATTGTTAATGCTTACATTTGCACCAAATGTTCTTCTGTTTAAGTGAGTTTATAAAGCATACAATTTAAAACCATGATGATAAATGGAGTAGTATGAAGCTCATTATTTAGTTGTACATTACATATTATATATATGCATGCATACATGCAGACACAGAATTATGTCTAAATGCTATCATATTTATTTTACTGACTTCTTTAAATGCTTTCACACAAACATTGCAATTATCTGAGCCATACCTGCATTTATGCAGTCTGAGTATGCAGTTATGGCATTTTTCTCTCGCCTGGGTATGATTTTCCCTGGGCATAGAATTGCTCTTTGTTGAATCTTTGTGATTAAAAAAAGAAGTTATCTGAGTGTCAATTTTCAAGAAATGTGTGAGAAGATGAACAGTCAGGCCATCTTCTAACATGTCTTTTTTTACTGGGCTTTAAAGTTTTAGTTTCCAACTAGGTATTTAAAGAGAGAAAGACAAAAAGCAGAGGAAAGAAAAAAGGAAAGTCATACAAAATGCACCTTTAACATTTAAGACCAAAAAAAGAGTAAAGGATGACATAGTTGCAATGATTTGATACAAAATTTTATTTTAGGATGTCATTTTGTTGACTCTTTTTGCTTAAAAAATGATATATAGTCCTTAAAAATCTCTAGAGTTAAAATTACTTTGTTTTCTGTATCATTCATTTCCCCAAATCTTTCTGCCACTCAGCAACTGAAGTTATAGGATGCACTTTTATTATGGACAGACTACTTTGAGCACCCTGCCTTATTTTCACCATTTTAGTTTACAAAGAGATATGCAAATACACTTAATGACAACTTTTCAAATTCACTTCAAGAGCTTAGGGATATTTTCAAGTAAAAAAAAATTAAGTTAATATGATATAAAGATCCTTTTTTTGATAGCTAGAGCTCTTATATGTAAACCTTCACTTATGTATTACATAACCACTGAAGAATTTTAATGTATTGCAGTTCATTTTGTAATATTTGCGCAAACATTCAGAGTAGTATTATGTTCCTGAGTTATTTTATTATATTATATTTCACATTTAGATTTTCATTTGAATTTTCCTGTTTTCAACATTTGGACATAGTCTCATTAACTATCGTAAACTAGTAGTTTAAGGAGGGATAATTCTGAAATGTAAACACTCCTTCTAGAATTTTGCAGCATTGCCATGGAAGAGAAAGAGGGGACTAGCATTACTTTCCCCCAAACATTTCCCTGTTATGATTATAAGGAAAGATCAGATGCTGTGGCAATTTTTTTCATATGCGATTTTTCTTGTGAATTATTTTCAAAGTCAGCTGTCCTTAGACCCTATTTTCATCTCCAAAGAGCATTAAATTTTGCTTCTTTGTAAAATATTTCTTCATAACATATCTTAGTATAACTCACTTTTAGCAAAAGAAACACCCAAGCTCAATCTGGAGACCTCCTTCCAACATAATTTAGCTGGACCTTTTCTTAGTAAAGGTTTTCTGGTTTTCATTTTCACTTCATATTCTCAAATAAAAGATCCTTTGTTGTCTACCATTTGATTGGACTTAATGAAAAACACTCCATTTTAACTTAACAGTATTTCCTTTTGAATTTATTATATTTAAGAACACTGTCAAAAATCAAACATTTAATCTCAGGTTTTTATATTTCAAAATATATTACTATCACATGGCTCAGAGAGGTGATGTAAAAGGGATACCGAAAAGATTTCAAAAAGAAAAGCAAAAGCGAAAAAACCCGGCTTCGTTTTAATATGAAACTAAATACTATGGCTAATGTGCAGATTGGGTACGGCAGCTGACTGTAAAGACTAACATGTGACAGGGTGCCAACAGCGGAATTGTGCAGTATTGACTAAATGAGGTTCACTGATTTGTATTGAGGCTAATATCTTCTTTAAACAATTCCGTGTAAATTGTGCGTATAAAGTCATTGGAAGCTATTTCTCAGGACAGCCTCGCTGGCTAGCTACCTGCTGGAGTGAGGAAGATAATCAATAGGAAGAAATAGAGCTGAGCATGAGGCTGGGAAGCTTCAGAGCAGTTAATGCTGATAAAAGTAGATGATGTCAATATTTGGGAATAGCACAACTCTAGGATAATAGACAAAAGAGAAGTGCATATGTTGGAGAGTGTTCAAACAGGGGCAAAATTAAAGCCTAAGGGCAGATGATGCCGTAGGCTGCAAAAGACATTATTTCTTGCAGGTATTGTTAAATTCACTGAAGTCCAAATAGAGCAAGATGTTCTATGAAAAAAGGTACCTAACTTTCATCGGCAGCTTAAATACCCATTTCCATTTTAATGGTCAGTTGGCTTCTGCTGATGATTAATACAGGAATGACTCTACTCAAAACATTTGGTAAACGTGAAATTTTCCTATGTAATTGTAGTCAATGTCTCATGATTAATTTTTTTGAATTCCCAAAGTTTCTTCCAAGATATATATATATGTATATATACATATACATACACATATATATGCATATATATTCATACAAAAGGGAGGTAACATATTGAAATAAAGCAAAAATAGGCTGTCAAATGATGATACAAAAAATGCAAACATCTAATTGCCTTTGCATTTAGCATACACTTACAGGCACCATTCCCCCCCTAAAGGTGAAGGACTTATTGGAAATGAGGTAATGGTATATTTTTACTAATTTAATACTGAAAATCAGTTTTCCTTTTGCTGTCAGGCGATGAAATTTTGTTCTTCTGTGCTGATCTTTCTGTTGATGTATTATGACACAGTCTGTCAACATGAACAGATATGTGAAAGGAGATTGGGGGACTGAGACGTACAACCTGCATGGAACTCTTCTTGAATTTTAAGTATCTTAGCATGTTTGGGTACAACAAGTACGGTTATGCTTACTTTAAAGTGCTGTATTTTCATATCATTTAAGCCCAAGCAAAACAGGTGAACTTTGACAAGGTTGAATGAGCAAGCCAAATCCCAAGCATGTATTTCTGAATATCAGTCATATAGCTCTTTTACATTATACATTGATTCCTTAAAAAAAACCCAAATAAAAAAAATCCTCCCTATTGCAAAATATGCAACAAAGAGGAGAAATCAGTTCATGTACGTGATTATCAACCATAGTTATTTTCTCCCAAATTAAACAATTCTACAATTGTTACATGCTTTTATTGTCACAGATGTTTTTATTGTTTGGTGTCAGATATCTGGATTATATCAAGCACATGATTCTGAGGTTAGGTAAAACAGCCCTGGCCGATGGTTTTCACTTAAAACCAAGCTAAGAAATGTTAACAGAAAAATAAGCTTACTTACCTAGAACCTGACCTTTTGGATGCATATTTTACTAATAAAAATTAGAAATAAATAAAATTTACCCTTGTTTTTGTCTGATGCTTTTATTTTTTGAATAACATTTATCTAGATTTTTTGTCTTGCATTAGTATGTACTGTGGTTATTAATACAGTAAATCTCAGTGAAAAATCATTTCAAATATATACTTTTAAAGTTTTCCTGCAAATAAAAAGTTGTTTTATTTAAATGGCTAGTATGTTGTCATATTACCACATTATATATATATATATAAATTTAAAAATCTGTAGTCACTATTAAATTCTAAAGAAAGCTTCATTTCAAATAAAGTATGAATTTTGATTTAGAGACACAGAAAAAATCTTTTAAGATCTATACTTCAACTAATTTGTTAATCTTGTGCCACTTTCAGCATTTGTCACACATATAGACCAGGAAATTGGCTCCATCTCATTCTAGCTCTGTATTGAATTAAAAACCTCTACTGCAAAGAAGAGCATGATGTGGGGAAAGAATAAATTTAGTTCTTTCTTTAGTAATGCACATATATTTCCATACATTTCACATCCTAAGGGAGCCTCTGAATGCATTCAATAAATACAAAACTATAAAGTATAATTCCACAAAAGGAAATGGTTTAAATTTTTTTTCGTATTCTAATATGTCATTTTAAGTTTGAAATCTGGAAATGAAATGATTTTATTTTACTTTTTGGGGGGACAGACACTTTCGGGATTAGAAATAAATCTAAAATAATGAATCTTAGTTGCTCCTTCCACTTGGAAAATGTTAGCAGGTTTAGATAAAGGCAAATTAAATATCAGCAGTAGCAAATTGAGAAAAATGTTTTATGCCACTTAAGTCTACGTTTGCATTCAATTCACAGGTCCACCTTGGCTAATCTAGTGGGACGCTGTATGCAAACTACTTGTGTATACACAGTGAAAGGAATGTCCCTTTCGATTTCATGTATCTAGACTAACAGAAATGTTGGTTTTCAATCAAGTGTGATAATAATGGGTGTCTTTCAAGCATGATGGGAGCAAAATCTTTAAGATTTTGTTAAAATGTAATATGCCTGCAGGTGAAGGAGATGACTAATTCTGATATAGCCTTGCAGCATGTGCAGTTCACTATACTTTTAGGTATTTGAATCTGTGACTGTATTCTGAGGAGACAGAGCAATGTGGTAGATTTATGGTGGCCTCATGGAAACGGAGCTAGCAAAGATTATGGCATACTTGTTTAGAAAAACGGTGAACTGAAGGCTCCTGATTTACACTGACATATATCTAGATGAAACCATAGTTTGCAAATTGCCTCAAGGAGTCATCTTTTATTAACCGTTTGATAGGTACTAAAATGTACATATCTATTTTAAAACATATCAGGGACACTAATATATTTGCATAGATTCTCTTTATAACTTAGGTTAGAATAATTTCTTACATCTGTTTTCTAATTACATTAAAAATATCTGATAAAATGTCTTGTTAAGAAATTCATTTCATTGAATTTAAAAATGAAAAGGTCTAATGATATAGAACATTTTGAAAAATGTGACAGTAACTTGCATATGAATTCAGAGACTCAGTTTTTAATGGTTTTTTTTTTCACATTTGTGCTCTTATTCAAGGATAAGAAAATAACCTTAAAAGTCATGTCTAAATTGGGAAAAATAAATCCTACTATTGTCTCGTATCTTACTTTTTTATGTGTTTAATCAATCTGGTCTTTATTTGAAGGATATGACTGTCACCCTATTATTTTATAAGGCCAGTGAAGATGTTCCTTGACTTCATTCAGGTATCAAATTGTGAACAGATACGTTTATAGATTTTTTTCCCCCAACGGGAAGTCACATTAGTATATGATCAGAAGTAATAGTATGCATGACACAGACTTATAATCAGTTTGCCATGCATTGTAAATTTTGGCAACCATTATTTCTTGCTGCCCTTCCTGAATTTTTGTGATAATCCAATGTGTCACATTTATATTTAGCAGAGCCACTTTTTCCAAGTTCACACTATCAATTTATATACTCATACTTAATCTGAGAATTAAATGTTTGAAAAATGACAAGAGTGTCAAACAAATGTAGCTTTGGAATGTCTCTAGAATCACAATTCTTTTAGAAACCTCATTGTATTGGTTCAAATATCTTTACCTTTCACAAGGAGAGAAACAATTCGTGTTTTGCATTGGAGTTTGAACTCTTCATGCCACTTATGGTGTAAGTGGGTGTTCCTGGAAGTCACACTTTATACGTTAGTGCTCTCCCAACTGCTTCAAGGCATAAAATCTCTCTACAAACAGCAGTTGACAGATTAAGAGAATCTGGCTCAAAGTATGAGATAACTTTTAACTCTAGTGTAAGTCTTAAATGTTTCTTTTGGGTCTCCTTTCTTAGTGAAAGCAAAAGAAATACACAGCAAAGGCTGGAGGTAGCTCAGCTGGTAGGGCGCTTGTCTTTCACGTGACTGACCCAGGTTCAATCTGTATCCCTTAGCATCTCCAGGAGTAAATCCTGAGTGCAGAGCCAGGAGTAGTAACCCCTGAACATCGCCACGTGTGGCCCCCAAACAAAACAAAACAAAGAAACAAGGAATATACAGCAAGCACCGATTTTCCAGCTACTGCCCTAACACACACACACACACACACACACACACACACACACACACGCGCGCGAGCGCAAGCGCGCGCATACACACACACACACACACACACACACAAGGAAATAGCAGAGATTTACCTGCTAATTACTTTTTTTCTTGTTTTTCTTTTCTTTTCTTTTTTTTTTGTTTCTGGGTCACATCTGGCGATGCTCAGTGATTATTCCTAGCTCTGCACTCAGGAATCACTCCTGGAGGACTCTGGGGACCATATGGGATGCCAAAGATTGAACCCAGATTGTCCGTGCAAAGCGTGTATTATCTCTACCTAGCAAGCACTAGTACTATCTCCATGAACTATCTTCCTGGACCAATATCTTATTTGTTTTCTTCCCATGTCATGGGGGCAGCTGCAACCACCTTGAAAGGACAAGATCATCAGATGACCTGCAATGTTTCTCTGAGAGATGGAAAAGGTCCCACTTTATTGACTGATTTGTGTGCGTGTGTGTGTGTGTGTGTGTGTGTGTGCGTGTGGTGCCAGAAATAGAATAGTACTGTGCTATATACATTTTAGATTGGGAGTGTAGTGGCCTTGCACTTGCCCTGTATGTGTTAGACCCTAGGTTCTATTTCTGGGCACCATATGTGGGAGGCACCCTAATAAGGTTAGGCTCATTTGGCTCATCTTTGGCTTATTTCCTTACACGGCTATTCCCTGGAGTAGATACTGATATTGCCCCCACTTCCCGGAGGAAGAACTTTGAAACACATCAAAGAACATTGAAATCACCTATCTTGATGGAGAGATAAGTATTAGAGATGTGATTAAAGTTTTCCCTTGACCACTGTCATACTGTTTTCCTAGTAGTTGCTTAGTAAAAAATATACTGTATTTTGAATTTGAGAGTATAATCATTGTCTGTGTTTTTCCAAAGGAGGTGGAGAAAAACAGCAATTTGATAGCACAGTGGATAGGGCGTTTGCCTTGCACGCAGTCGACCCAGGTTCAATTCCTTTGACTCTCGGAGAGCCGGACAAGCTACTGAGAGTATCATGCCCGCATGCCAGAGCCTGGCAAGCTACCTTAAGGGTATTCACTATGCCAAAAACAGTAACAAGAAGTCTCACAATGGAAACATTACTGGTGGCTGCTCGAGCAAATCCATGGACAATGGGACTTGTGCAGTGCAATGCAGTGCAGCTTCTAGTTAAGAAATGAGAAAGTAGCTTACTTTGATAACTGATAAGCTATTTTGTTCTGAAGAAAGGTAAGTGTTTGGGACCAAGATAGAGTCCCAACTACAAAAATCAAAATGTTAAAAAAAAATCAGAATGTTGGACATGGCAGATTTAATCGTTGAGATTCTATTTTTTTGTGATTTGATACTTAGATTTCATATCTTTCTCAGTGGCATCAATTTATGACCGAGTTAGAAAAAGATGCAAAATTAGATAACATTCAAGTATTCCATGTGAAAGTATCCAAAATAACACTTTTTTTCTCTTTGAAATAACAGTTCTTTTTAATGTTATGTAGGTTTCAGGTGCGCAAACATTGAAAATCAATATGCAAATTCTATATGAATTTCACTACTAAAACTTCAGTCCTGTCCTTCAATAGTCATTTGAAGGCATCTGTTGTGTTTCTGTATCTTTAATAGGTGTTACCTTTAGTGTGTTGTTCTTTTTTCAAGTAGAGATTTTTGAAGTTCTTTTTGTTGTATATACATATCACTGTATGAGAGTCAGTGTAATCTACAGTGTTTCAAGAGAAATTATTGTTTTTTTTTTACTACCTGAAAGATTCTGCAGCTAGGAAGAAATGATTTATTTACTATCCTGAGTAAGATTCAGCACCTAACTTTCTACATTCTTGTCAATGATTTCTTTCATTATTTCTGTTTTATTGTTTCTATGTTTAAAAAGATTTACTGAAAATGAACTGTGTTGTGTACTCAAAAGACTGCAGATTCTGTAGAAATTGAACACACCCATCAAGTTAAATATTACTGTAGGTATTTGTTTGCAGTGCCAAGGATTACACTCAGGGTCTTATACCTTTGAGGCATGTCATTTACCACTGTGCCGCATCTCTGCTAAGCTAAACTTTATTGCTTATATATATATATATATGTATATATATACCTTATTGAAGTAATGGAAATATTTTGCTTTATTGAAAATTATAGAATTTACTTAAATATAAAGAATGTTTTACTAAAAGCAGATTCTCCACAACTGTTAATCAATAACACATATTTGCTTTGATTAAAATATTATTTAAATGGATTATAGATATTGGAGTATAATACTGGTCAATGAGATTTTTTTAAGTTAAAAGTAACTTTTTGTTTTAGAGTTGCATGTAGAAGGGGATATGGGCAAATGCAGTTCACTGGATCCTATAGTAATGGAAGCACTAGATAAATACACTGTAATTATTAAGTATGTAACCAGCAAAATGCATGAGTAGAAGCAATAGAATCCGTGTAAAGAAGTGTAGAGTTCCAGCTGTAGTTAACATGCTTTGCGACTATAGTCATTGGCCAATTTAGACACAGATTTCTTTTTCTTTAAAGTTGGTATTATAATAAAAGGGAGGATATCTCACTAGATGTTTCTAAACTATTCTGTGAAATAGTATCGGACCATAAGTACTTAGTAAGCATAACTGTTATTAATTTACAGAATATATAAACATGTAGGGTTGTAGGTAACACCTGGTAGTTCTCAGGAGCTGCTCTGGTTTCATGCTCAGGGGTCTCCCCTGGAGGTGTGAAGGGGACAGTAGCAGGGATCGAACCTGGAGCCTCTGCTGCAAAGCATACACTAATTCATTGAGCTATAGGCCAGGCCTTGTAGAATATTCTGATGATATCTAGTATCTCCTGGTTTTCTATTTGAAAACTTCCATTTTTTTCATATTTCATTAATGAATGTTATTTCCAATGAGAGATTTTACTTTGAGAATTTTTATTTATGTTCTTTTTAGGGAACACAGACCATGGATGTTGAAAAGGAGCAAAGCTACTCTCATCCATTCTTTGCATAGTTTGTTGGGTACAGAGATTCTTGGGAACAACCTGAGCCACGTCCATCTGTGCTAAAATTTATGGCCTCTTGCATTCTATGTCTGTGCTCTAGTATACCTGCTCCAACCCTGCTTTAAACATTTTTTTAAAAAAATCTAACTAAATTTCAGTATGAAAAGAAATTTTAAAATGAAAAACAGGCGCTGGAGTGATAGCACAGCAGATAGGGCATTTGCCTTGCATGCAGCCGACCTGGGTTAGATTCCCAGCATCCCATATGGTCCCCTGAGCACTGCCAGGAGTAATTACTGAGTGCATGAGCCAGGAGTAACCTCTGTGCAATGCCAGGTGTGACCCAAAAAGCAAAAAAAAAAGAATAAATAAAATAAAATTTCCTCTTAAAAAAAAACCAGAACTCAGAATACTATGCTCACATCAACTTATTCAGTTCATAAACATTAAACTTAAATAGTTCATTTTATTTGCAGTAAAAATAATTTATAAACAATATTTTTAAATAAAATGAATTTTATTTTTATAGTTGCACTGGTTTCACATATTTGAACTACACTTGATGTAATGATAAATGAGTTGTTATCATTATTTTTAAGAAAATCATAGTCTAACAGAATATTTAGTAATCAAAGGAGCATTGGTGAAAATATTAACTCCACAAAACTAATTTGAGAGTGTAAAGATAGTTATTTATGTTTTGGACCATAGAGTATGCTGTGATTTTTCCAAACATTTGGAAGTTCTTCCTCTGTCATATATATATGTGTGTATGTATTATATCTGTATTTGTTTATATAAAAATGTATGTATGTGCAATTATATGTGTTTCTTAATTGAGAAAACAAGATATCTTTTTAAAAAAAATCTTTTAGGGGCTGGAGCAATAATACAGTGTGTAGGGAGCTTACATACCACCGACCTGGGTTCGATTTCCAGCATCCCATATGGTCCTCAGAGCACCGCCAGCAATTAATTCCTGAGTGCATGAGCCAGGAGTAACCCCTGTGCATCGGTGGGTGTGAACCAAAAAGAAAAAAATTATTTTATTCTCTCATTTTCTTATTTGTGGGAAAGAGAGACAATGGTTTTATCTCTCATCCTAACTGAAGATGCTGTTTATCTGAAGGAACAATTATGCACATGTATAAGTTGACATACAGAGGTTTTATATCATAGTAATATAAATAGTAAATAGTAACATTTTTATGTGGCAAAATTTCTTCAACTGCTAATGTTTCATTGACTAAACTTTTCACATTCTTTATTTATAAACTATTTTTTTCAAAGTCTAGCAGGCCATGCTAAATGTACTTTTTGAAAAAGAAAAGCAATGATTCTTTCATTCAATTCAGATAAGAATAACAAATACCTCATTTTTCCTTGTCCTTTGACATAGATTACTTGTGCCCTGATGTGTGACCACAAGGCGTCATTCCTTTTGACAGTTTCAAGCAATGCATAGATATTTGAAGAAGCATAAGTATAAGCACACCCAAAATAAGCTGGTTGTTCAACATGACATGGGAAGCAAAAGTACAGGACACAAGATAGTCTGTTGGACACTGGATGAAGCATACAAAAGAAGAGAAAATGAGCATACCTAGTTATGAACTGTTAAGAATTCACTGTTGCTGGAAAATAGTATTTAAACCTACATCTATCGGTATCTATATGTTATTACTTCAGACTTTATAATTGCTAGAAAGAAAAGCTATGCTTACTGGGAAGATAGTACACTAGGAAGAGCACTTGTCTTCCTTGCATGCAGCTGACCGAGGTATGATCTTTGCACTTTTTATAGTCTCCTAATTCTTGAAAGGAGTGATGCTTACACTCAGAGCCAGGAGTAAACTCTGAGAAAAGGCACCCCCCCAAAAAGAATAGAAAAAAATTACATTGGACTGTAATTGTGAAAATTAAATCCAATTTTTATAGATTGCATCCGATAAGTATGTTTTCTGTTCTTACTTGACATTGATGTTAAAAACATTTCTGCCATTTTTTTTATCACTGGTGTCACCTGATCTCTGGTTTTAAGCTTAGCTCTTAGTTTTCTTTGTTTGCTTTGGGGTGATACATAGATGTGCTCAGGGTACTCCTGGATAGATTCTTGGGTTCTTGGGCAGATCATGCAGTTCCAGGGACCAAACCCAGGCCAACTGCATGCAAAGCTTAGTTCAGTGGCACAACCCCTTGAGATATATCTCTGGCCCCTCTTGAGCTCTGATATTTTAAATTCTGATATTATGTATGCTGATACCTGTAGGAACTGAGTAAATTGATAATAATAACTTTCTTACACAGAATTATCCTCTAAATGTAACCTAATGATGGAATTAAGGTGGCAAGTTTCCAATTCTTCTGAAAAAAAAAACACTACATCTCAAACATCATGAGCCTCTCTATCCCTCTCTACCCCCAACTACATTTTTAAAGTAGGCTTCATGATTTGTGATTCCCAGTGATCAAGAGTAAAGTATAACAACATTCCAACAGAAAAAGAGGAAGAATATGGCAGGAGAGATCATCCAGGGAATAGACACAATTGAAACTCCTGAGCAATACCAGGTGTAGACTCCCAATCCCCAAAATCCCCCAAGTTAAGATGACTATGAGTCAGCATTATTAATATTATGTAGTCTTCTCATTAGCTTGTTTACTCAGTCATATACTTAACATAGCCTGGGTGTCTCCAGAGTATTCAGAGAGTGATAAATATTTGAAACAGGTGCAATGTAATTCACTAGGTTTCTCATAAGCTAAATTCTGACAACTTGAAAAATAGTTGCTGCATCATAAGTACATTTTCTAGTACTGCAATATCTTTACTAATAGTATATCTATACATATCCTAATTTTACCATTTAAAAATTAAACTTTTGAGTTGTTGCTGAGCTTTTGCTTTAATGAGATAGTATTATTTAGTACTAGAAAATATAAAGATCATTTCAATTTCAAATAAAGACAGAGTAAGCTAAATATTAATACAGATATGCAGTAGAGGATTAGGTAACAAAAATGTTATTCTGGGCAACACTATAGTGATTTAAAATGAAACCAGGGGCCAGAAAGGTATTCAGGTTTTAAGGCACTTGCTTTGCCTGCAGCTGATCCCTGTAGTACCAGGTATGGTCTCAAGCACAGCTAGGATGGTCCCTGAACACAGAGCCAGGAGTGAGCCTGCAATGACTGCTGATGAGCCAACCACAGCCTACATTAACCAATAAATTAAATCCTATGAAAAATTAAAGCAGATATTGTATTATATGTACATTTGCACATCTATGATCTCATCAATATAAAGTTTCTCTCTCTGTATTTATGAACGCTTCGAGGCAATTATACCAACAGATCTCTCTTTGATTCTGGATGTGGGACTATAGCTCATCATTGCCCTTTTCTTTCTATTCTCTGATTTCTAAGGTTTTCCTTAAATATCCTGCCTTATCTTAGGATTAGAGAACATGTAAATATATGTCCACACTTTCAGTAAATTTGATTTTGAATCAAAAATTCTATTTCCGTGGGCCAGAAAGATAATAGAACAGGTAAGATGCCAACAAAAAGCACCAAATGTTTTCTCTCCATTATTCTAAGGTAACCTGGAAAATTTTCACAGAGACAGTTATTATTCACATATTTGTTAAAAGGAAATCATGGTACAGCTTCATATATACTTGTCTTTCATTCTTCAGTATTAATATGGATTTATACTGTGTGATTCTATTTTATCATTTTAATTAAATAAAACCTTTTTTTGATGGTGCTGGTGGGGAATCAAGTCAGACCTGGCTGCTCAGGGCTTACTCCTGACTCTGTGCTCAGGGTTCGCTACTGGTAGCACTCGGAGGACCATATATACTCCTGGGATCATACAAGATGGTCAGCCAAGAGCTCGAGCCCCTGTGCTCTGGCCCCAGCACTGTGTGATCTTTAACTGGGTCAAATCAACTGAGTCAATATAGGGATGTGTTCATTTGGGTAATCTCTGATCTACATCACCAGGAGGAAGTGTTAGGAATGAAGTTCCGATTTTGTTGTGCATATTTTACTATATTTATAAAAATGCCAGAGAGCACCTGAGAAAGAAACCCCTACAATCTGAGGGTGCCATTCTGACAACTATTTTTAATTATTAACCCCTGTGCAAGTGCCAATCTCACATTAGAGTGATTTTCTCTCATTGTTTCAGTTCATGGGAATAGACAAGTATCAGAAGGAGCCCTTTTCGCTTGCCTTGCATATTTTTCCCGTTTGTTTTTATAATGCTACTCTCACTGTTGTGGCAATTGGGACTTGGTGCAGTAGGGACATAACTGTCATAGGAAGCAAAGTATTTGGCCGCTGACTAGTTGACAGCGTCTCTATAGGAATGGCAGGAACAATGGTCTGATCTATGGACATGAACAAATGTTTCCTTCATTTTTTCATCCAGGTTGTACTCTCAGAATTTTCCTCTAGTTTTTGTTTTTTTTTTTACTCTATAAATAATAAACTATTAAAATATCATCTGAGAAGGATTGCAGAACAGTCTTGCATTACTGTCAATGTGCCAATATCTTATCCTGATGCTAAGGAAGAAGCTGAATAGAGGGATTTAGACATTTTCTGTAAGCTAACAGGAAAAAAGCAGTGTGAAGTGGTGGGTCGAAGGACAAGTGATGTGTGTAGCATTTTAGTGACAAAGGTACCACCAACCATATTTGGACAAGTGTTTTGGAAAAAAGAAAAGACGAAACAAACAAAAGACATGATGGCTAAATGTATAGGTTTAAAAGTAATATGAATATCTTGTCAGTGTTTAAAAGGTTTTTCTGAGACTGAGGGGTTTAATCTCTCGTACGTGCTTATTGTAATAGAATGATATTTATATTATACTTAGAAAGTAATCCAATGCAGTTAGCATTTTGCTTTATACCATTTGATTTTATTTGCAGTGAAAAATGATACCACCAGAGTCATATGCAAAATGGAACTCATCTTTTTGGCCTACTGATGGGAAGTAAAATAATATATTTCATTTTTAACTTCAGCAAAATAAAAATCAGCTATGATTTCAAGAAGAGATAGATTGGTAAGAAAATATTTGTTTTATATTCTTTATAAATGTTTATCAATAGCATAGTAGAGTATAAATGATGTCGAATGCAAGAGCAGTTCTTTTTTAAACAAAATTGTGATACATTAGGGAACATATTCATATTAGGCAAGTTCATGACTTACACTGTCATGAATATTTATATTTTTCCTGAGTATGTAAAAATAAAGTTGAAGTATCATTGAGGAACATCACTTCCTTAAATAATTCTAAAAGTATTTAATTACTAAATTTTTGTCATTTTTTAACTCTCTTCTAGAATTCTCCATTTCTTTACTCTTGTTTATGTCATGGCCGAGTTTCACACACGCATGGCTTGAGTACTTGTGCACTTTTATTTTTTCTTTTTGGGTGACACCCAACAATGCACAGGGGTTACTCCTGGCTCATGCACTCAGGAATTAATTGCTGGTGGTGCTCGTAGGACCATATGGGATGCTGGGGATCGAACCCAGGTTGGCTGCGTGCTAGGCAAATGCCCTACCCGCTGTGCTATCGCTCTTTTAGCTACGGTGCTTGCCTGGGTTCACACATTAAGCTGCGGTGATGATACATCAGAGGTGCTTACCCAGGTTTGCATTCCTCCAGTTTGACTTACACATGTTCTCACATGAGTGAACATTCTTCCATGATGCATACAAAATAGGGGAAAAGCATCACTGCTTACATTTTGAGCGCAAGTGTGACTTCCTAAAATCAAACTGATACTTTGTGCTTTCACCTTACTTTTTGATTTGTTTTCAGTTTGGGGACACATTTGGCAGTGCTGAAGGATTACTCCTGGCTCTGTACTCATAGATCACTACTGATGGTCCTTGGGAACCCTATAGGGTGCCTGAGATTAAACTGGAGTTGGCCACATGCAAGGCAAGTGCCTTAACCCCTATACTATCTCTCTGATCCCTCATCTCCTTTCTTGGATTCATTTGACCCTGTTGATATTATTTTTGTATTTTTAAGAAGTTGGTTTTGAGTTTTGAATTCAAATTCTGGCATCACAGGCATCTACGGCTACATGCCAGCTTGGGAAGGTTATATTCACCAGTCTGTTTTTTATTTCTCTTCTCAGATTTGTTTTCCTGGATCTGGTATTTTTTTAACAACATGATGGCATTAAATATCCATACTTACTATCAAAATTATAGGGTTTTGTTTTGTTTTGCTTTGTTTTGGGACCATATCCAGTGGCACTAAGGGCTTAAGCCTGGCTTTGCTCAGGGATTACTTCTGGTTCCTCGGGTATGGGTTTCTGGGGATCAAAGTAGGGTTGGCCCTGATCAATGTAAGTTCCCTACCTGATTTTCAGCCCCTATCAAAATTGTTTGATAAAATGTTTGAGATTTAGCTGTTGGTTAGTGGGATTGAGAAATCAGACATGAGGGTTTTACAATAAAATTAATTCAGGAGAAATAAGGCCTCTTTCATTTGCTTTGCCAGCCAATAACAGACTAAAATCTGAACTCTTGCAGACATCAGAACACAAGTTGAAGTCATCATTCCTGTTCTCAGAACTTTTTAAGTTCTTGGAAAGTGTGTCTTGGACACTGCCACTGAGGCATCAGATATACATCTTCACACAAAAAATTATTTATTTTGCAAGGAAAATCTAAAAGATTAAACTATACTGAATGTAAGCATAGAGACACATCCATGCAACAGTAATACTTGGAATTTCCACATACGATGATTTTGGGAGGGATAACTAAAAGCATTAACATAGGAGTGTTTATACTTAATTTGGGCACAGAAGATTTTAAAAACTGTTTTTTAAGAAAGAAATAAGGAGTACTGAAAGGACAAATAAAATATATTGTTTAGTATGCATGTTTGACAGTCAGGTTTATTGATATGTTCTGCCTTTTATAAGATAAATACTATGACAAATGACAGAGAAGAGATTGCTCGTCACTATCTGTTCTATCTATGTACTGCCAGTGGGCAAAGATTTCTCATTTCATACATCATTTACAACTTCCTACAGTAATTTTACACAGTTCATATCCTTGGTACAAAGCATAGCAATTATCTATACACATATATGCATGCAGGCACAATGAATATGAAAATCATGCATTTCTATAAAGATTTCCTAAGTTCTTAAATTCTAACCAATAATGGTCAAAGCTCTTAGTTGGCCAATTTAAAGTTAGCAAATAGGTAGTGCTTTAGGATAGGTAGTTTTGAGATCTTCTTTTAGCGTTCCATTTGTCTAATACATTCAGCATTTACAATTTATTCTATATTCAAAATTTTATGTATAGAAAAATAATCTCTTTCCCTTTTCTATCCACTTTTATTTGATTGACTCTAGTTAGAATCTTTAAAATATAATAATGTATTCTGAAGTATGTTTTAGACCTAAAATATATAAAATTTAAATGTAAATAACATGAAGGTTTTTTATTTTAAACTTTAAAATTGACTTGTCAGTTTTCCTACTTTCTCATTAATTATATATAACATTTCGATAAATTATAAATTTCAAAATTTACATATAATCTGCATGGCAAAGCCTGGCAAGCTACCCGTGGTGTATTTGATATGCCAAAAACAGTAACAAGTCTCACAATGGAGATGTTACTGGTTCCTGCTCAAGCAAATTGATGAACAATGGAACAACAGTGCTACATTGCTACATGTTATCTGTAAAGTCTAGAAAGAATTTCTGAACTCTTTCATGTATCATCAGTTATCTATAATTAATTATTAATTTCTAACTTATCAGAATTCAATATTTTCCATTTTCTGGCTTGCTTTATATGTGATTAGAATGATAAATGTAACTACCTAACTCATTTAAAAAATACAAACAGTAATATTTTAGATTCAGTACTCAAAATGTGTCACACAAACTATGAGTTAATAAATGGATATACCCTCTCTTTTCAAAAAATATTTGAAGTATTGAAATGGTGTATTGATAACCCTCACAAACATGCTTTCTGGATTAAATCTCTTGCATTTTGGATTTTTCCTTTTAACTTCAAGTAGAGAAAGAGATACAAAGTGCTGATAAAGAGAAAAAACCATGAAGCAATTTGCTCTTAATTAACGAATTATTTAGTTGGTTTTTATGCTGCATTCGACTGTACTCAAGGTTTACTCATGGCTCTGAGCTAAGGGATCACTTTTGACAGAGCTCACGGGACCATAATGGATGTTGGGGATTGAACCTGGTTCAGTCACATGAGTGAAAATTCTTTACCCAATGTATTATTGCTCCAGTCCCATGTAGACTCATATTTTAAAACAAACTTAGTACTTGAATTTGGTTACTAACTGAATCTACAATTATATTAAGCATTGTTTGTACATTTCTTTTTGGGCAGATGTACAGTAAACGTGTTTTTTATGAAAGTTGGAAAAAGATATGTTCATAAAATTTGCTGACATTGACCATTAGAATGAAAAGGTAGTCAATACCAAAGTTCCAAAGGGGGGTGGGAAATGTAATAAACACCACCTGTGTTTGACTATCTAAGAGCTTTTTACTACACATTTTTCAAGCTATTGAGAGTATCTCGCCCGCACGGCAGAGCCTGGCAAGCTGCCTGTGGCATATTCGATATGCCAAAAACAGTAACAAGTCTCACAATGGAGATGTTACTGGTGCCCGCTTGAGCAAATCAATGAGCAAAGGGATGACAGTGACAGTGACAGAGACATTCTTCTACTAAGCTTCTATTAAAGTTAACGGGAAAGGGCCAGAGAGATAGTATAGCAGTAATATACTTTTCTTTCATGCAGCTGACCCAGGTTTGACCCCAGTATTCCATGTAGTCCCCTAAACACCAATCAAGTGGTGATCTCTGAGCACAGAACCGGAGTAAACCCTGCACACTATGGGTATAAGCCCAGACAATCAATCACACAAACAAAAGCAAAGAGTTAGTGGGAGACATATAACTAATTTTCTCTGTAAAGTACTAAAAATGTACCCTGAAAATTAAAACACAGGCACCTGATTTTTAATTTTTCTCCTAACATTGGTTATGTTTTATTAATGAAAAACTATTTCATTGTTATATGTATAATGCAAAATTTAGATATTTGGGGGAAAAAATCTGTATGGGGAGGGGCTGCATTTCTATGGGTTGGAGTAAAATTTTAATAGTGCTGCAAGTAGAAGTATTACTTTTATTATAATAATAAAACAAGTATGAGTATCTGTAATTTGTCCTCTAGTATTCAGTGAGAACAGAAACCTCAATGAATTCAACAAACGAACATTTTTTAGATCACTTACTTAAAATCAAGTCTACTTTTTAATAAGTCATATTTAAGTGAATGCTAATAATAGATCACTAATAAAACATATAATGAGATGTCAAGAAAAAGGTGAGAAGAATAAAATACAAAGAATTAGTACAGATGTACACTTTTTTCACTTTTGCTTTTAACTAGTTTCAGTAAGTGACTGTTATATCAAATTTAAAAACAAATTCTTAAAAAGTTAAAAAATATTCTTAATTTTAAGTAGCAGGTGAAGACAAACACTATTAATAATACTGCTTAGGAATTCATGACCCTTCTAAATTGCCCAAGTTCTCTCCGTTTCCGATATTCAAAATAAAATATTTATCTCATTTTTTTCCTTTCTGTGATTTCTTGGGGAATGAAGTTGCCCTGTAGCACTGTCCTACCGTTGTTCATGGATATGCTTGAGCAGGCACCAGTAACGTCTCCATTGTGAGACTTGTTGCTGTTTTTGACACATCGAATATGCACGAGTAGCTTGCCAGGCTCTGCTATGTGGGCGGGATACTCTCAGTAGCTTGCTGGACTCTCCGAGAGGGACAAAGGTATTGAACGAAGGAGTTGTCTGCTTGCAAGGCAAACGCCCTACCTGCTAGGTGTTATTTTTAAAGGATGCAAATGAATGTAAAGCTATATATATGAATAAATACCTACTAGCATCTATTTTTCACTGAAATTAGCAGCATAACTGCATAAATGCACAAAACATTTTCTAAGTACAAAGAATACTGGGAGAACACAGGCAGTATGGAACAACAAATGCATTTTCCAAGGATTCAGAATTTGGTTTGTGGAACCTCCAGAGGGTGAGTTTTCTACCAATATCAACAAAGACTGCAATCAGGACTGATTTTTTTTGTGCCATATGTTTATCTGTCTTCTCTGGTTATTTTCCTAAATTTTTATTGCAGGATTCTCTATGTATAAATTATAGTAGGATTCTATGAATTTTAGATTGGGAGAAACCAACCTTTACTGTTACAAGTAAATTCATTGGTTCCAAATTGTTGAATCCGATGCCAGCCACTTCACTTTGTTTCATCAGCTTTCTAGAGTAATTCCAGCTCAAGATCCCATTAAGTTTTAATTCCCTTTGAAGCTTGCAACCTTTTCAGTTTTAGACTGCAATTTGATTCCCTGACTTTGTAGGCTAAAAGTTGAAAGCTGCAAGTATCGAAAATAGAAGGGACATTTTGGACCTACTGGATTCTGGTTTTCCTGGATAACTTGTGGCACCAACCTCAAAGTGGCATAGGAGGTGAGCTTTCTGGTCCTCATTGTTTATAAGCTACTCTTAAATGAAGATGGAAAAAAGGTAAATGTGGCTTCTTTGAAGATTGGCTGCAGTAGGAACTATCCAAGTAACTAACCAAGCCACACAGCTTTCCTAGTTTATTTAACACAACTCTAATCTGAAGTGTTCTGATTTTTTGGGGGGGGTCACACCCAGCGATGCACAGGGTTCCTTCTGGCTCTGCACTCAGGAATTACTCGTGGAAGTGCTCGGGGGACCATATGGGATGCTGGAAATAGAACCAGATCAGCCATGTGCAAGGCAAACACCCTCCCCGCTATGCTATTGCTCCAGCACCCTGAAGTGTTCTGATTCTTGAGCTAACTTTATATGGCATGACTCTTTATCCTCTTTAAGGGTTAATATATTCCTTTGACTGAAAAAAAATTTCCAAGGGCTGGAGAAGTAGTACAACTACAATCTGTACAATCTGTAGGGAGCTACTCTTGCATGTGACTGATCAGGGTTTGATCCCTCGCACCCCACAGGATCCTCCAAGTCTTACCAGGAGGATCCCTAAGATCTTACTTACCCAGGAGTAAGTCCTGAGCTCTATGGTGTGGCCCTCAAGCCAAAAATAAATACATTTCTATTTTATGCCTAAGACACTGTCATACTAATAGTAAATCATGATATCTCAATAAAAATAAATAAATGGCTGTAAAACTCTTTATATTTGTATTTTAAAAGAGTTTTTCAAAGAATAATAAAAAAAATACATTTAAGATTTTACCATGTTTCCTAGGTTAAGTAGAAGTACCCTAGGAGGGTAGAATCAATTATTTGCTTACTATTTAAAACAAACAAACAAACAGTAGTTACTGTGTACTTGTAGTTTGTGATTTTATAAAAAGAGTAGCTGAATTAGATGAGAAGACTGAAGCCCAGACCGGATTAAGTATCATAAACTAAGAATATGAAAGTACATGAAATGACATACCTGTGCAGTGTATGCTGGTATTTAGCGAAAGGGCTAATCCTTTAACATTAGAGCAGTGAGCAGCCAGCACTGTGAATTTGGTGCCTGATATTCTTCCCTTCATCACGTGACTTCTGACTCACTTGTACACCTCATCCTGGTGGGCCTCGGCAGGCATTTTAGGTTCACTATTACTTAGCCATTTTGTATCGGGCTTGAAACTCTTCTTTCCTGTTTTCTCAAGACACACTGTAATGATTTCTTTGGGAGTCTGCCTCTTAAGTTGTGAGTACCCTGAGGATAGGGAGTTTGGGTCTTTTTTTTACAACCGGTGTCCAAACTTTATCGACAAGAATATCATGGGATACATGCTTCCTCAGAGTTTGCAGTCTTCCAATAGGTAGTTGAGCTACATAGACTTCTAAAGGACAGACACCCAATTTGCATTACAAAGTCCCTGTCAGGGACATTTCGTCAGGCTCCCATGGCTATTCCATAACTCTGTACTATGCTTAAAACTGAGTCCTCGGCCTCTGTCCTGTGAATGTTCTCCACCAGTGCCTTTCACAAAGCAAGTCCTCTCAGACGACGGCTGGTGAACATCTCCGAATCCCCGGCACCCTCCAAGACAGTCAGAAATATGTTCTGGGACTGGAAGCCAAGGCCTGGCACAAAGATCGGCCTTCGCAGCCGCCCTGTGGCGGGGACTCTGCTCCGTCTGCATTACCATGTGTGATGTGATGATTCAGTTCACCCCAATTTGCCCTTTGGGAACTGCTGTGAAAACTTCTTTTGTACAGTAAATCATGACAGCATTTGGCCTTCATTTGGGGGTGAATGCATGGTTTATATATTAAAACCATTGCTTTTTTTCGCTTTGGAAATACCATGTGGCATCAATTTGTTTGTAGGCACAAATCAAATGACAGTTTGGGATCCTCCAGATGATCCAGGATATGGTGCATTAAGTTTTGAAAGGTTATCAGAACAATGAAAACCGAACTCGGAGAACAATTAAGGGATGACATGACTTACAAGGACTATATTCATAGACCTCAGAGATCCTCAGACACTTGGAGAAAATCGGCTGTGAAACTTTAAAAATGGTAGGGTATGGCAAATAGAGGCAAGTATTAATATCTTATTTATTAGAATTTACATTCTCTGTTTCTTTGTGGGAGTGTACAGGCAGGGACAAAATTTGTTCATCATGCTCAGCTACCAGTTATTTTCTACTCTTAGTTTTCAACCACAGGGGAACGCAAGGTATTGCCCAGGAAGCAGTGCTAAATTTATAGCTTCAAATTGTCAAATGTATCTGATAGACACAAATATGGTAATTCCCGGAGTTGCTCACTGATTTACTTCAGGCCCTGAGAAATATCCCATGCTCTGCACTCTGGGTTTCTAAGTATCTCTAGCCAGCTCCACTTGTGGCTCCTGTGGTTGGTCTATGGCCTGAAACTTAACTTGCTAGACAGCGCTGTTTCCTAAAATAGGACTCAGGAAGTTTGTGACCATGTTTAGTTTGTTCCAAAGGGGCTGCCATATATTTAATGAGGCTGTGAACAAATACTAAGATTTGTAGATGGCTCATCAAATAAAATACATCTTCAACTCTCTTTTCACTTCAGTACGTGGTTTGGAGTGGGCTGTTTTACAAGCACATGTGTTTATCATATGACTTCGGGGACAGATATTATTTCTTACACAGAGGAGACAGTTTCTGAGTAGCAGAAGAATGTGCTTTATTCCTCCTTATTTAAGAAAGAAGGTTAAGCTGGGTTGATCCTTTCTTCATTTTTTTGGCAGATTTCCATGGGATGCCAAGTACCTAAGTGAATTTAAATATGGAAGCTCAATGCAGAGGGTTCATCCATCCCTCTAATAAAAAGAATATAAAAAGAGAAGGTTTTTCATGTTCCCCAGGCTTCATTCTATCTTTTCCTTTTCTCAAATAAAATTTCACTGAATTTATATATATCTTGCTAACGTGGCAGGGAAAGAATAAAAGCCTAAGATCCCTTTTCATCTAGAGAAGTATATAACTAAAGTCTTCCTGCGTGCCATGAGAAATAGGAACCTACTTAGAAATTACATGTATTTTTGAGGCATTTGTGTTCTCCTGGTTTGTATCTCAAGACTAGGTGGCTGGAGACCTTAATCTCCATCTGTTGCTCTCTCTCTCTCTGCCAAATGAAGTCACAGGCTTCTTTTCTTATTTATTTTATTTTTTTTGTAAAATAGTTTTCCCTAACATAACAAGCCAAGAAATTGTGATTAATATTGGTAAGCAGTTATAAAATGCATATTTCCTCTCTAGGATGTAGCATAACCTATAAATTGACACAAAGAACCTTGACAGAGGATAATTGATTTACCCAGTGGCTTCCATTTTGCTACAGAACATAATAAACCACACCCAGTGAAAAAACCAGATAAACAGAACATCTTTCACTTGATTCAGATATGATCTGGGAAAGCAAAATATTTCATAAGGGTTTATTTCCTGTAACTGCACAGAAATAAAATTGACCCCCCCCTTTTTTTGTCTCTTACAGTGTTTGCTACAGTCATGGAGAAGAAAACCAGAAATAAGAGTGTTTTCATAAAATTTAAGACTTTGCAAACCTCTTGTTGCTTCTTAGGAGAAAAACATAAAGTTTAAGTGTATGGCATTTTGATGTGGACTGCTCGTTAGAACTTTACAAGATAAGAAGAAATATATGAAATGGAGATTGCACAAGTGTGCTTTGAAGCAGAGGACTCCTCTAGAAACTCCTGAATCATTCCTCAATAGAATTCAAATGATATGGAAAAAGCTAATGTGATCTTCGGCTTACCCTTTGTTGGGATTAAACATTTATCTTGTGAAGACTCTGTGTGTGGGATGGAATCATAGACACAGTATATACACCTGGTACATTTAGTAGGGACTCATATAAGCAAATAAACACAATTACAGAAAATAAGATCAATATCTTGTTCTATTGGATCACATCTGAATCATCCAGTGAAAGGCATATCAGCCATTTGGCTTATTTATAGAATGTGGCTTATTATATTCTATCATAAACTGAAAAACACTGGGTGAATCATTTTGCTTCTCCCCAAAGTTCACTTAGTAAAAAGAATGAGATTAGGAACTATTCTTGCAACTTTTCTGCAAAGTTTTAGTCTTTCAGAATGTAGAGTAAAATTTAAAAAGTCATTGTGGTTAAAATTGTATTTTTTCCAAAATAATAGCTAATTTATATTTATCTCATGTATAAGATAAATAGAAGCATTATATATGCTTATATTTGTGTTTTTTATGTGTCATTCATTTATAGATATTACCTTATATTATTATTCCAGAATTTTTTCAAGATTCAGATATATTTCACAAGGCAGTTCAGTAAAATGAGAAATTGAAGATGAGAAATTTATACTTTTGAGAGTATAAAGGATTTGAGTCTTAATAGCCATAAATATTGATCTCAATTTTCCATGATGATGGATCTAAATGCCGAATTAGGATTAAGTTAAAAGAAATGTATTTGTTTATTCTAATTTTTGAAATATCACTCAATTGAAAGTTTAATAAATATGAATGCATTATTTAAAGCTACTGAAAATCTGGTTTTATTCCTGGTTATCAATAATCCCTTTATATGACAATTTACTACCTCTAAATAGAGACACATTTTATTTTATTTATTTTATTTTATCTTTTTTTTGCTTTTTTGGGTCACACCTGGTGATGCACAGGGGTTACTCCTGGCTCTGCACTCAGGAATTACCCCTGGCTGTGCTCAGGGGACCATATGGGATGCTGGGATTTGAACCCGGGTCGGCCGCGTGCAAGGCAAATGCCCTACCCGCTGTGCTATCTCTCCAGCCCCCTAGAGACACATTTTAACAGTTACCAAAATAACACATGTTAATCTTCTCCAACCTTAACCCTAATCAAAGGTTGCTATCTCTTTTAAATGATGGGAAAAATAATTATAAACATTTTTAGGGAAAACACTTTAATTCTTCCCAATTAATTCTATCTACCAGAAACTAAAATTCACAGTTATGTTTCCTTCTTAAAATTAGATTTGAAATAAATGAGGCAGAACATAACATTCTTGACTTATTCATGGCACATAATGCTCTTCAATTATGTACAAAACCATAAGGTCTTTGAGCTAAGGTGATATAACTGTATAAGTTGGCTTAAAATAAGGCATGGCTGTGTGGCTGGATGTATAAGATGGGGTAGGCACTTGTCTTAGATGCTGCTATCTCTCATTCAATTCCTTGGGTGCTGTTATCTCCCTTTCAATTCAATACACATGGTCGCTCAAGCACTGCCAGGAGTGCTCCCTAAGCTCAGAGCCATGAGTAAGCTCGGAGCACTGGCAGGTGTGATTCCTCAAACAAACAAGAAGCAAATAAAAATAAGCTATGGATGTTATTTCCTTAAAAGTTGCATTTTGTAAAGGGGAGTTCTCAGAAAGAATTTTAATAGAATGATCACAATACCAGCACAGCTCCTCTTTCCTGCTAGAGAACTGCTTATATACTGCATCCTAGTGGTTTGGGTACAAAACAAATGCCTTGTGTAGATTGAAGATTAAGGTCTTTAAGATACATTGCCAAAGGGTCTGCTTATCTATGATGGAAAACTAATACGTAGTGAAGCCAGTGTTAGCATGACACGTACAAAAGAAATTATTTTATTTTGAACTAACATGGTTTACAACATTGTTGCTGTTTATGGTTTTGGTGCAAAAATTACTGCACCACAACCACCAACAAAGTGTGAAAAAAATAAAACCTTTTGCTACTGTCCTTTGTTTCCTTCTAGTTGACTCCGTGCCCCTGTCTTCCAACACTCGTCCCTTGGCGACTTCATTTCTGGTATCAGAGCCCAAGGGTTTGTTTTTATTTGGACACAACTTATTCCCTTGCTTTATTTATTATAAATCATGTATGGATGAAATCATTCAGCATTTGTTCTCCCTCTGACTTATTTGCTTAACGTCACACCCACTAGTTCCATCCAGATTGTAGCAAAATGTAAGATTTTATCTTCTAGCGGACTAGTATGCCATATCATAATTTCTTTATCCATTCATCTGTATTGAGTGCTTGAGTTGTTTCCAAGTCACTTACTTTTCTAAGATATGCGTATGCGCATGCACATGCACACACACATATACACACACATTCATGCAGGCAGATGTGTGTTTGTCAGTGTGCAGATTATTACAACACGCCAGCTCACCAAAAGTTTACATTTGGTAGACTGGGAACACCTGTAAAGGTGATTAGAGGCCACCCCAAAAGCCTCCATCCCTCTTGGAGAGCCGGGCAAGCTACCGAGAGTATCCTGCCCAGATGGCAGAGCCTGGCAAGCTACCCATGACATACTTGATATGCCAAAAACTGTAACAATGATGGTTCTCATTCCCCTGACCATTAAAGAGCCCCCAATATGCCATCAGTCTACACTAGAACACGACAGGGACAAATGGAAATGTTACTGGTGCCTGCTCAAGCAAAACAATGGGATGACAGTGATACAGTGATATATATACTATTTTTGGTGGGAGGTGGTTTGGACCACACACAGTGGAACTCAGGTTCTTGGCTTTGTGCTCAGGGATCACTCCTGAATGTACTCAAGAGACCCTGTGTGGAGCTGGGGATAAAACATAGGTCAGCCACATGCAAGGCAAGCAGCTAACCTGTTATATTGTCTTTCTGGCCAATTTCTGTTACTGTCACTGTCATCCCGTTGCTCAACGATTTGCTCGAGCGGGCACCAGCAACATCTCTATTGTGAGACTTGTTCGTTACTGTTTTTGGCATGTTGAATACACCGTAGGTAGCTTTCCAGGCTCTGCTGTGTGGACGAGATACTCTGCATAGCTTGCCAGGCTCTCCGAGAGGGGTGGAGGAATTGAATCCAGGTCAGCCGCATGCACGGCGAACGCTCTACCACTGTGCTATCACTTCAGCCCAATTTCTATACCTTAAAATTTAAGACATTCATACTGGCTTGAGTTCTTATCTAATTGCTTTGATTTGCGTTTACCTGATAGTCACAAAGAACACTTTCTTTATGTGCTTGTTGGCTAAATATATGTATCTTTTTTTTTAGGAAGCATTTCCTCAGATCTTTCTTTTTTTTTTTTTGATGGTGTTGTTTGTGTTTTTGCTATGGAGTTTTCTGAGTTCTTTAGATTTTTGTTAAATGCATAATGTGCAAATATTTTTCCCATTTAGTATAATAACCTTTCATTTCATGGTAATTTCACTAAGAAGAATTTTCTTTTTTCTTTACTTTGTTTTTTCATTTGAATTATTGTGGGAATCACTTCCATTGATGCTGGAAATTGAGACAAGACTCCACATATGCATGGCATATTCTTGGCTATTCAGCCACACACCTGGTCCAGAATCACACAGTATTATAAAAATCCTACTAGTTTATTTGGTTTCATTTCCCTTGGGTTTTCACAACAATAACATGGAGTGTCTTGTCTATATTTTGTTTAATGTATTTTATGGTTTTGGATCTAATATTCAGGCATTTAATACATTTAGAGTTACCTTTTGTGCAAAGTGAGATATTGATCCTGTTTCATTCTTTCTGTGAATTTGTTTCTATGCAATTTTCCCAGCAAGATTTATTTATTTATTTAATTAAGCTATTTTGAGCCACATCCATCTGTGCTCAGGACTTACTCTTGGCTCTGTGCTCAGATATAAACTACTTATATGGCAGAGGAAACACTATGTGGTTCCAGAGAATATAACTAGAGTCAGCTGTATCTAAGATAAGTGATTTTTGCTAATGTACTATCTTTCCGTATCCAGCACCATATACTGAGAAAGTATCTTGCCTCCATTTTATAATGTTGGCTCCTAAGTAGAAAATTTTATGCCTATATAATTGAGGATTTAATTATGGGCTCTCAGTTCTATTCTGGTCATCATTGTATCTATATCATGCCAATACCATGCTATTTTGATTGGTATAGGTTTGTAGTATAATTTGAAGTTAGTATTCATATTTCCATCCTTCATTGTTTTTCAAAATTATTTTGTATAGGGGGCCGGAGTGATAGCACAGAGGGTAGGGCGTTTGCCTTGCACGCAGCCGACCCGGGTTCGATCCCTGGCATCCCATATGGTCCCCCAAGCACCACCAGGAGTAATTCCTGAGTGCAAAGCCAGGAGTAACCCCTGAGCATCGCTGGGTGTGACCCAAAAAGAAAAAAATTATTTTGTATATGTTATTGTTAATTTTAGTAAGATTTATTCTACCTTTTTAAGGAATATTATTAAATTTTGATGAAATATCAATATAAGTGTCACTAAGGTTTAACTATTTTTCTAAAAATGTTCTAACAAGATCCTTAAATTTATAAATATTAAAACATTTTTCCAAGGTAGTTTGTGATAGGTATATGTGAACATATGGCAACATGTTATACATATATGTTATGAAGATATATAACACAACATACAAATATATACAACACATTATCAATTACAATATTTTAGTACAAATAAAAATTTAATGACAATTTTACTATGAAATAATATAGCAATAAGAGTACCAATGACCTTTCACTCTAAATGCACTCATATATATTATGTCTGTCAATAAATTTAATATTGGTCTTTTTAGCAAGACCGTATTTCTCAGATCTTAAAAAGTCTGACTCAAGAAATTTGTTTTCTTCCTGGCCCTTGTCTCCTACTGTAGGGTCAGAAAGATTGCTCCATGGTTGGAAGCCTGCCTTATGATCTGGGGGAGGAAGTAGCTGGGATGGAGAAGGCATCACTTAAGTCAATGATGGTTGGAGGGATCACTTGGGATGGGAGATGTGTGCTGAAAGTTGACTAAAGACCAAACATAATGGCCTTTCCGTATCTGTATTGCAAACCAAAAATTCCCATAATTAGAGACAGAGGAAGAGAGAAATTGTCTTCCACAGGAGCAGGAGGAGGGGGGGCTGGTTTGGGAGGGATACTGGGGACATTGGTAGTGGATAATGTGCACTGGTGGAGGGATGGGTATTTGATCATTGTATGACTGAAACTCAAACACGAAAGCTTTGTAACTATGTCACGGTGATTCAATTAAAAAAATTGTTTTTGTTCTTAGATTTTTTTTAAGACCATTAGATTTTACTCAAGTTCTCATAAACCTATCCCTCGGGGGTTCTCAAGTGGTTTAGGTTGTACTCTTATTTTGGTGCTTTTTAAGTCCCTAGTGAAATCCAGTAATGGTCTGACTATTGTAGACAATTTCAAACTTGATGGATCACCTACTTAGGAATTTCTCAAAATCTCATAGAATTTCTGTCAGGTTACATTTGCTTACAAAACCAAGGATTCCAAGGAGTCTAGAGTTTTTAAGGTGGAGAATAGGAAGGGATGAGTGAAAGAGCAGCTGTGATGTATGTGTGTGTGTGTGTGTGTGTGTGTGTGTGTGTGTGGTGTGGTTTATGTAGTGATGGATACAAACTTTACTTCCTCAACCAGAACCAGGGAACTACACACATTTCAAAGCATTTTGGAGTAATAGTAGAGCTCCCATATTTAAACAAATTTCCCACTACTGACTTTGAGACATTGAGATGTGGGTGAGAAGCAGGTGACTCCAACAGTCAATCTTCAAATGTGTAAACCAGATTGATCCATTAAGAATAAAATCTCGGGAGATAAGACTTCTCTTGTCACTAGATTGAAAGATTTGTTGTAAAATCATATGAATAGTCAGTCACTTCCCTTGATGAACTTATGATACTAAGGATTCAAAGCACCCAAATCAATCAGATAATTATTATATGATAACACTGGGAAAAACTTATTTCAAAGAAAAATTAGAATGTGTTCTGTAGTTAATTTGGTGTAAAGGAAAGCTAGGTAGCTGATGATGAAGATTTGTAATGCATAGACTAACAGGAATAAAATTTAGAACAATTTTAGTATGTCTTACTTCCCCAAACTTAGTTTATCATAGGATTTAAAAGAATTATATAGGACTATAGAAGAGAACTGTAATTATTAGAGAATCCTAATTTAAATGACATAAGAAGTGCTTTTAATAAGAAACTAACTGAATACATAAATCCTAAAGTAATAGCAGAGTTAAGGAATTATAAGAACAAGATAAATTACAATTTGTTGATTTATACTATGTGTTAGGCATGGTAGTCATTTTACATACAACAATAAGAAATATCGTACTGAGCACTTATTGTATGTCACTTAGTGTTGTGAGCTCTTCATATCAATGATTTGCCTCAATGCCTATTTTATGTTAATGAGGGACACGCTATTCTTCACATTATGCTTGAGAAAGTGAAGCTTAAGGGCAGTAAATGACACACACTTTGGTAGGGATGTAGGAAACTTAAGAGCAATCTCTTGGGAAAGATTGCCATATTTATAATTAAGTATAATTCAAGGTATTAAGGTCAATAATAACATCATGAGGAACCAAAAAGTGAAACACTTTTTTTTAACCTAATGGACTGGATATCATAGAAAATAAGTAGTGAAGAGTCAGAGAGCTAATAGCTATAATTGTATACACGACCTGATGGAAGAAATATTAGGGGAAACAAATATCACTCCATTTCTTCTGGAAGCAACTGGATAAGAGAATTTACAGAAGTTGCTACTATTATTCACCTTGTAAAGAAAAAAAACTAAACTAAATAGAGTGTGCTGTTGTTGTATGAAAGAAATTGGCTGTATTCAAAATAAGTAATGCCAGAACATGTCAAAATGATTGCATACTTTTTACAAATATTGGCTCCTAATACAAAGATTGTAAGGATTCAGTCCATTGGATGAGATGTTGTTTTTTAGAAATGATCGCCTTCTCTGTTCATTCATATCCAATTCGAGAAATAGGAAATTATTCTGGAATCTTTTTTCTCATTATGGTCTTGATGTGAAATTCATTTCGTGGTTGCTGAGCATCCTGAAAATACAGTGGATGGCTGCAGCTACATATTTCTTTCTGGTGATTTTACTATAAGTGCTCAAATAAAAAATGACAGAATGTTTTAGAATGCATGTTATTTATTTTGCTTGCATGTTACTTATTTTGCTTACTTTGTTTTTTTCAACAAGGAGTTATGGTCTGGGATATAAAATAATATTTTAAAAGTCTATAAAATGTGGAAAACTCAGAAACATAAATAAAATACAAAATAAGATTTTGTACTTATACAAATATATAGATTTTATAATAATTTTATTCTTTATATTTTTCTGCCCTAGTATTTAATATTTGTGAGACAGGTAGACATAAATGAATAACTTTTAAGTTAAAATTTAAAAAGTATTTTGTTACATTGATGATGCTCATAGCTTACTCCTGACTCTTCACTCTTGGAGGGCACAGGGAATCCTATATAAACTCTGGAATTAACTCAGGTTAGCAGCATGCAAGACCTTACTATTATCTCACCGACCTGAAGTTATAATGAACTTTTGAGGAGGACCTAGTAGAAATTAGTAGAAAATAATTAGTAGAAAATAATTAGAGCAAGACATAAATGTTTCTAGAAAAGGAAGACTAATAATGCAATAACTTCAAATATATACCAATTATGAAAAAGAGTAACATATATATGAGTGCTCTATGGAAACAGTAGAAACAATAAGCAAGAATTTTGGGAAGAGTGATTTTATGCCATCAACAAAAGCTCTCTCTTTTTTTTCTTGGAGATACTCAGGGATTACTCCTGGCTCTGTGCTCAGAAATCACCCAAACAAGCTCAGGGGACCATTTGGGATGCCAGCGATCCAACCTTGGTCGGCTGCATGTAAGGCAAGTACTTTACCTGCTGTATTATCTTCCCAGAGCCCCAAATTCTCTTCTTTCCTAACCATGAGTGTTGTTATGTATCAATCGGAGTGCTAGAAATAGTCAATGTAAACTTCACAATTCGGTTTTATTTTCTAAAAATAAAACCTGTCCTAAGAATATTTGTTTTGAAATATGACAAAAGTAGTGGTGTTCTGTGGAATTGCTCTGCTTCTCATTAGGAAAGGAGGAAAGATGAAACAATCTAGTTTTAGGGAGGTTCTAGTGTGATGAGGTGCTAAAGTGCAAACTCCTGCTTTGACTGCACATATAAACTTTAATAAATAAAGCAATCCATCTGGATACTGTGCCAATTATCACATACAAATGGTACATATCTCACTAAGCAGATCCTGCTGTTTCAAGTATGTTCCGTGGAAACTCTCAAGTATCAGTCAACAATTGTTTTATAATTTTTGTTTTAGGTCTGTGATCTTACTTTTAGTGATAAATCTATTTTCTGAGATTCTGAAGAATATTTTATATTTACCGCATTCCAAACCCACCATCTTCGCTTAGATTATCATACTCTTTGATTGTATAATTTTCCCATATTATATTGGGCAGTTCATATTATTTACAACACCATGTAAGTCAAAGTAGTATGAGTAACTCAATATTTATTATGTATAAGCAATTTATTCTTGCTAGATTTTTTTAAATAAAAATTTTATTTTATTAAATCACCGTGTGGAAGATTACAGTGCTTTCAGGCTTAGGTCTCAGTTATACAATGCTGAAACAACCATCCCTTCACCAGTGCCTATATACCACCACCAAAAAAACCCCACACAGTACACCTCCCATCCCGCCCCCCTACCCCCTACCTTGTAACTGATAAGTTTCATTTTACATTCTGTTTACTTTGGTTACATTCAATATTTCAACACCAACCTCACTATTGTTGTTAGGAGTACCCCACTAGATTCAGACCTACTGTGAAGAAAAATAAGGTCGTGCGGTTTTGAATTTCTGTACTTTAACACAAAGTCCAGGGAGATTTCTTCCAGATATTGGATCATTGCAGGCTTGAAAACCCAATCTGTGGTCGTCATAATATGGCGGACACTGCGCCCTTCATCCCCGGAGAGAAAGAGGCGAGAGAGAGAAATACCTTTCCCCTCCTGGGCGGGCACGGGGCCGAGGCTTAGTTCTCAGGCTGGAGACATTCTGCGAGGAGTTGTTGCCCATGCCGAAAGAGGTTTTGCTGGGTCTGGGTTCACGCTTGTGCAGCTGTGGAGAGGCTGCGCACACGTGCGGCTCCCGGGATCACATCTCGGCCTCTTGCTAGATTTTAAGTGCATTAGGTTGAGCAGGACTGGAGCGATAGCACAGCGGGTAGGGCGTTTGATTTGCATGCTACCGTTCCGGGTTTGATTCCTCTGCCCCTCTCACAGAGTCCGGCAAGCTACCTAGAGTATCCCTGCTGCATGGCAGAGCCTGGCAAGCTACCCATGGTGTATTCGATATGCCAAAAACAGTAACAACAAGTCTCACATTGTAGACGTTGCTGGTGCCCGCTCAAGCAAATATATAAACAACGGGATGACAGTGCTACAGTGCTAGGTTGAGCAGCACTGGGATTATTGTTAGAGATATGTCTTGTCTAATGATGATTGTAATTTATGCAATTACTCATTTTAGCATTGACTTTTCTCATGAATTTTTTCAGACACTTAAAATTTCCTGAGTCTCTTTTGTCCTGAGGTGAAATGTTATATAATAACAGAGATGCTTTCCTTCTTAGCTTCATAATCCTACACTGTACTTCAAATTACTTTGGAAGTAAATCTGATGTATCCGTATAAAAGTGATGCCATATTTATTTTTAATGGAATTACTGATTTCAAAGTGGCGGTATAGTAATACAAATTTAGCTGAGTGCATTCTTAAAGCCTTTATAAAGTTAAATTATTATTAATACCACTTTTGCTCCATTGTTCATCGATTTGCTCCAGCGGGCACCGGTAATGTCTCCATTGTGAGACTTGTTACTATTTTTGGCATATTGAATATACCATGGGTAGCTTGCCAGGCTTTGCTCTGTAGGTGGGATATTCTCAGTAACTTGCCAGGCCCTCCCAGAGGGACATTATTAATACTTTGTACTAAAAAGATAACACTGAAATAACTTTTAAACAAAATATAGCTGTACACACAAATAATGTAAGTTTAAAAGGCTAAAGTATATTCACATACACTTTGGTTTTAAGAGTTGTTTTAAAACAAATTTTCAGCAACTAAAATAAAATTCACATATACAGCAGCTACAATTCTTTTTTTTCAGTAATTTTTTGATGTTTTTTGTTTGGGGGGTCATACTCAATGGTGTTCAGAGATTACTCCTGGTTCTGCTCTCAGGTATCACTCCTGGGTGTGTTCTGCACGTGGACGATCAAACTTGGCTTTTTATTAGAATATTTTTATTAAAATATTAGAATATTTGCAATGCAAATATTCTACCCATTGTGCTATCTCTCTGGATTCCTTAGTGATATTTTTCTTATTCAATTAAAAAAATCTATTTTTTTCTTCATTTAAGTAGAGTTGAATCAACATTTTTTTCTCCTGGAGCACTTTCAGTTTTCTCCCATTACTCTCTAGTGCATTTATTTAATTTTATTTTGGATTTTAGGGCTACCCCTGGCCGTTTCTGACTCTGCTCAGGAATGACTGCTGGCCGTACCCAGGGAATGATAAGCAGTGCAGGGATTCTGTTAGCTTCACGACCGAAGCAAACACATGCAAGAAAATGCCTAGGCTCTTACACTTTCTCCCTGGTCCCCTGATCTTTATTTTAAATGTAATATGCACCTTAGTAATTTACTCGAATGATTATTTTATTTCTACTCAACTTTAAAAATTTTCCAAAAATCTATTTCAAGGATTATGGGGTCCCTGAGACCAGAACAATAATACAGTGAGTAGGGCATTTGCCTCGCGCACGGCTGACCCGGTTCAATTCCCAGCATCCCATATGGTCCTTCAAGTTCTACCAGGAGTAATTCTTGGTAGTAATTCTTGAGTACAGAGCCAGAAGCAACCCCTGAGCGTCACTGGGCTGGGTATGACCCAAAAAGCAATAAATAAACAAAAACTATTTTTTTTTATGTTAAAGACTCACACTTTAATGTCTCAGTTCAAGAAGCTTTTATATGACCTTAAATCTTGATTTGAGATAATGTGCTCATTTCCAATTGCTACCATGCCGCCGTACTCAAGTCCTGACTCCATAGGCTTGGGAAGAGCCTCATCGAGGAATTAATCTATTGGAAAACTCAAGGATAGGAGGTTTGTGACCAGAATCTCCAAGGAATCAGGCTCCTTCCTCCCATCTCCCTCTTCTTCCAGGAGCTTGGCAGTCACACCCATGAACTGCCTCTGCTGCAATATAAACTCATTAACCAGATATGATCCAGGGATTCATAAATAAATCTTGAAAGAAATCAACAAGCTGCAAAGATGCTTTTGGACCACAAAGTCACCATCTGGTTAAAGATTTAACTCCAGCTGTATTACCCCATTCAAGATTTTAAAATTCCTGGAACTCCAGGCTGAGAATGCAACATCTCAGACTCTATATCACTGTATACTAGGAGTAGCACACCACATTGGATGGGATGTAAAGTAGAATGTAACCAATCTTGAGTAAGAAAGTATTAACACACAGACTTAACCTAAAACAACATGTTAGTAGTATAAGGGCTTAATAGCTCCAGGGTGAGATACAACAATCTTCACACACTTTCTTCAAAGGTAAACTTTTTTGATCATTTTTAGCAAATTATTCATAACTAGTAATATAAAATAAATGATTTAGGGCCTGCTATTGGGGAAGGGCAGGCTTGGGTGGTGGTTGTGAAAAACTGAAACTAATTGTAGTGAGAAGGTGCAATGGTGGTGGTATTGGTGTTGGAATATTGACTGTAATAATTGAACATTCAATGAACAACCATGAACAGCTTTATAAAAAATACAAATTAAATTAAAAAATAACTTGCTCTAAAAATGTATTCTCTATGTTTATTTTATATTATCCTTTATTCAATTGTAGGTTTCAGACTAGCTTGAAACACTATTTTCTTATTATTGCCCGCTCTAAATTACAATCGGTTATATCTAAATTTTACCTTTTTTTTTTTAGTGGGGCTGCTAAACACCCAGTGTTGCTCTGGGCTCATTCCTAGCTCTGAATTAAATGATCATTTCTGCTGGTATTTGGGGGACCATATGTGGTATCAGGGATAGAATCCAGTTTGGCTATGAGCAAATGCCCCATCTGCTTTACTACTTATCTTGTACCACCGTTTTTAAACACAGTGTTAATTAAATTAGCCAAAATGAGAAGGTGAAGAATGCCCAAGGTTTTCTTTAACTTTTCACTTTAATGAAATACTTCATTATAGGTTTATAAAAAACTAAGGCAGCATAATAAGATACTTAGAATTTATAAATTTCTTGCCTGCATAATATTTTTACTTGGAATCTAAAACACATCTGAACGTTGTTATGCTCAAATGGAGTTGTTGATTTTCTTCTCTAACCTTGACTCCGTAGTAGAAATCCAGGCATCAACCAGTAACCTTTCCTTTTCCTTGGCCACCTGAAACATTTAGTCTAGATAAATCTTGGTATTTGTACTTTCAAAGTGTAATCTGTTTCTGTCTTTATAGTACAGATCATCATTTTTTTGGTTGGGTGTGTGGTCTGGATTTCACAACACTCTCCTATCTGCTTTCTTTGCTTCTGTCCTTATTCCCCTTCTAGTTTACTTTATACAAAGCAGTCAGAGTGATTTCTGGAACTCCTAAATTATATCTTGCCACCACCCACATTCAACTGTTCTGAAATACTCCCATTACATCTAGGATTAATTCTGAATTGCTTGTTTACCTCTTCATGCCTATTTTTCCATCTCCATGTCTCAATACAATCCAATTCTCTATAGCATCCTCACCAGGTGACAAATAGCACATTATGATGTGCTTCAGCAACAGAGGTTTCCTATCTTCTTTGGCCCAATTAAATACTTTTTCATTTTTCATTCTGTTTTTATCACCCCCTCTTCCTTTCTTTGGATGTTGTTCCTATGATGACGATGACGGGGGACTCACATGTGACAGTGCTTATGCGCTTGGTTATGGTGCTTGCTAGCGATTTCACAGTTGAAGCCGTGCTGCTCATGCACACTTTGGTTGCTGTTCTTGCCAGAATCATACCCTTGGCTGTGCTGTTCAGACACTTTGAACTGTGGTGCTCTCCAACGGGCCACATACGCAACTTGGGTGTAGTTATGTTCATTTGTGGAGCTCGATGGGGACCATACTCTTTCTCTGTGGGGCTTACACATAATTGGTTGCAGAGTCTGGGAGATTGTACACACTTTTGGCCTAGGTGTCTCAAATGGCACCACTGTGGGGTTCTTTGCTGTGTATATGTTCACCAGTGGCAGGTATCAAATTTATGGCCTCACCCATGCAAGACAAAGACTTGACTACAGAGCCATTCTGAAGCTCTACTTTGTGTTGGGTCTAGGATTCTCTACTTATCTCCTTCCTGTGGTTGGCCTTTCCACCTTTCTCAGGTAAGAGGTTACTTATTCAAATAGTCTTCTTTATCTACTAGAACAAACATTGACCTCTATCTCTATCATATTCCCTGTATTGTAACACTAAAAATTAGAATTATTTTGTATAATTTCATTCTTAATTTAATATTTGTTTTCAACTCTGCCAATAGAATGTAAGCTGTAGCACCATAACCATTTTTTATATCCAAGGCACTATGATTTCTTTAGTACAATGTGGTATTTAGGAATGAAGATTCTGATACTTGCTGTGCACATTTTTACTAGGGTCATTTTACTTTCATTTCTTCTCAGTACATAGTTATGCACACTATGATAGTTCATATGTTTATACATCTCCTAATAGTTATTAAAAACATGACTTGCATTATGAAAATGTATCAAAGTTATATAAGACAAAGATTGAGAAAATACCCCAGATAAAAGGATATTAAACAGGATCTATGCCTACAGGTAATGTGTCATGCTGGAATGGATTGTTTATGGTAAAATTTCATGAGTTTTATACATATTATTTTATTGGCAAATTAACATGCTTCGGCTATGGGACTATGATGATGGGACTGTGAATTACATAATCATTTTATTATACATGCTGAAGTCTTGTCTTTGCTTTATTTTGTATAAGAATATAGAAATACATGCATACCTTTCTTTCCTAGGTAAGTATATCTCTCTCTCTCTCTCTTTCCCACTCTCTCTTCTATTAGAATAGAATAAATTACTCTCAAATGGGTCAAACTGTGAATAGCTAAATGTAAAAAGGATATATTTGTGCTCTGTGTTTTATATTTTAACGTTTATGCAAAAATTTATAAAATACTTAAGAATTTTCAACATGGTAAAATATTTGTTATATTGACACTGCCATTAGTAACTGAAGAATAAAACAAAACAGCATCTTTTTTCTTTACCAAGAAAAAGTAAATTAAATAGTTTAAAGTGGATAGTGTTTATGCAACATGCAAAAGCAAATTTTTATGAAGCACAAATGAAAAAAATCATTAGTATCACTGTTTTCTTAATAAAATTAGTGTCACTGTTTTATTAATAAAATGCATTTTTCTTTTCTCAGTTAAATAAATTAAACAACTCTACCATTACTAGTCATCAGGTGCAAAAGCACATAGAGAATATTATTGCTTATTTTCCCTTTGCAAAAAAGAAAATCTTCTAAACAGCTTAACTTGTTTAAAGCAATTTCAAGATGACCTAACTCTCCCCAAGTGACTTCTCAAATTCTTAAGCTATTATCTTTCTATTCAAACCCTTTTTCTAACTTTTCCCCAATTATACCAGCCATATAATTGCCAAGCTAAGATTCCTATAGACTATCTCTATCAAAGGATCAGGATAGGGAATGATAAACCTCTTAACAAAAACTTAATTCTGATTCTTTTCCCAGATTAAAGTATCTTAGCAACCCATGAAACATTTTATCTGCTGATTCTATCATTTTGAGCACTTTGTTGAACCCTTGAATTGACCTTATACCTGTGTATTTCCCCTCTTGTTGGTTTTGTTGGCCCAGGTTATGGAAAATGAGATTGGCAAATAAAAAGCAATGTGACCACACATGTCTAAATGTATTTAGCCTTTAATATCACAACTGGTTATTTATCAACTTATGAACCAGAATCTTTATTTTTGTTCTTTGTCTCCTGAGAATTACAGGTCTAGCTCCTCTCAATGGGTGGCAGTGATGAGGAATAAGAGCTTGGTTTTAGCTAACACAGGGATTTGAGATGAAAGAAGGGTCAAAGCTAAATACAACCAGAGTTGTTTTAGTTGGAAATCCTAAGCAGTGAGTCATGCATTGAGAAGTGTGCAGTGTGGTATAACTTCCAAGAGAATATTACTGGGTGTACTATTCCAAGATGGCTGACTGATTTTAAGAGAGCATCCAAACTTCTCTAAGCAAGTTCAGGTATTCTGATTTTGACTACTGGGAACACTAGCTGATGAGATCAAAGAACTACTGTCAATGGGATTCAGAAATTTCTGGTGTCAGTTGCTTAACCATGTTGACAGTTTGTAACACTTAACACTTCCTTTATCTTGTCTTCTGCCTCACTGTTACTCCATCTCAACTCTCAGTTTCCCTCTCCAACCCTCTACCCCAGAAGTTCTGATGGAGTATTTGCAGATTTAGTCTTTCATCCTCCTTTTTCTCCTTTGCTAGATTACCACATCTACTTCTATGACTTTAAACATCATCCTATTTCCGGTAGTCTAGACCTCTCCAGATTTTCATTTCAGATCCTTATGCAGAGATGTTATCAGATTTTGCAGGTAAATTTCACATAGTAGTTTTCCAAAACTTAACATGTTCAAAACAAAGTCCTTGATTTTAACTTTGAAATCTATAATTTTTCTTTAACAGATTTTACAGTAGGTAATTCCATACTCTACATTACCTGTAAAAAAAAAAAAGAATTCACCACTTTATTTCTCTTACTCCACACTGTGCACTATCACTAGCAAATTCAGAAGCACTACATCCTAAATATTTTAAAAAATCTGAATATTTTCATTACCATTATCACCCTAGATTGAATAATATGACATCTTTTTACAGGACGGTGATGGGGCACACCCAATTGTTCTCTGGTGTTATTACTGTCTCTGTGATCAGGGATCATTCCTGATGGGACTCATGAGGCTAAATTTGGTGCAGGGGATCAAACCTGAGTCCAACAAATGCAAAACAAATGCCCTAGATGCTGTACTATCCATTCCTTCCCAACACGAGACCTTGTCTGGGTAATTTAACTAAATCTTCTATGGTTTTATTTCTTTTTTTAAAAAAAACTTTTTATTAAATCACCATGTGGAAATTTATAAAGTTCTCAGGTTTATATGTCAGTTATACAATATTCAAACTCCCATCCCTTCACCAGTGCCCATATTCCACCACCAGAAACCCCAGTATACCCCCCGCCCCCACTCCCTACCCCCTACTGTATAACTAATGAATTTCACTTCATTTTTTTCTTTACCTTGATTACATTCCATAATTCAACACAAAACTCACTATAGTTGTTGGAGTTTCCAACCAAGAGAGACAGACCTACTACATTTGATAATTAGTTTTTCATTGCTGGAAATGAAGAGATATGTAGCCCCACTGCTACAAGTACATAACTATCTCTCTCTCTCTCTCTCTCTCTCTCTTTTTTTCCTTTTTCCTTTTCCCTTTTTTTTTTTCCTTTTTCCCCCTCATCCCCCTTCCTGAGCCTCATAGTATGGTGTACGCCACGCCGCGTTGGCCAGCGTGGGGCTTTTGCTTAGTTCACAGTCCAGAGAGGTGGCTGCTACATTAAAAACCTTCAATATTTCAACAAAAACTTACTGTTATTATTTGGAGTTTCCCCCCCAAGTCAGACTGTTCAAACGGAACTGTTTCACATTGCTGACAATTATAAATGTTAAGTCGCGCGGACGCTGCAGCGCGGTTTTGGATTTCTGTATAAAGTCCAGGGAAAATTCTGCCAGAAATTACATAGCCCAACTCACAGTCCCAGTGCATTGCTGTAAGAAGTCTCTGAATTCAAAGTATTTAGGCGAGAGGGTCCGATTCGCGCTCAGCGGCTCTGGATTTATCTGGGCCGAGGGTGTACCGGTTACGCCCCCTTCCCATGAGTTCCTGGGAGCCCCAAAAGTAAAAACCGAATACCTGTGGGTTTGGAATCACAGAAGATGGCGCCTGCCACGTGGGTGCCGCCAGGCCACTGCTTTCCGTGCAGGAAGGCAGGGTGGGGAGGAAAAAAATCCACCCCCAGCAGCACAGAGTTGTAGCCCAGTTTGGTGTCCCATGCATCGCTATCGGATGCTGCGCTGGATGCCCGAATGTGTTACATCTCTGGAATCAAAGTCTTTAGGCGCAAAGGGTCCGATTCGTGCTCAGCGGCTCCGGATTTCTATGGTTTTATTTCACCCTTACCCTTATAGTTCATATTGTTCACAGAAACCAGAGTGATGCTTTTTAAATATTGGTGAAATCATGCTTATTTATTTATTTATTTATTTATTTATCTTTAATGTAGGAGTACTGCTATTTGTTCAGCTACTGATTAACCGAATTGAAATGGGCATGAACTCCAGCAGGTGAAATTATGTTTAGAAACGCCTGTATAATGTGATCCACCATCTTTCTGATCCGATACAATTACACCTCTGTATATTGCTCCACCCTACTGAGTGCTCTCGACTTTCTGCTGTTCCTAAAATGAACTCAGCATGTACTTCTTCTGTTCTTTGGTGATCCCATGGTCTGGGATGCCATTTCTTTAGATACACCCCACTTTGACATATCTTTGCACAACTTACCAGAGAAGTTTCCAAGATACACTTTTTTTAATAGATTGCCACCCCCCATCACTCATTTATGTCCCATTTAAGTTTTTTAAAAAATATTTTTAGCACATGTCGTTGTATTATAAATTTATTTATTGTCTTATTCTCACCAAATATCTATGAGAGTATGCTTCTGTTCACTGCTTTCCTCTACACCTCAGTGGCAAAATAAAGAGATGCTCTTATAAAAGATTTAAGTAAATTAATCACAATTTGCATGTGGAGGAAGTAGATTTAAATACTTACAAATATATTATATTCCATACAAAATTATAGAATGGGCAATTGAAATAGAATTTGTAATTACAGATAAAAGAATGAAAACTATTTATTATTTGTATGGCCTCTAAGCTTATCTGTAAGGTGGAAAAAATAGGTTTTCCAAGTTTACTATAAGGTTTGATACAGATATTAAATTAGATTATTTCTATAAAATATTTGGATTTTTTTGACTATCTTGTACATAAGAAAATACTGTGTTTTGCTGAATTTAAATGCCTTATTTTGTCTACCCTTTTATCAGTAAAATACTGGTTAACATAAAATTTGGATTTTATTAAAAGTATCACTGTCTCTGTTATGCTATTACTGTTTATGATTACTAATACAGATTAAAATGTTGGTAGATAATTGATAAAGAATACTGATTAAAATGTTGGTAAATAATTGATAAAAACTGGAAAAATTGATACATTATATTATAAAACTTGTGCAGTTAAATTTGGTAAATTTGAGCTTAGGTGAAATTAACATATTGCACAAAAAGGAAGACATCAAAACATTTGACATTATGGTATTTTTTAATGAACATTACTTAATTTAATTCTCAGAAGAAACTGACAACTAAACATATTACTCTTCCACAAACACAGCATCCAAATCTCAGGCTGTAGGCAAATGGAAAATTCTCTTGACTCTGAACTTCATATCCTTTCCTTTATGCTTTTAAGATTCTTTTTTTACAGTATGGAAAGAATGATAGATTCAAAATGGGGGATGACTAGCTATACAGATAGAAATTGATATTACCCTTAAGCTATCTGATACGGCTGTCAAATAGCGATTAAAGCTTAGACCATGTTACTAGATTGATGCATTCATGGAGATGAAGATGATAATCCAGATCAGTACTGTGCTGGTTTAATCATTTCTGAATTATGTTTGAATCTGGGTGTCATACTTAGTTTATGGAAAAAGTCAAAGTTATTTCAAGGAAATGAACTAAAGTTCCCACAAATCATCTTAAGAAAAACAAAATTCTAAAAGGCTTAGACCTTTGTGTTGGGGGGGTCACACTTTTGGTGCTCAGGGACTTCTCCCTGCACAGTGCTTAGAGGATGCTCTTATGGTGTTTGAGGATCAGACGGTGTTTGTGGTTGGAACCCAGGCCTCCTTCATGTAACATACGCACTCAGTCCTTTGAGAAACCATTCCATATAAATCATCATCATCATCATCATCATCATCATCATCATCATCATCATCATCATCATCCTGTTGATCGTCAAATTTCTCGAGTGGTCTCAATAACGTCTCCATTCTCCCTATCCCTGAGATTTTAGGAGCCTCTTTTTACTTGTCCTTCCCAACAATGCCATATTGGAGGCTCTTTCAGGGTCACGGGAATGAGACCCAGCTTGTTACTGATTTTGGCATCTGAATACACCATGGAGACCTTTTGAGGCTCTCCCGTGTGGACAGGAAACTCCTGGTAGTTTGCCAGGCCCTCCCAGAGGGAGAAGTAAGCTATAAGATATCCCATAAAGGTACTGGCAGAGGAACCCAGGTGTGTGGGACCAAAGGCTGAGACCTCCAAGACTGCTCAGACCGGGACTGGGCCTCCTCTGCCCAAATTTCCCATTTCCCAGTAGCTAGGTGGTCACACCCAGGGACTGCCCCCGGTGCCATGGAGTCTCATCAACAGCCAGCATTCAGAGACTTAAAAGCAAGCTCCCGGAAGAGAGTGACGCAGAGAGTCTCCTGCCCGTGTGCCTGGCTGTCTTCCCCAGGGCCTCTCGGAAGGGATGGGCTCCAGCTTCCCTCCCCACCCTGAGCAGAGCTCCCAGCAGCCTAAGACCTCTGGAACCTAGCCACAGCCATGCTCAAGGCCCCTCTCCACATGTTCGGACGAGCCTCCATATAAATAAGGCATATTTTTTCCCATTTACCATAATAAGAAAAATACAGAACTAGTAAATTGATAGATTGGGTGGAAAGCAGATAAAATATCTCCTTGAGTGACTTCTCTTTCACCATTTTATTGACATAATTTTGTATCATTTGAATTTTAATTTTTCTGGATTGCATTATGAATCAAGTTTGCATTCCAATTTATATTTTACTATGTGATCAGTCACTTTTATCTACTGCTTTTCCTTTCTCTCAAGCAATTCCATCTTTGTCCTTTAGCAAACTTCTTCATTTGAAGACTTGTTCCCAATTCATCTATGCTATTCCTCTTGTTGATTTTTGGCAAATTGCACTGTTTTAATTATCATTGCTTTATAATAAGTAGAAACATAGCAAAACAAAACTTCTTCCTAAGGTTTACCAAGATACATTATCATTTTCATCATCTAAGTAATATCTATATTAATTCAAAATACTTAATTTTGTTTTGCATATACTTGCTTCTAGGACTGGAGTGATAGCATAGCGAGTAGGGTGTTTGCCTTGCATGTAGCAGACCCAGGTTTGATTCCTCTGTCCCTCTCGGAGAGCCTGGCAAACTACTGAGAGTATCACACCCACACGGCAGAGCCTGGCAAGCTCCCCGTGGTGTATTCTATATGCCAAAAACAGTAACAAGTCTCACAATGGAGACGTTACTGGTGCCTGCTCGAGCAAATCCTTGAACAACAGGACAGTGCTATGCTTGCTTCTTAAAGAACAAGAGCCATGCCTTGAGGTGCTCGGAGAACCATATAGTGCTGGAAAATCAGCGCCTCACAAATGCCATGCTTGTGCTTTTTAACAATTGAGCTAGCTCTTTGACCCTATTTATATTATTTAAAATATTATTTTTCTTGAGATCATATTGATTTATAGAGAATAAAAACTGATGTTCATATTTATGTCTTGGGACCAAATTGATACAGGCGGAGCAGAAGGGTGGAGCCCCAGGTGAATTTAGTTGTCACTTTCAATCTTGCCCATGGAACAGCTAGATAATGGGATGGCTGAGGAATGGGATATGGCTACAGGTTAAAGGAGGGCCCCGCCCCCGCCCAAGCCCCACTTCTTGCTCCCTTCCAGGACTTGCACTCTCTCTTTGAAGAGTGCAGCACCAGCCAGCTGGGTACCCACCTGGACAGATGGCCCAGTATAGGCAGGTCTCGTCTCGTAGGCCCAGACAGGAGCAGAATGCAGGCAGGGCTCAGAGGCCCTGGAAAGCTCAGATTCAGCTGAGGCTCGGTTACCTAGGTGCTGAGCACAGGAGTCACCCCTGGTTAGAGACTAGAACAGCCTGGACAGGATGGCAGGAAATGCTGAGGTCAATTGGGACGCCCAGTGACAGGTACAGAACACAGTAATTTTTTTTTTTTTTTGCTTTTTGGGTCACACCTGGCAATGCACAGGGGTTACTCCTGGCTTTGCACTCAGGAATTACTCCTGGCGGTGCTCAGGGGACCATATGGGATGCTGGGAATCGAACCCGGGTTGGCCGCATGCAAGGCAAACGCCCTACCTGCTATGCTATCCCTCTAGTCCCCAGAACACAGTAATTTTTGTACAAGGCTAGCGCCTTACCCACTGTGCAATCTCTCCGGCCCCAATATATGCAATGGTATAAATAAACACTGTCTCATCAATTAAATAGAAAAAAAAATTCTTTATGATTCTTTTTATCCTCAGAAGAAAAAATTAAATTATTTCAAATCAAATTATTAAAATGATATTGTAAACTTAAAACTAAATTGCAAAAGCTGTTATTGTTTTCTCTTTTACTATGTATATGAATGTTAAATTTCCACATTGGGCATGTGAAATATCTCCTAATTTTCTAATTATGTTTTAATTTTCAGAAATAATTTAATAAAATAAAAGACAAAGATATAAGTAGGACTCAAAACCACTAATTTTTAAAAGAACAAATCACAAAAAAATCTTTTAGTTGTCATTGAGCTTTATTATCACATTGAATAATTTCGGTCAGAGGCTATACACAGGTTGTAGAGGACCCAATGTATATGCTTCATTGTGTAATTTGTAGAGAAACAAAACTAAACCTTTTCAGAAAATGTCTCTTCTGTGTATCTAAAATTCACACTGTTCTCCAATGCCCATGAAGATGAAAATCCAAATGTAAGCCCTTGGTAAATAGATGTCAATAGCGATCATTCTCATCAATAGTTCTGAAACTTCAGTATTCTACAGTGATAAAGGATTAGCTGAGAGCCTGATTTTGTAGTCTAATATGGAGCCCAAGAACTCAAAACTTAAAGCAGCATTACAAATGATTAAGGTACTAGGTATTCTAAGACATTTTTTCCTACTAAAACATTCTGCTATGGAAGATGAAGTGCTATTTATCTAGAAATGATCCCAGAGGTCTCTCCTTGTTAGCATCTCAGCACCTGATTGTCTCTGAGTTTGTACTGTAAGACAAAAGACTGGAAAATTTCCAAGGGAGAAGTCATTAGCGTGAAGACATCTAATAGGAGTCAGAGGGTTCCAGGAGTTTCAAGGATATCAGAGCAAGGATTGATACATGTTATTTGAGTATTGGAAAGCACTGTCAAATAGAATTTTCTGCAATGATGGGTATGTTTTATATGCATATTTTCCAACAGAGTAGCCACTAGTCATATGGCTTTCGAGCACTTGAAATGAGGTTAGTCAAACTGAATAACTGAATTTTAAACTGTATTAATTTATAGAGTCACATATGATAATGACTATGATATCCAACAGTACAGGACTGGAGCTTTGTCTAAGGCTGGCAGAGGGATTTAGTGGAAAAAAAAAGTTGGTACAAAATAAAACAATTTATAATTTACAATTTTGCCAAAGGTCAGCTTTGTTATTTAGGATCACGATATCAACTCTTGATATCATGCTACCAGGGAGAGTTGCAAAATTGGCAAAATGTATTTTACTAATAGTTCCTCTATCATTCTGCCAGTCAAATAAATTGCCTTCAATACAGAAACCATTGAAGTGTGTTTTCAAGTAATCTTAGTGACAGTTTGGCAAATGATAGGCAGAAGAAAAAACACTGGTGGTAAAGATTCTTAGTATACTCTTCCAAGTTTTTCAAGCTTGATTTTCAGTGAGCCTGGAAAAGTTTATGATAAATATTGAAAATTGACAAAAATGAAAGAGTTGGGTTTTTTTTTTTGAGGAAACTTTATTAGTGATTCTGGTTAGTGCTTATGGAACACTAAGGACATGGCCTTACATTATGCTAGTTCTTCTAGAAACACTGTTCAATTTAACTCACACAATACTCTAAAGAACACGTTGATATTAATCCCATGTTGAGATGGAAGAAGAGAGAATCAGGGGAGGTTAGGGAACTCCCCAAAATAGCAACATCCAGTTACATGTAAAGAATGATAGAAATAAGGTCTGTTTGCCTATTGATCACTATGCTATATTGCTTCTTTCTTGTAGAGACTTGCATTTCACATTGCTGTGTATTTCTCCTATATTTAGTATTGCAAAATAAAATGATTTATAATATCATAATACAATCCTCAAACTTAATGATTTCATTAAATATTAATGTTTCCTTTTAAAAATAATATTTCACCACAGGAGGTCTGTCTATACTAAGAACTTTGGTAAGTTGGGACTTGTAATGATGAAGTTATTGAGGTTTGTGAGATGGAAAAAAGTGATGTTAAAATGGAAAGGTAGATATGGAGAAATAGTGTAGCAAGTAGGACATTTGCCCAGCATGAAGCAGACCTGGGTTGGATCCTGGTACCACATAAAGTACCATATATTTGCACCATGAGTGCACAGACCCAGGAGTAAGCCCTGAGCGCAGTGAGGTATGGAGTCCTTCACCAAAATGGAAAGAAAATAGAGATCTTGAGGATAATTCTGAAGTAATAAATAAAGAGGAGAGATGAACTAGGAAGGAAAACAGGAGAAAAGCACGTTTGTGTTTTATGAAGAAAGACCAACACAAACTCAAGGGCCAGTAGTATTCTCCACTGGTTAAGAGGCCCAGGGACATTTTAAAATCAGATATTCCCTCATGCCCAATTACGTTACTTTGCTCAATATAAACCCTGCCTACTCTCAGTCCTCCTTTAAATGTTATTATATATCAGTAAATTCAATAATCTTTGAGGGACTGTTTTATTTTGCTTTGCTTTGTTCAGAAAACATATTCTCAAATCTATACTAGCTCAGAAACCTGGAAATATAAAGAATGCAAAATTCCATTCTTTATATTCCTTCCCCCTACAATAATTCATTTAATAAACTATTTGAATTTCTTCAGAGCATACAGTTTGGGGTTCATGACTCAATTTTATCTTGCTCTTAGGGAGAAGAAAGACCTCAAATAAGATCCAGATAGCACTTTAATTAAATATATATTTATCACTATAAACAAAATGAGATAGTTGCCTAATTACTGGCCCGAAATCCTCTAATAAATTGATACAGACTGACAGTTTTTCTAACAAAGCATGAAATCCAAGTGTCAGAAGAGACCTAGAGGTCATCAGTTCAATCTCCCCTTTGATACTCGAATTCCTTTTAAAACTTCCCTGCCTTGATCAATTGGGTTTGTTTTTCTACCCCCTGAATTCTACCAGTAATGGAAAACTCAATACCTCTCAAATGTAGGAAAACAAGCTTCTTCTCATAACATAGTTTTATTTTTGTGGAACCATATTGAATGACTGAAATTTCAACTTGCACACCCAATAATAGCAGACTCCCCGCCCCACTGCCAGTAATGTACTAAATGTACTCTCAGCAAGGAATGCAAAGAGCTTCGTATTCGTTGATTCTGGCTAATTAGATGAAGTCTTATTTCTTAAAATTATATTTTTTAAAAAAAAATTAATGGTACACTGAGACCTCCACTTCTGACTCATTTGAATTTCTACCCCTACCTATTTCTCCTACATAATTGTAGCCCATTGAGGAAAAAATACCCCCAATCTGATTTCCTGTACATCTCTTTTTAAACTTTTTTTTTTCTTTTTGGGTCATACCTGGCGATACACAGGGGTTACTCCTGGCTCTGCTCATTTCTCCTACATAATCATAGCCCATTGAGAAAAAGATACTCCCAATCTGATTTCCTGTACATCTCTTTTTAAACTTTTTTTTTTCTTTTTGGGTCATACCTGGCAATACACAGGGGTTACTCCTGGCTCTGCTCTCAGGAATTAGCTTAGGGGATCCTATGGGGATGCTGGGAATTGAACCCAGGTCTGCTGAGTGCAAGGCAAACGCCCAATCCGCCTGTGCTATTGCTCCAGCCCCTCCTGTTCCTCTCTTAAAACATTTACTCTTTACAAGTAAAAACAACGGAGAGTTGTCTCCATTTGCTCACTTCTATTCTCTGCCCCAATTCTCCTGTTAGATCTGCATTTTTGTCACTCACAGAAAGGCACCTTTGACAAGATCACAAAAGGCTTCCAAGTTGCCAAGTTCAATGAACACCTTGTACCTGTTCTCTGAACACTCAAGTGCATTAGATACAAATTTATCACATTGTACATTGTTTAACACTTTCTTCACCCCAGTGCATCTGCCAGGGGAATAATGCTTAGGCTGCAAAAACTGATGCAATTATAGTAAGATGCATTTTTCTTTTTAAAGAGGAATATTCAAATATGTTAGCATCTCCAAGAAAGTTGATTTGCAAGATACCTAGCTCATGCTTTCATCTGCCCTGTTACTGAAAGGTGGTGACTTAGAACATAGTCTCCGAAATTTGATTGAGTTTGCTACTATCTATATTTTAAAAAATTTTGGAAGTATTTTATATTTAAATATAAAAACAGTGAATTAATTGGTACTGGTAAGTAGGCAAATAGGATTTGAAAAAGCTCATAATCTTTTTGTTAAAAACAGTCCAACATTCAAATGAATCCAGTGATAGCATAAAATTTACTGAAGGGTAAATAAGCTGTGAAAAATGAATAATATAAAGACCTTAATTTACATATGACTATAGATATTTCTTACATTACACTCTCTGCAAACCAAAAATTACAAACACATTGACGCACATATGCTGCCTGAGCCCATATGCTACTTGTGCTTGCCTGGCTCACCAACACGTGTGTTGCCAGCATCTCCCCTCTTGAGATGTGGACTTTTGTGCTTCCGGATCTAATGTTGGGGTGTGTGTAGGGGCTTTCTCTGCCTTTAGAGAAGGAGAAGCCTGCATTCTTTCTTGAACACATTGCTCTCTTTCTCTCTCTCTCACTTTCTCTCCCTCCTTAAACTTCCTAAAACCTTCCAAGTAAAATCTATTTTACTTCAAAACGCACACACACACACAGAGATACACACACACAGACACAAATTTGAACTATTTAGTTACACAAATTAGGCTTAGGTGATCTTATAATAAAAACAAAATTTTATTAAAAAATTTAGAGAAGTTATCTAGTCTAGCTGTTCCTCAATATAGATAAATGTGAAAACATCAACAGTCTTTTACAATGCAGCATAGCATTAATGTCAAAATCAAGAAAAAAATAATGAAAGGAAATAATGACAGCAACAACAGAAAACAATTGAGAATTAAATTTATCTAGAAATAAGACATTGCAAGCCAAAAGCCTTTGGCACAGACCTGCCAAGTGTGAGAGCCCACAGCTTGGACACAAGAGCACCAACTGTTTATGGCATTGGTGGTCCCCAGCATTGTTAGGCCTGGACACCAACCAGTCAAAGAGGTTGACTAAGTATTCCTGGGAATGCCCCTAGGACACCTGAGAATTTCTTTGGCGATTCCTCTAAATAAAGGAAAGATACAAGATATAAGAAATTCAGGTACAATTTTATATTGGAAATGTAAAATTTTATTTTTAAAAATTTCATTACTTAATTTTATTATTCTATTTATTTTAGGTTATTATAGTATAGTTAAAATTTATGGCATTTATATACAAAATTACTGTACCTGACTACCATCAATATGCCGCATGACAATACATGTGTCCCTATATCACCTCTGGTAGAGTTTCTCTCCAATCCCACCACCATTTCTCTGCACTATATTTTTTAAAATTTTTTATTTTATAAGTTAGTTCACAATATTTGATTACATTTAATATTCAAGCACCAACCCCACCACCATTAAACCTTCTCATGACCAAAACTTGGGATGTTTCCATCCCAAGCCCCAATCCCTGTCCCAAAACACAATCAAAAGAATATATTTTGTATTGTCTGTTATGAAGAACTGCTGAACATGCTTACAAAATGTGTTCATATAGGAAACAGTGTGAAGATTGTTCTATTTTTGCAGGAGCCCTTAAGACATTCTATAGGATATCACTAACATGTTGTTAAAGTTTGGGTGATGTGAGCTTTGGTGTATATATATGAAAATATGTATATATACATATATATTTCCCTCTATGATTTGTTGCCTACTGCCTGAACCCCATCAATATGGCATGGTAATTATGGAGAATAGGTAAGGAATGTCTCATAATGTGTCGTGCAGCCGGGAAAGTGGCCAGTGGTCCAGGAATATGTTCACTCATGTGCTTGGCCAGAGCATGTGGGCAGTGGCTTTGAGCATGGCGGCAGTTGGATTCTGGAGGTTTTCAGCTGCCGGAGCTGGGTCCCTTGGGGTGGGGAGGGCTTTCACCCTTTCCCTTCTGGGGTGCCCCGAGTGAAACAGCCTGTTGTGGAGCCCAGTGGCATGGCTATGGGGGCTTCATGTTATGCTCTCTTCCGAGAGAAGTAGCCATGTGGTCTGGATGGTGGCTGATGAGGAGATTATCTGGCACCGGCAAGATGGCTTATGGGTGTGACCCCTGGGTCGCCGGAGACTTCTCTGCACTATTTGTAAATTTTGTAATCCAAGGACAACTGTTCATCATTATAAGATGGTTTCTTGTCATGTGTCTTCATCTCTCAAATATTGCACCTATTAGTGAGATCATCTAGTTTGTAACTTTCTCCCTCTGGCTTTTTAAAATATGATACACTCCTGCTCCATCCATGTTACTGCAAACTGCATCATTTCTTACAGCTGCATAGTATTTCACTTTGTATATATAGTACAGTTTTATAAATTTTATTTTTTAAGACATGATGATTTACAAAGTTCTCCATAAATGAGATTTGAACATACAATATTCCAACACCAATTACATCACTAGTGGCAATTTCCCTCCACCTATGACTCCTGTTTCCTCCTATTTTTCAACTTCCCTCCTTAACAGATACATTAAATATATTGGGTATTACAGAGTGAGTTTCATGTTTGGAATGTTATTGGCTTATGATTTAGGTACATACATCTACTATACCTCTAAACCCAAACCCACTGTCCCTGTGATGTTCCATCTGCCTTTTCCTCCCCACTCCCTCCACTAGATTCTTTTCATCTCTGTTCTCATTTCTATAATCAAAAGTAGTTTAGTAATACTTCTAGCCTTTGATACTTTATACTACCTTTTCCTGTTATTAGCTATATAATAGATAAATGAGGTAGTCTGGTATTTGTTCTCCTGACTGACTTGACTTTGTATGATATGATATCTTTCAATTCCATTCAAGTATCAGCAAATTGCATGGTTTCATTATTCCTTATAGCTGCATAATATTCTATTGTGAAATATATATGTATCACACCTTCATTATCAACTCTTCTCTTGGATACCTGGGTTGATTCCATATCTAGCTATTGATAGGACATTCCGTATCCTAGAAGTACTGTGATGAATAATACATACAGATATTTTTTTGAGTGAATGTTTTTGTGTCATGGGGGCAGTAGATACTGAGAAGTGAAATTGCAGGATTGTACAGCAGCTCTATTCTTACTTTTCTGAAAAATATTCATACTATTTTCCATAAGGCTTGAAGCAGAAAGCATTTCCAGCTGTAGCAGATGACATCACATCCTTTTTCATTATGTTTCTTTTTCACCATATCCTTGACAACACAGATTATTTGCAGTTTTCTTTCTTTCTTTAAAAAAATATGTGCAATTAGCACCATTGTGATATCTTATTGTGGTTTTGATTTAGATTTTCTCTATGAGCCCATTGACCTTTCACCTGTCTTCATTGACCTTTCTCTGTCTTCAGAGAAAAGTCTGTTCATTTCCATTTTATGATAGAATTTTTGAATCTTTTTGTTGTTTTTTTTGAGTGCTTTATCTATCTTGGATACTAACCCTCTATCTTATGTGTTGAGTATGAATATTCTCTCCTATTCTTAAATCCAAAATTTCTTTATACATAAATCTGTTGTTGGACATTTGGACTATTTCTATACCCTTATTTATCTTGGGACTGGAGTGATAGCACAGTGGATAGGGCGTTTATCTTGCATGAGGCCAACCTAGGTTCGATTCCTCCATCTCTCTGGGGGAGCCCGGCAAGCTACCTAGAGTATGCCGCCTGCACAGCAGAGCCTAGCAAGCTACCCGTGGCATATCCAATATGCCAAAAACAGTAACAAGTCTCACAATGGACGTTACTGGTGCCTGCTCGAGCAAATCAATGAAGAACGGGACGACTGTTCTACAGTGCTATTATTGATCTTCACAGATCTGCAATGGGTGTAGCTATGATTGTATCTTTTCAAATTAATGGTTTTTGGATTTTTTGTGGGGGTGGAAACCAAGAAGTGGAATAGCTAGGTCATTTAGTAGTTCTATTCTTATATATATATTTCTTGAAGGTTTCCCCAACTGCTTTTCCTAGAGGCTGACCCAGACAGCATTCCAACCAGCAAAGTATCGGGTATTTTATCACTACATCCCAGTAATACTTGTTCCTGCCATTCTCATTGGCATGAGATGAGATATTATTGTTTTGATTTGAATTTTTTAATAATAAGTGTTAATGAATATATTTATATCTTACTGGATATTTGTATGTCTTCTTTGGGAAATTGTTCTTTTCCTCTCCTAATTTTTGAATGCTAACAGTTTTGTTGTTCTTGTTGCATTTTGTGAGTGCTTTATGAATTTTAAATATTATCCCTTTAATTTATTGTGTGCAAATATTTTTCCCATTTATTATGGTGTATATTTTTAAAATGTGACAACTTAAAACATAATGGATTTACTACAAGAATAAAAACATTTCTACATTTGAAATACATTAGTATAATTTACTCATTAGCTAAGAAAGGACATCAGAAGAACATGTGAATATTTTCAATCTCTCAAATCTCATTTGTGAACATTTTTCAATAAGCAACATAAAAAGAAAACTTTCTAACATGATGGAGGTATCTATCAGAAATCAAAAATGACAATAAAAATTAGCAATGCAGCACCACCAAACATTAAAATTTGTATAAATATATTGTGAAATCTCCATACTGTTATCCATAGAGATTGGATTGATTTGCATTCTCACCAATAATATACACAGACACCTCTTTCTCTAACTCCCTCACAGAACTTTGTATAATACTGGTCCCCACATACCGGAGCCATGTTTGTACAAGCTCATGATCGCCGGGATTCCATCTGGAGAAGGCGGGGAGACTGCACCTGCTCCATCTGGGGCACCCCCGTGTTATCGGCTTGGTCTGGGTCCGAAGTATTCTCTGGCATTGTGGTGCCCACCAGCTAGGATTCTCCACTCTGCCGTCTGTATGTCCTTGGCTCACCAATCTCTTAAATTTTTTTTTTGTCTATTTGTGTATAGATCTACCATATGATCCAACAGAGCCTAGATTTTGATCCAGAAGGTAGGCAAAAAAATGAAAAAGAGAAAGACAAATAACAAATGATCACAGTCATACGTGGGAAATTTATAATCAAAGCATAGCAACAAGTCAAATGAAAATAAACCCTCAGACTGTAATTCTTAAAACTGCATTTACCAGAAGGGAAGATGAGAGGGAGATCAAATGGAGGACAGAGTTCAGTGGATTGTGGTGGAGACATAGCAGTAATTTCGTAAATGGTTGGTGTGTTAAAATATAGTTTTGAAGAGGAGTGAAATTATACACTAAAGCACATAAAATTGTAAGTCAATGTTACCTCAATGAAAATAATCTTTTTAAAGTTTGTATTAGTAGAGTGCCTGATTTAACAGTTGTGATTAAATAATATTTTGTCAATCTGAGCTAACACAATGAGAAAAACTATTAGAAAATAAAAAACATCATATAACAGTTTAATAAGTTTGAAGATAAATAAAATTTTCTTATAATTCAGGAATAACTACTCATTTAATTTATTATGTATGTAACCAAATAAAATCTGTGGAAATTATTGGATGTCATTAAATTACATTAGGGTTTTGCTGAAAATAAAAAAGATAGAAATTGATTAAATACACAGTCATATCAAATTTTTGGAAGACAAAAATAGTAGTGAAGGGACGATAGATCTCCTGACTATTGCTCTACCAATTCTGACTAAATTACTCTGAGTTTAGCACAAAAAGTCTAGAAAATTTTTTGATGTAATAACAATGACACTTGCTTCACCAAGTACCAAAATATGTTCTCAGTGGTAGTGCAGATGCTTCACATGCCTGAGAACCAGTGTTCCTTTCCTGGTATCCTACACAAATATTTATAATTTCAAAGCTACACAAATTAGTTTATGTGAACATCTTTAGGCAATTGAAGCTCAGAAATACATGCCAGTCTATTGAGATTTCATAACTAATAAAGGTGATATTTAAAATCAATGGAAAGGAAACATCTTTTAAAGCTGTACTGCTTATTGTAGCTAAAATTATAGTCAAGATATAATATTACATCACTGTCAAAAAAATCACAAAAAATAAAGTTATAATGATGCAGGGGAAAGGTTGATGAGAACAGTCAGTAGAGTGTGAACACTAGAAAACAGAAGAGAAAAGTATTCGCAAATATGAGTGCACAAAACTGAAATCATCTACTTTGGAAAAGTAGATAAAAAAGGCCCTGTAATTCTAAAGAAAGTACATTAAATATCTCAGATATACAAATAAATAATCATTTTGTATTTAACCATATACATATAGATGTAAATGATATGCCCATAGATATAAAACAATATAACATCGTTATAATATAGATATAAAACATATAGATATGAAGCATAAATATAGATGTAAAATGATAGTATACAATATATTGCATAAATAAAAACTAAATATATTTGATAAAATATTTTGTGTCACACAGAGATAATTTTTTTTAACCACACATTAAGAATATATAAAAGGGATACAGGCCTAAGGTGGTCAAATAAAGAGCTAATTAAAATTCCCTTGGCACAAATCAGAGACTGCAGACAAAATGAATTGAATGTACAAGTTATTGCATGGGGTTAGGTGAAAAAGTTCACTTGGGATTCTAGCTGTCACTTCCAGCAGAAAGCCATGTTTGGGCTGGAGCTAGAGCACAGCAGGGAGGGCACTTGCCTGGCACTCAGCCAGCTCGGATCCCAGGCATTCCATAGTATGAGTTTCCCAGTGCCCTCTGCCCACCAGGAATGAACCCTGAGCACAGAGCCAGGAGCAAGTCCTGAGCACAGCTGGGTGTGGCCCCCAAATAAAACAATAGCTGAACAAACATAAAGGACCATGATGCATAACTAGAAGGAATAACAACAGAGATTCAAGATTTACAGAGTGCGACCTCCCCAGAGGAGGGACTAGGGAAGATTGGATCCTGCCCCTAGGAATGGGAGGGGTGAGCTAAATGATGCCCCAACCTTGACATTCTTTTGAATAAATATCTGTGAAAACAGGTAAGCAACAAATATAACCTCTCAGTACCGTATTGCAAACCATAATGACGCGAAGGGAGAGAGAGAGAAAGAGAGGGGGTGAGAGAGAGAGAGAGAGACAGAGACAGAGACAGAGAGACAGAGAGAGAGACAGAGAGACAGAGAGACAGAGAGAGACACAGAGAGAAAGTGAGAGACAGAGAGAAAGGGGGGAGGGAGGGAGGGAGGGGTTGTGGGAGGGATAGGGAGGGAAATGTCAGCCATAAAGACAGGCAGTGGGGGGGGGAGTGTGGGGAAGGAAACTGGGGATGGTGGGAAATGTACACTGGTGGAGGGGTGGGTGTTAGAGCACTGTATGACTGAAACTCGACCATGCTGAGCTTTGTAACTCCTGGTGATTCAATTAAAAAAAAATCTGTGAAGATGAGAAAACTATTCCTGGCAAGATATCTAGGGCCAGAATGATCTGCAATCTGAACTTTAGAGGTCTCTTACAACATGGTCTTTTTTTTTTTTTTTGTCAGCTCTGGTCCTTTTGGCACCAGTAATCGCCTGAAGCTTCACAATTCCAGGCAGCAGTTAAGCAGCCGCGAGCAGGGGGCTTCTGTTTGCCCTGACTCAAGGCCAGCAGCTCTTCCCAAGGCACTTCGAAATGATCTGAACAGAATGCGTAGAGTCTGTTAGGGTTTGCAGAGACAAGGGGAAGCGTATTCTAGACCCTTCTTGTCTGTTTTGCCCAGGTGCAGCCCTACTATGAACATTAGAACCTTTGGCTTGAACCCAGTTGTCAAACTGAAGAGTCAAACTACACAAAATCATGTAATATCACAGAGCACCTCCAGGGCAACTGGAACTTGGCAACTACAGAGGCTTCCAGGCACGGGCAAATGCAAATAACCTAATAACAACGCAGACCTACTGGAGTTGCAGCTCTGGTGCTAAAGTTGCAATTATGTAGCGGCTAAAGACCATGAACTGTCATTAATTGTCCCCGCCTATTGTTCAAAAGCCACTGTGAGGCTTCAGCCGCCTTAAGCCCTGGAATGCAGCGCTGGTCTGTCAGCCCTTAGGGTTACACGGGCTGTAATATGTGACTGACATTTATAGCAGTCCTCTGGAGTGATACAATCTCAAAGTCAGTCTCTAACAAAAGTTAGGGAGTGGAAACCACAGATCGCCACCTGGGCCAGCAAAAATCTAGAACCTCATCCCTAGACTTAACCTAGCACTGGGTACAACAAAGAAACAGAGGAGATTGCTGCATTAATGGATGAAGGCAAAACTGCATGGATTTCAAACATAAAAGAGCTTCTTAAACTCCCTGATAATGACTTCAAATAGACATTGATAAAGATGTTCTGAACTGAGAAAATCAATACATGGGAACTCCAACAAGAAAGGGAAAGCATAGGATAGTATGGAAAACTTTAAGAAATTTAAAAAGTTACAGAGTGGTTGAACTAAAAAAATCCTGAAAAACATAGCAGCAGAATGAGAGAAGTTAAAGAATAAATCAGTGTTCTCTCACAGTTAAGGTAGATAATACCATCAAAAGAGAACAGAGGAGAGAAAAAATAAGATAAAGATACATAAGAAATCCATGAGATTGCATCAAGAAAAATAGCTTCATGGAGAACCAGAAAGAACAGGAAATAATTATTTATTGAAGAAATTATAGCTAAACACTTTCCTAAAGGGATACTGGAGTCATTTGCCCAAACTCAGAAAGCATGGATCTCCAAATAAAATAAAAATAAATTGAAGAATACCAAGATACATGGAATTGAAATGGCAAAAGTCAAAGATAAAAATAGAATTCTGAGAACAGCAAAACCAAAGGAAAAATATATGTCTAGTATAGGATATCTTGAACTTTTACACTCACGTCTTTGTCACTGTCACTGTCACTGTCATCCCATTGCTCATTGATTTGCTTGAGCGGGCACCAGTAACGTCTCCATTGTGAAACTTGTTTGTTACTGTTTTTTTGGCATGTTAATGCACCATGGGTAGCTTGCCAGGCTCTGCCATGCAGTCGAAATACTCTCGGTGGCTTGCTGGGCTCTCCAAGAGGGGTAGGGGAATCGAACCCGGGTCAGCTGCGTGCAAAGCAAATGCCCTACTGCTATGTTATCGCTTCAGCCTTTGTGTAAAGCAAAAAATCTTCACGCAAACATTTTTGAAATTTTATGAAGTTTTAAGTTTAAGATTCTAAGGTCTACGAGAATGCATATAATACATATGCAGAGAAGCCCAATAGACATGGAGGGAATGGGACTATATAGCCAGTCATGATCACGATCACAAAATCCCGTTAATCACCGATTTCTTGGGTGGGCTCAGTAACCTCTCATTTTGTCCTTTCCCTGAGATCTTAGTAGTCTCTCTCAACGAGGCCCTCCCAACGACGTCCCACTGGAGGCTCTTTCAGGGTCAGGGGAATGAGATCCAGCTTGTTACTGGATTTAGCATATGAATACACCATGGGAATTTTGCAAGGCTGTCCCATGTGGGCAGGAAACTCTCAGAAGATTGCCAGTTTCTCCCAGTGGGAGAAGTAGGCTACAAGATATCGCTTCTGGGAGCTTGCTTTTAAGTCTCTGGATGTTGGCCGTTGATGGGATTACACACACCTGGGTTCCTCTGTCGGCACCTTCATGCATGAGGCCTGTCCGAACGTGTGGAGAGGGACCTCCAGCATGGCTGTAGCTAGGTTCCGGTGGTCTTCGGCCTCTGGGAGCTCTGCTCGGGGTGGGGAGGGAAGCTGGAGTCCATCCCCTCCGAGGGGCCCCGGGGAAGACAGCCAGGTGTGCGGGCAAGAGACTCTGCCAGTATGCTGAATAAAATAGGTATCCAAACAAGGATACTCTATTCAGCTTCATTATCACTCAAATTTGAAGAAGTAATCCAAAGCTTTTTTGTCAAATAGCAAGCAGTTAAACTCATGACCACTAAACTAGTACTGTACACAGTAATAATTATCTTCTATAGAGGCACAGAAACTTGGGAGTAATGAGTCTAAAACATAAAATGTAAGAAAAACATAGGTATTAATAGAGTTTCCTCTTATAAACTTGAGACTTACTTGCTTTAAACTTAATAAGAGGGATAAACTTAGAAATCTATAGGTAAACTCTTGATAATATTAAGACAAATATATTTAGACACAAATATATTGTGCAGAGACAATTGAAATCTGAGTGATGGAGTCTGATAGTAAGCAGATATCAAAGGACAGAGCAAAACATAAAAGAAGGACAAAAACCAGAACTAAACAAAAAAGAAATTTCACACTCAGGATCCATATAGAAAACTGGCAATGTATTTCTTTATTTCAATATATTCACTAAACTTTTAAGGGTTCAAAGTTATCACACAAATTTATAGTGTGACTAATTGGTTAAAAAATAAAATATGACCTTTTATTTCTTATAGGAGACCCCTGACTATTTATAATAAATACAGGCTCAATGTTGAAAACTGGAAACTCATATATACAAATGATAGCCTAACCTCAAAGGGAACAGTGACCAAGATACAAAGATAGCCCAAAGAATGGAAAAAATTATTTACCCAATGCCCATCTGATAAAAGGTTCACTGTATCACTGTCATTCCATTGTTCATCGATTTGCTCAAGCTGGTGCTAGTAACATCTCCATTCGTCCTAGCCCTGAGATTTTAGCAGCCTCTCTTTACTCATCCTTCCCAACAGTGCCGCATTGAAGGCTCTTTCAGGGTCAGGGGAATGAGACCCACCATTGTTACTGTTTTTGGCATATCTAATATGCCACTCCGAGAGGCCTAGGTGAAGACAGCCAGGCGTGGGGGCAAGAGGCTTCATTGCTCTCTTCCGGGAGCATTGTTTTATAGTCTCTGGATCTTGGCCATTTATGGGATTACACAGCGCCGAGCTGTCTTACCAGGGCCCCTTGGATTGGGGTGGGTTGAGTTTCCCGGCATCTGAAGACCTTCGGAACATAGCCACAGCCATGCTCAAAGCCCCTCTCCACACATTTGGACAAGCCTCATGCATGAAGGAATTGGCAGAGGAACCCCGGTATGCGGGACCCGGGGCTGAGATCTCCAAGTCTGCTCGGATCAGAACAGAGCCTCCTCCACCCAGACCCCCCATTTGGCAGCCACACCCACAAATTGCCCCCAGCACCGTGTAATCTTGGAGATAAAGGGTTAATAAATATCAAAGATATATAAGGCTGTAGAACTTAACATTAGAGAAAATCCATCTAATACATGAAAAAAAATGGGAAGAATAAATATAAATAAATAGAAACTTCCTCAAAGAGGAAATACAAATGGTCAAAAGGCAAAAGAAACATTGCTTTACATCACTAGTCATGAGGAAGAATCTATCCTCTCACACCACAGAGACTGGGCACATATCAGGAAGAACAAGAACCACCAGTGCTGGTGTGGATGCAGGGAGAAAGGGACTCTCTTTCATTGTTTGCAAACTGATGCAGCCTATTTGGAAAACAATATGGGCATTCCTCAAAAACTAGAAATTGTGCTTCCATCTGACCCAGCACAACCACTCCTAGGAATATATTCTAGGATCCCCAAAACACAATGCAGAAATGTGTTGCACTTATATATATTTATAAATGTATTATGCTCTCTGGCTCCATCTATATTTTGGCAAATGACAAGATATCTTTTCTTACATTTCAGTATCATTTCACTGTGCATATATAACACATTTTCTTTATCTACCTATCTGTTGATGATTTGGATGACTTCATATCTTGGCTATTGTAAATAGCACTGCAGTGAAAATAAGTATACATTAATATTTTTAAGTTAGTGAGTTTAAAAGAAATGTTCTCTAGGGAGAAAAACCAAAAGTGGAATTTCTGGATCATATAGTTGCTCTATTTAAACTTTTATGAGAGGTCTCCATATATTTTTTTCATAGAGGTCTAACTAGTTTTCATTCCCACCAACGAAGAAAAAGTTTCCAATTTTGCCACATCCCCACAAGTACTGGTAGATTCTGGACTTTTAGACACAGATCATTTTCTTCTGTTGTCAGATTTTCTCATTGTGGATTTCAACTGAATTTCCCTGATAATCAGTGATGACAAACATTTTTTCATCTGACTATTGGCCACATAAAGGTTTTCTTTGGATAACTGTCTTTTTAGTCCTTTTCCTCAGTTTTGATGGGAGTTGTTTGATGTAGAGTATTTTTTATTACCTCACATACCTTGGATATTAGCACTTTGTTATACACATAGTATGAAATGTTTTTTTTCCCTGTTCAGTGTTATCCCATCTTTTCTTTTGTTATACACAACATTTTTAGTTTGGTTTTGTACCATTTGCTTATTTTCTTTTATTTTCCCTGACAATGGTGTCTAATCATTGAAGATAATGAATCATTGTTTAATCATTGAAGATATTGAAGGCATTGAAATACTTTCTATTCACATTTTAGTGTATCAAGGCCAACACTGAACACATTATTTTCTAAGCCACGAATAAAGATGATTAAAATATGGTCATTCTTATTGCCTTTTAAATATTGATTTAAGAAACTCTGAAGAAATAGGGAGTCCTTATTTACAACCAGGTCTTTACGGGGAAACTATGTTGTCATCCTTTTGAATTTTAGGAATTTTGAATGGTGATTCATAATGGTAGACATGTCCTATCATAATTCTCTATCACATTATATATATATATATACATACACACACACACACACACACACACACACACATATATATATATATATATATATATATATATATATATCCCAGGCTTCAATCCCTTTATCTGAGGTGAAATTGTGCTCCTTTCCTGATTTTCTCTCAGAGGCACTATCTTATCCTTCTCATATCTTCATAGGTACCTAGATTATATCTTACATAAGTTCAATGAGGATACAAGAAAGACATGGTGTCACATCTGCTTTTATCTTTTCAGAAAATGTCCTGGGGTTCAGAAAGATAGTACCAGGGTAAGACACTTACCTGTGTCGCATCAATGGCCCACAGTTCAGTCCACAGAACCACAGACAGTGCTCCAAATACTGGCAGAAATGATTCTTGAACAAATAACCAAGAACCTCCAGAGCAGCTTAATATGTCTCACCCTCGTTTACCTATTCACCCCCAATTTAAATAAGTCTAAAGTAAGTAATGTTTAATGAGCATAACTAGTTGTATTGGAGAACAGAGGATGAGAATTGCATATATGATTGAAAAAGGGAATCTAGAAAAGGAATACAGATTTGTAATAAATATGTCATGATATTCTGAGTGAGCATGTGTATACAAAAAGATATAAAATTACATACACTAATGAAATAAATCATCTTAGTTGTGAAACTGAAGGTACAGAATATATATCTAGTTTTAGCTTTATTTATAATTGCATCAGAAATATTTATAGGTTTTTCTACTTTTATGAATTAAAGATTAACACAGGAGGTAAAATAGACCAACAATGGGAGAATATTGATATAAATTTATATCAATATCATAATTATTTATAATATTATAATTATTAGGATTCTAAATAAGCTAAGAAATCTGCCTGAACTCAGAAAGAGATTCTTCTTATTCAGTTGCTAAAGAGATGAACACTTGGTTTCTTAAAACAAATTATTTATTATTATTTCATCTATCTTATATATATCTAAATATTAATGCATTTCATTCTAGAAGGTACATTTTAGGACACTATTGTCTACTTTGCACAGAGAACGGTACTCAGACAGATAACTACTTTCTCTGTGGAAAAAATTAATATGCTTGGACTCAGAAATGTACTGAGCCATCGAAGATGATGCTGAGACCATCAAAGACAATTAGAAACACATCAAGACTCTGACATGTTAGTTTTACCTTAATTTTGTATAGTAAGATATGACAACATTTAAAAGACTGACAGAGGTGTACTAGTCTGTGAATTTCAGAACTCTTCCTAGGGCCTTTGTGCAGCTCAATGGACTGAATGCATGCTTTGTATGTAGGTGGCCTCAATTTGATCCCCAGAAATGTCTGATTTCCTGGAAACAGAATAAAAAAAAACAAACTAACAAAACCCAGAATTCATTGTCATTGTCTGGAAAATAAAATGGGTCAAAAGAAAGCAACCTGTCATTAAAAATATAGCACTGTCTGTAGCACTGTCATTCCGTTGTTCACCCATTCGTTCGAGAGGGCACCAGTAACATCTCCATTGTGAGTCTTGTTGTTACCATTTTTGGCATATCAAATACACCATGGGTAGCTTGCCAGGGTCTGCCGTGTGGGTGGGATACTCTCGGTAGCTTGCTGGGGTCTCCGAGAGGGACCAAGGAATCTGACCCGAGTTGGCCTCATACAAGGCAAATGCCCTACCTGCTGTGCTATCCAAGGATAGTACTGTGAGTAAGGCATTTGCCTTGTATACTGCTGGCCTGGATTGGATCCTAGGCATCCCATATGGTACACTGAGCATCGCAGTCTATAACCAAAAAGGCAAAAAAAAAAAATGTAGCTACTGGTTAGAGAGAGAAAGTGAGCAAAATGGACTTAGTGAACACATAGCATGTAGAAATACTCAGTCCCAAGCACTGCAAAGTAACTCAAGCACTATATTGGGAGTAGTTTCTGAAACTACCAGGCATAGTCCAAAAAGAAAGCAAAATAAAACCAAAGAAAATCTAGCTACTTCACCAGAAATATATGGATTTTATAGCCTAAACAAAAATCTGGAATATACATCACACTCAGGAATCTGTCGCTGTCACTGTCATCCCATTGCTAATCATTTGTTCGAGCGGGCACCAGTAACGTCTCTCATTGAGAGACTTATTGTTACTGTTTTTGGCATATCCAATACGCACAGGGAGCTTGCCAGGCTCTGCCGCGCAGGCTCGATACTCTCGGTAGCTTGCTGGGCTCTCTGAGGGGTGGAGGAATCAAACTCGGGTCTTTCGCGTGAAAGGCGAATGCACAGCTGTGCTATCGCTCTAGCCCACACTCAGGAATCTACAACATAAAACTTTGGAAAAGGACATTTTGACTCTTTCTTGTTATTGTTTTGTTTTTGTGTTTTGGGCCACTAACGCGATGTTCAGGGGTTACTCCTAGCTCATCACTAAGGAATTACTCCTGGCAGTGCTCGTGGGTCCACAGGGGATACTGGGGATCAAAGCAGAGTTGGCTGTGTGCAAGGCATGCGTCTACTCCTCCACTAGTTCTCAGGCCTGGCATTTTGACTCAGCCTAAAGGAAGTTTGTGCCATCTGCTTGGACAGCAAGGAAATTAAATGAAACATCTTCAATAGCAAGTAAGAATATATATGAAACATATGCATGCTCCGTCAGTGGTGAATTATGGCATCATAAAAAATTGAGTAATCATTTCATACAAGATAAAATAATAGGATGGTGCAGGGAAGATCCAAAGTGCTGTCTGATCTCACACTTTTCAAATTTTATGTCTTAAATGAGAAGAAAAATAAAATTATTGACTCTGTTCCTTGTCTCACAATCTGACCACAACTTCCATCAAGACTGTGACTTCCCCTCCGTTTTCTGTTCCAACTGTAATGTGCTCCACACTTTTCTTGGAAACGGTCACATTTTAGTGATTAACCATTCCTCATTTCATGCAACAACTAAACTAAAATGTGGATTTCATGATATTTGGGTTAAGAAACCAATTTGATGATAGAGAAGTCACTTCCTAATTGAAAAAGCAGATTTTCCACTTTTTAGTATGAGAGCTGACATTAATTTATTGAACACATCACTGCAATGAGTCTTTTCTAATTCAATGTCTGCTAACAATGGTCATGATTTTATCTCTCTTAAATAGATTTAAAAAATGATAAAAATGAAGAAAATATTAGTAAGGTGAATAAAACTCTAATTTTTTTCTTCTTTTGCTTTTTGTGTCACACCTGGCGATGCACAGGGGTTATCCTGGCTCCGCACTTAAGAATTACTTTTGGCGGTGCTCAGCGGACCATATGGGATTCTGGGACTCGAATCCGGGTCAGCTACATGCAAGGCAAACACCCTACTTGCTGTGCTATTGTTCCAGCCCTTAAAACTCTAGTCTTAACTGATTTTGAGATAATATTAGAATTAGGCTAGTATGGGTATAAATGAATATCCCTTGCAGACCTATAGGTTGAGAAAAAAACTTTCTAAGTTGCATTTTTAAATTTTTTTTCTATTTTGCTATGGTTTGCATAAGGTTTTGGTCATTCTCAATATAAAATAACTCTTTGTCAACACACACATACAGTACCCATGTTTTTCCTCAAAGCTATAAAATGTTTACCTAATCTAAAAAAAGATATTCTGCTTCACATCTTATGAGATTCTATATAGTTTTAATATCTGTCATGCCTTGAAGCTATGTCCCAACAATATACTATACATAAGAATCGTGGTGTAAAGGGAAAATAAAGATATATAGTGACATCAATATATGAAGGCAAAACATCTAGAAATTCAGTGAGAATATTAATAAACTCTTTGAACTCTTCAAAACATCCAGTAAAACTTTTTTTGTACTATGAGAACCAAAAATAAAGTGGTAGTTATCTTGGTTAAATAGGTACTTGATATTATTTGAAATTAAAGTTACATAATGATTGAACTATTATTTCAGAATTATTATTATTTTTTAATTTGGCCATTTAATTTTAGAGTAATGTTAGTTATAAATGGGATAGAGTTTATACTTATAAACTAAATATAAGGTTTTGCTCAGTGATTTATATGTTACTGAGAGAAGTAGTACATTTGCTCTATTATTTCCAAAGTATTCATTCTCAGAAGGAAGTTTTCAAATGTTTGGGAATGAAGTGATATGTATAAGATATTATAAGAAAATATTGCCTGGTGGTCAATAACTTAAATCTCCAGATAATACAGATAATACACTTTTCTATTCTTAAAGATGGAATGGAGGCTGGAGCAAAAGTACAGCGGGTAGGGCGTTTGCCTTGCACAAGGCCAACCCAAGTTTGATTCCTATGTCCCTCTCGGAGAGCCTGGGAAGCTGCCGAGAGTATCCTGCCCACATGGCAGAGCCTGGCAAGCTACCCAGTGTATTCGATATTCCAAAAACAGTAACAAGTCTCACAATGGAGATGTTACTAATGCCCGCTTGAGCAAATCAATGAGCAATGGGATGACAGTGATACAGTGATACAGTGAAAGATGGAATAGAGACAGCTCAGAGGATTTTTTGGGGGATCACACCTAGAATTGCTGAGTGATTATTGCTTAATATTCACTCCTGGCTTGTTGGACCATATGGGACGTTGAGGATTGAAACTGGGATGGCTGTGTGCAAAATGAACTCCCTACTCATTGTACTATTGCTCTGGCCCCTCAGAGAAATGTTATGAGGAAAAGAAAATGGCCAAAGAAATACAGAAATCCCACATGTGGTCCCTGAGGATGAAAAATGTGATGGCTTGAGAAAGAAACTATTTTTGTTTTGCTTTGTTTAGGGGCCACATGGGCTGTAAGGATAGCACCAGGTAGGGTGTTTGCCTTTCACGTGGCCGACCCATGTTCGATCCATCCGCCCCTCTTGGAGATCCCGGCAAGCTATTGAGAGTATCCCGCCTGCATGGCAGAGCCTGGCAAGCTACCCGGGGCGTATTGGATATGCCAAAAACAGTAACAATAAGTCTCACAATGGGAGACGTTACTGGTGCCCGCTCGAACAAATTGATGAGCAACTGGATGACAATGACAGTGACAGGGGCCACATCTGGCTGTACTCAGGGCTTCTTCTTGGCTCTTTACTGAGAGCTCATTCCTGGTGGTGCTGAGGGGGCCACATCGGTGCTGGGGGTCAAAGCCAGGACAGCAACGTGCAAGGAGGGCGCCCCACGTACCTATAGTCTTAACTCTCTGACCCTAAAAAGAAACAATGTTGAGGAACAGAGATTTGTTTTTAAGATTCTGTGCACAGGTGAAATACTCCTTCACAAAGAAATGTAAGAAAAATATGTACCTCGATTCTTAATTTTCTGAAAAATATTTTATTATAGTAAATAGATAAAGTAAAATTTTGTCATTTTACCTTTATTTAGCTGTGCGGTTCAGTTTAATTAATTATGTTGACATCACTATGTAATCACTGCCTCTTCCTTGTTCAGAATGTTTTTATCATCCTAAACTCAAATTTTATAAACCATTAAAAAGCAATTCCCAGGGCAGCAGCAAAAGTACAGTGGGGAGGGCATATGCCGTACATGTGCCTGACTCAGATTTGATCCCTGGTATTCCATACGGTCTCCCAAGTTTGCCCAGAGTGACTCCTGAGCACAGTGCCAAGAATATCACTGGGTATGACCCAAAGACATGAAAAAAGGAGAAAAACTCCACTCCCCTTCTCCTTTTAGCCCTTTATAACCATTATTTTCCTTTCTATATCTGAGTTTGATGACTTGAGGCACCTCACATGCTATATAGATCGAATGTGTCTCTGAAAATTCAAATGTTCAAATTATAATCTCCTGGCTATCAGCAGGTAAGATCAGCAGGTAAGATCAGCAGGTAAGGCCCTGTTTCGCACAAGGGGATCTGGTTTGAATCCCCAGGCCTGTGCATTGTCCACTGAGCATAAAGCCAGGAGCCAGCACTGAGCACAGATGGCTGTGACCAAACAAACCAAAAATAAAAATTCTAATCTCTAAAGTCATGGTATTAGAAACTGTGTCTGTGGCGGGTGATGGGTCAGGAGAAAAGAGCCCTTGAGAATAAGGATACTGCACTTATAAAAGATACTCTAGGGAGCCCCCTTGTCTTCTCTGTCATATGAAGATGATGACTGCAAGAAGATTACTGCCCTCCATCCAGGAAGCAGACTCTCACCAGACACTAAATCTCTTAGTGCTTTGATCATGAATTTCTTAGCCTCCAGAACTGTAAGAAATAAATGTTTATTGTTTATAAGACCCTTAATCTATGGCTTTTTATGATATCAACCTGAACCTAGACATCATGTTACTTGAAACATACATTATTTATTCTTTTGTGTCTGGCTTATTTCACTTAGCATAATATTTTCAAGTTTCCCCTGCAGTGTTGTAGGATGTAGCATAATTTTTTCCTTAAAATCTGAATAATAGTCCATTTGTGTATATACCATATTTTGTGTATCCAGTAGACATTTGCTTTATACTTCCCCCACTCCTACCATCTTTTGGTTATGAATAATGCGACCACAAAAAGGGGTGTGTAATACCTGTTTGAATAGCACTGTCTGTAGCACTGTTTTCCCGTTGTTCATCAATTTGCTTGAGCGGGCAACAGTAACGTCTCCATTATGAGACTGGTTGTTACTGTTTTTAGCATATTGAATACGCCACGGGGAGCTTGCAAGGCTCTGCCATGTGGGCGGGATACTCTCGGTAGCTTGCCGGGCTCTCCAAGAGGGACAGAGGAATCGAACCTGGGTCAGCTGCGTGCAAGGCAAATGCCCTACCCGCTGTGCTATGGCTCCAGTCTGTTTGAACACTTGCCCTCAAATCCTTTGTGTTTATATCCAGAGTGTTATAAAGTTTGTTTAATCCTTTTATTAAAGTAGAAAATAAAGAACTAATAGACATTAAATGAACAGATTAATAACATGTCCTTGAGTCATCGATCACCTACGTAGCACAAAGGCAATTTAAGGAAAAGAAACCTAGTCACTGAATCATCCCAGGTAGAGCTATCCCATGACTCAAAACTCTGAGGCCCTCTCTGCAGTGGGCAGATCGGCCTCACCTTCAGAGAGGCCCCATAGCTGCCACACTTGGCCTTCTCCCACGAATAAACGTTCTAGTCCAGAGCTCCCGGACACTTCCTCCATATTTTACCATTGTGAGATCCAACAATTATCACAGATTTGCCTTTATTGGTTATGTTTTTATAATTCCATTTTCCTGTGTGTCAACAATTTGTGTTTACTGAGGTTGTAGATTTTTCTGGGGTGGATAGTAAACTAGGGGCATTGGTAAAGGAAAGGTCACACTGGTTGTGGAACTAGTGTTAGAATATTGAATGCCTGAAGGCTTAAAACAACTGTATTATAAACTTTGTTTATCATGGTGTGTCACTGTCACTGTCATACCGTTGTTCATTGATTTGCTCAAGCAGGCACCAGTAATGTCTCTCATTGAGAGACTTACTGTTACTGTGTTTGGCGTATCCAGTATGCACGGGTAGCTTGCCAGGCTCTTCCGTGCGGCTCGATACTCTCGGTAGCTTGCCAGGCTCTCCGAGAGGGGCAGAGGAATCCAACATGGGTCAGCCATGAGAAAGGTGAATGCCCAACCACTGTGCTATTGCTTCAGTCTATCATGGTGTATAAATAACAAAAAAGATGAATCAAGAAGGATGACCTTACCACACCGCAAACTCTACCACAAAACTCAAACCCAATCTTTCCTCTTCCCAAGAGTTCCCATTGTTCTAAACTTTAATGTTATCAATTAGATGTTGCAACAAACATGGAAGAACATAATAGGTAATCTGAGTTTTTTAATTTAAAATTATGTTTGTGAAAGCATAAAATTGTTTTCTATATTAACATTTTATGTGAGATCTTACAATTCATGTTGTCACATGTAGTTTGTTTATCCATTTTTATTGATACAATAATGTGTCATTATCATCAACTATTGCATTGATTTCTTTGCTTATTCTATAATCAGTTAGGATTTTAATTCCATTATTAATTCATAACATTTTTAAAAAAGATATAAATTGGGCTGGAGCAATAGTACAGTGGATAGGGTGTTTACCTTGCATGCAGCAGACCTGGGACTTAATCCCTGGTATCCAATAAGGTCCCTGAGCCTGCTAGAACTAATTCCTGAGCACAGAGCTAGGAGTAAGCCTAAGCACCACCAGGTGTGGACCCCTTGCTCCCCCTGCTGCTGCCCAAAAAATACATGGGTGACTGTGAGTCTTTACAGAGGAAATAGAAGTGTTTAGTTATTTTTTAACATTTTTTATTAGTGAATCACCGTGAGGCACAGTTACAAACTTATGAACTTTCATGTTTGCATTTCAGTCATACAGTGATTGTTTACATCCCTCTACCAGTGCCCATTCTCCTCCACCAATGATCCCAGTATCCCTCCCACCACCTCCACCCCAACCCCCACCATACCATTCCCTTTTGTTATCTCTCTTTTTGGGCGTTATAGTTTGCAATATAGGTATTGAGTGGCCATCATGTTCAGTCTAGAGTCTACTTTTGGCTCACGTCCTTAAACCCGAATGGGTCCTCCCAAAGGGTGTTGAGTTTTAAGTCCCACCACTTTTCTCTCTATTATTGTAAGAGAAGGTATAAAAGTGTCAACTAGATATTTATTTTCAAAGCAATAACAGTTATACTTTCAATTGACGTTATTGAACATCCTCAATTTATCTAAATCTCCTCTTTTTAACTTAGGGCTTATAGTAGGTAGAGAATTTTTTCCCTTTATTTTAAGAAAAAATAGTATATTATTTCAATAACTATATACTAATTAGCCAATACACTAGTTAACTAATAATTAACTAGCAATCTGGTCATTTAAATTTTCTCCCCTGTATTAAAGGAAAACCCAGTATAATTCATCATATATATAAAATATATGTATCACTGTCACTGTATCACTGTCATCCTGTTGCTCATCGATTTGCTGGAGCAGGCACCAGTAACATCTCTACCGCTGTGCTATTGCTCCAGCTCCATAAATATATATATATGTATATATATATGTACATATGCATACACATATAATTTTTAGTTTGTGTGCCACACCCAGCAATTCATAAAGTTTAATCTTAGCTATTTACTTAGGGATCACTTCTGGTGGTACTCCGGGGGCCATATGTAGTGCTGTAGACCAAACTGAGGTTGATTGCAGGCAAGTCAACCTGAACTATCTCTCCTGTTAATTCTATACTTGAATGTAAATGCAGTTTGCAGTCTTCAACTGAGGTTGGTTGCTAGGGTTGTGTTTCATAGAATTGAGGTGAGGTGACAGAGAGATGTTTCTCTCTATATAATATGTATATAATATATATTATATAAAGTGACAATGCAAGTGACTATTTGTTCTGCTTCTTAGTTCAAACTCCACAGAATTTATATCTACCTTTAAAATAAGTAGGTAGAGACTTATGACATAACTATCGTAACTATCACTGCAAACATTTTCTCTTTTCCATCAGCACAAGAATCCAGGGCAGGGGCTGGAGCAATAGCACAGCAGGTAGGGCATTTGCCTTGCACACGGTCTACCCAGGTTCGATTCCCAGCATCCCATATGGTCCCCTGAGCACCGCCAGGGGTAATTCCTGAGTGCAGAGCCAGGACTAACCACTGTGCATCGCCAGGTGTGACCCAAAAAGCAAAAAAAAAAAAAAAAAAAAAAAAAGAATCCAGGGCAATTCACTGTTTTCCTGCATTGTCATCCTCAAAGATATTCTAGTATATAACATGAATTTTTACAATTCCTTACCCTAATTCCATTTCTTTCCCAATGCCTATTATGAAGGGTAAGATAAATTAAAACTTGTGGTTTAAAATCTCTTCTGCATTCTAATATTTGTCCTTAAGAGTACTTTTTTGGACAGATAGGACATGATATGGACCCACTGTTTGCTTTACCTATAGTAATTTTATATTTTGATGATGAAGAAACTTCAGTAATAGTTTTGGAGTAAATGGATAAGGACTGCAAAGCTTCAATTTACTTTTTGAGTACATTTGACCTAAGATTTCTGTCTTTGGGAAACATTCAATAAACTATTTCTGTTTATGGAAGCGAGTTGAGTTTTAGTGCTAAGAACTTGAGTGTTAAGGACTGAATTGTGTCTCCCCCAAACATAAATATATGTTTAATCCCTAGCTGTAAGGGGACTGCGTCTGTAAATTGGCTTTTAAGGGTGAGTTAGAGTTAGATGAAATAATAAGAATGACTTTATAAAGAGAGGATTAGAGAAAGACAGTAGCTTGTAAAGACACAGTGAGGTGCCCATCCGCAAGCAGGCGGATGAAGCTCACCAGTCTTCATCAACTGACTTCTTGATTCTGCACTTACTAACCTCCATGTACATGAGAAATAAACTTCAGTTGTTGAGTCACCCAGCCTATGGCATTATTTTATGAATACTTATGTGATTATTACAATGTGTTTTGCAAAAAGGCTTTGATTTTTTTAATTGAATCACCATGAGAGAGTTACAAAGCTTTCATGTTTGAGTTTCAGTCATACAATGATTGAACACCCATCCCTCCACCAGTGCACATTCTCTACCACCAATGACCTCAGTATACCCCCTTCTTTCCAATCCACCCTCTCACTTTATGGCACAGAATTTCCCCCCCCCCACTCTCTCTCTATTTTTGAGCATTTTGGTTTGCAATACAGATACTGAGAGGCTATCACATTTGGTCCTTTATCTACTTTCAGCACACATCTCCCATTCCGAACAATTCCTCCAACCATCAGTGACTTAGTTATAGCTTCTCTATTCTAGCTGCCTTCTCTCCCAGCTCATGAGACAGGTTTCCAATGATGGAGCAATATTCCTGGTCCTTGTGTCTACTATCTTTGGGTGTTACTCTCATGTTATGTTATTTAAATTCACAAATCAGTGCAATCATTCTATGTCTGTCCCTCTCTTTATAGTTCATTTCACTTAGCATGATATTCTCCATGACAATCTACTTATATAATCAAATTTCGTGACTTCATTTTTTCTAACAGCTGCATAATATTCCACTGTGTAGATGTTCAAAGTTTCTTTAACCAGCCGTCCCTTCTCAGGCAGTTGGGTTGTTTACGGATTCTGGTTATTGTGAACAGTGCTGCAAAGAATATACAGGTGCAGATGTCATTTCTACTATGCATTTTTGCACCCTAAAAATATATTCTCAGAAGTGGTATTGCAGGGTCATATGGAAGTTCAATTTCTAGTTTTTGAAGGAATGCGCCAATTTTTTTTTCAAATGAAGATTTTAAACCCTAAGAGAAACCTTTTACTATACTACTAAAGATTACTTCCTTTTCTAATTTTAGAACAATTAGCCTTATTGTCCTATCCAGATAACTTTATCTATGAGATGACATCTTTAAGAATGATAGATCCAGAGAAAATTCTTAAGATATTACTTCATTTCCCAATACATCTGTTGTATGCTATGATCTGAACATCACTGTAAAGTAAGTAATAATGTCACCACCAGTGATAATGATAACTCAAAATTATTAATTACTTACATTGATTTCCATCCTATACCTAACACTCTATTTGTACTATCTTGATGATATATATTTCCCAGGTATTATTATTCCTCTAATGGTAAGGAAACTGAGGTTTAGAGAAAACTAGTAATCTTCTCAAGGTTGTATAGTTCTTATATAGTGGAGCTGTGATTCATATCTAGGCCTGTCTGACTCCCTGGTCTGTGTTCTTCATCATTTTCTTATTCCCAAGTATATGATTATTGTTCATTCAACCCGAAGGGCACAGGAGATTCAATCACTGCTCTCATGCACCTCACTACCTAGCAGGAAAGGCAGAAGTGAAAATCAATAATTAGTAAATAGTGTGATAAAATGTTAAATTTGCACAGGATGTTATTGAGTACAGGAGGACAGCTGCCAACTGTCTGAAGAGGCCAGAAAACAGTCCCAGAATCAGTTTATGTGACTGACAGAGTTTGGGAGGAAATTTCAGACTGAGAGAATAAAGGAGTAGGGTCTTAGGGCAAGGCTCATTGGAGATCTCCTCATAGCTCTGGGTGCCTGGAGTGAAGGATACACTAGGGAAATGCAGTAAATGAGGCAGGGAAGTTTGTGGAGGCCAGATTATGAAGAACAGTTAGATGAAATATAAAAACATTTAAACTGATGCAGAAAATATGTTAGAAAGTCATCCTTGTATGCCTTCCCCTTTGAAAAAGCATTTATTCACACAAATATCTACATTATGTTATGTCTCTGTATCCAAAATTGAAAATGTGAGAGTAAATCAACAAATGTTTCTGGAATGAATATCTAGTAGAAAGCACATCATTCTACACATTCTTTCGGCGCACCCTGTCTTCAAGGATGCAGGAGTAGGGGGACCAAGAAGGGAGCAATAAGTGATAGAAAAGAGGACACAGTGAAGCAAAGGCACAGTCAGGAGGATATTGGAAGCTTTGGGATTTGGGAGAGGGACTGTCGCCATCAATAGAGGAATCCCAGAGCACAGACTCAGTGGGTTATGGTGAGAAGAAGCAGATTTCAGCTCAATAGTATTGTGTTTTGTATAGGTTGAGTTTGGAATTGACTTCGTTAAGTTTAAGTTTTCGTTGTGGAAAGAAGGGATGGGTTCAAGGTGGAAGGATTGGAGAACCTGTGCTCACTTCTCATGCCAACAGATCTGCAACTAAACTCACTATAATGTATACAGAAAATGGCCTGAAACCCAAATAGAAATTCTACGACAATGTGTGGAAGGCTGACATGCAGGTGAGTTAGAGACAGCAAGCCCACCATTGGATGGTCTCCCCAAGAAGCCCCCTGGTGGAGCAACAAGCTTCAACTCTGGGCAGATTTGTAAGACTTTTTACTGGGGGGTTGAAGAGGCAGGAGAGGTTGGGTTAAGCCCGGTCTATCATACCCAGCACCAAGGGGTGGGGGAGGACTTAGAATCCCTACACTGAAGGATCAGATATATGTGAGCTCAGGAAATCCTAGGGAAAGTAGAGTTTAAAACTAGTCTGAGATCCAGAACTCTGGGCACAATTCTAAACAGTGCCCAATGCAGAGGAAAATGATTCCCAGAGTCTATACAGAGTTGACCTAGAATAAACTAGAAAGAATAAATAGAACTCGAAGTGACGCTGCTACTTCTACAAATTTGCTGACAACAGTGTTGATAGTGTTGATAGATGCCATGGTCGAACCCTCTCTCCACACTAGTAGATCCTGAGGACAAATCCCTGGGGACAGTCACTCCTCCTAGCAAACAGCTCAGCTTGCTTGGGTCTGAACACAGTAATTAAGAAGACTCACCTCTGACAGACAGAGGCCCTGCTCCTACTCGTCTCTACTTGCCTACTAAAGAGAGAAACCACATACCTCCAGTGAACAAGTCCACTCAGAGGCTTCTCAAAACACAGTCGGTCAGAAAGGAGCCCCATCGCTCTCTGTCCTATGTCCCTACTCCATATCCAGGGAAACGGTTCTCTGCCAGATCATGAGCACAGACTCCATGAACAGTTGAACTGGAGGACTCAGCTTTCTCTCAGACCCTCTTGATACTGTCTAATTAGTCACAGCCCAGACCCATGTGACCACAGTTCCCCGTCCACTGTTAGAACTTCATGATGGTGGCTTGTTGACACTGATCACCCGGCATGACCACAGCACTGTGCTCACTGTCTAGCACTTGCTACCATGGTCCTGAAGGTGCCACACTGACTTGTGTGACTGGGAACCATGGTCCCCTGGTGATCAAACTGTTGTCACTTACAGGTACTTGTGACACACAATATTTTTTTCCATTTTTTATTTTTAGGGTAACATCCAGAGATGCACAGGGGTTACTCCTGGCTTTGCATTCAGGAATTACTCTTGGCAGTGCTCAGGGGACCATATGGGATGCTGGGAATCAAACCTGGATCGGCTGCATGCAAGGCAATTGCTCTACCTGCTGTGCTATTGCTCCAGCCCCAGTGATGCAGATTCTTTTTATTTTATTTTATTTTATTTTAATTTATTTTATTGAATCACTATGTGGAAAGTTACAAAGTTCTCAGGCTTATGTCTCAGTTATACAATGCTCAAACACCCGTCCCTTCACCAGTGCCCATATTCCACCACCAATAAAAACAAAAACAAAACAAAAACAAAACAAACAAACCAAAAAAAAACCAGTATATTTCCTTTTTTTTTTAATTCTTCTTTTTTTTAAATTTTATTTTATTAAATCACCGTGTGGAAGATTACAATGCTTTCGGGCTTAGGTCTCAGTTATACAATGCTGAAACAACAATCCCTTCACCAGTGCCCATATACCACCACCAAAAAAAAAAAACCAAAAAAAAAAAAACCCACACAGTTCATCTCCCATCCCGCCCCCCCACCCAATACCTTGTAACTGATAAGTTTCATTTTACATTCTGTTTACTTTGGTTACATTCAATATTTCAACACAAACCTCACTGTTGTTGTTAGGAGTACCCACTAGATTCAGACCTACTGTGAAGACAAATAAGGTCGTGCGGTTTTGAATTTCTGTACTTTAACACAAAGTCCAGGAAGATTTCTTCCAGATATTGGATCATTGCAGGCTTGAAAACCCAATCTGTGGTCTCTTAATATGGCGGCCACCGCGCCATATTAACTGTGCTCACTGTCTAGCACTTGCTACCATGGTCCTGAAGGTGCCACACTGACTTGTGTGACTGGGAACCATGGTCTTCATCCCCGGAGAGAAAGAGGCGAGAGAGAGAAATACCTTTCCCCTCCTGGGCGGGCACGGGGCCGAGGCTTAGTTCTCAGGCTGGAGACATTCTGCGAGGAGTTGCCCACGCCGAAAGAGGTTTTGCTGGGTCTGGATTCATGCTTGTGCAGCTGTGGAGAGGCCGCACATGCATGTGGCCCCCGGGATCACATCTCGACGGTGGGAGGGGCCGGTGCCTCCCACCTTCCCAAGAGCACCCTCGTGTCCTTTTGCTGCAGTTTTTGTCGTAAATCCCATCTGTGGTCGTCTTAACATGGCGGCCACCGCGCCCTTCATCCCCGGAGAGAAAGAGGCGAGAGAGAGAAATACCTTTCCCCTCCTGGGCGGGCACAGGGCCGAGGCTTAGTTCTCAGGCTGAAGACATTCTGCGAGGAGTTGCCCACGCCGAAAGAGGTTTTGCTGGGTCTGGATTCATGCTTGTGCAGCTGCGGGGAGGAAAAACCAGTATATTTCCCACCCCTCACCCCCCAAACCCCCCACTGCGTGACTGATAATTTCTCTTCCTTTTCTCTTTACCTTGATTACATTCCAGATTTCAACACCAAACTCACTATTGTTGTTGGAGTTTCAACACAGACTCACTATTTTTGTTGGAATTTATCCCCCAAGAGTACAGCTCTATTGACAAAGAAATATTTGATAATAAGTTTTCCACTGATGAGAATGAAGAGATAAAAAGGTTGACAATTTCTTTATTATAGTAATTAAGTCCAGGGAGATTTAAGTTGGAAAATGAATCATTTCCCTTCCTGGAACAGCATGGAGCAAAAGCTTAGTTCACAGTCTGCATACATGGTTGCAAGCACTCGCTGGAACCCCAAGTCATAAAGCTGGCTCTGGTTCCTGCTCGTTCCACATCCACGCGGCTGTGCAAAGGCATGGCCACCCGGGTCGAATCTCGGCTGGAGCCCGAGTTCTGGCCCCGCCCGAGACTCGATGCAGATTCTTATAGCCACTACCCAAGCCCACTTGACTGCGCTCCTGGGCACATCTGATCTCACTCACTGAGCCTTTGCTCAGGATTTCACAGGGTACGAAGAATGAATGAGCCTAATAAATTAACACAAGGATTCACCCCCTATTAACAGATCAAACTTTAGTGGAAAATATAAGTTATTGGATGCTTTGCTCTAGAAAGTCTATTTGGATTTCAGCACATTTTCTCTATACATTATAGTAAATTTAATTGCAAATTTGTTGGCATGAGAAGGTAAGCATGGGTTCTCCTATCATTCCACTTTGACCCTGTCCCTTCTTTCCACAACCAAAAACTTTTACCTAAAGGAGTCAGTTCCAAATTCAACCTATACAAAACACAACTCTATTCTGATGAAAGCTGCTTCTTTCCACTAAGTTAACCATCTAAAGAAATCTTCAAAGCAATGAATCGTAGCAAAACTCATTGAAATGAAGAGATAAATGAAAGAGAACTTCAACAATGACGGAGAAAGCATGACAAAAATTTAAACCAAAGTCATAGAGCTAAGGTATGCATTAGTTGAACTAAAAAATATAATAGTGGGGTCCAATAGCAAGATGATAAAGCTAATGAATGAGTTCAAACATGAGTTTGTAGAAACTATACTGATAAACAAAAAAAGTCAGGAAGAACTCCTGGCTTTGTGTTCATGGGACCCCGTGCAGTCCTGGGAATCGGTGTGGCCCTCCACATGCAAAACATATTGACAACCTAAACAAGACAGAGCTCTTAGTTGGAAAAAAATAGCTAAGGTCTTCCACAAAGTGGAGAATGAAGCAAATACCCTGATACAGTAAACTTAGTTACAAACACAATAAATGCAAAAGCAAACACAAGACACCTTATAATTAAAATAGCAAAAATCCAAAAATTCACTGCAACCTGAAAGCAGCAAGAGAAAAGCAAAAAGCCACATATAAGTAAGTGCCTAAGAACTGTCATATTTCTCAACAGGAATCTGACAGTACCAATCAGGTATCTGTGAAAGATAAAGAAGGTAAAAAATCCCACTTGGAAACAGAAAAATACCTAAAGAATAAAAGGGAGGGGGGGAATAAGACTGGAGCTACACTGGAATGTAGTGAAAATTGCACATGTGACCACGTGCAATTTATTCAAGAAATACAAATATTGTTCAATGTATGCAAATCCCTGAATTTAATATACACATCAACAAAGAGTATAAAAATTGTGATCACATTCATAGACACACAAAAAAATGTGAAGGCAATCACTGTCACTGTATCACTGTCATCCCATTGCTCATCGATTTGCTCGAGCGGGCACCAGTAACCTCTCCATTGTGAGACTTGTTGCTACTGTCTTTGGCATATCGAATACACCACAGGTAGCTTGTTAGGCTCTGCTGTGCAGGCAGGATACTCCCGGTAGCTTGCCGGGATCTCCAAGAGGGGGAGAGGAATCAAACCTGGATTGGCCGCATGCAAGGCAAAAGCCCTACCTGCTGTGCTATATCTCTCAAGCCCGTGATGACAATCATATTAATTTATTATAAAAATCTCTTAGCAAAATGGTGATAGGGCAACATAGTATTTAACTATTCAACTCATAGTATAGGTCATACATATACCAAACCCACAGCTAACATCATATTCACTGGTAAGTAGGTAGGCTAAATTGAATACGTTAAAGGAGAAAGATCAGCACTGGATGATTTGATTTACATGTAAGAAACAAAGAATAAAATCAAGAGAGCAGAGAAAGCCAAATAGAATAAAATCCCCATTAATTCTTACAACAGACTGAAATTAGCAAGGGTGAGGATGGAGGGGTTTCAGACTTAAGAATTAAAATGGAGTCTGGTAGAGTATACTGCTGAATATATATATATGTATATATGTACATATATATTATGTACATGTATATTCAATTCCTCTTCTCCTCTTGGAGAGCCTGGCAAGCTTCCAAGAGTATCTCACCTGCTTGGCAGAGCCTGACATGCTACCTGTTGGGTATTCGATATGCCAAAATCAGTAACAACAGGCCTCACAAAGGAAACATTACTGGTGCCCGCTCAAGCAAATGGATAAGCAACGGGATGACAGTGATGACAGTGACAGTGATACACACACACACATATAAGCAGTTTAAAATTGTACTCCTAAAATTTATATAGCCTCTTACAGCAATATGAATTAAATAAAAATAAAACGAAATGACATTAAAAACTAATTTCTTGTTTGTCACTTGCATTTATAAACTAGATCAAGTGCTCATGCATTAAAAATGGGGCCATACCTGTTTACATTGATGGGAGTGTGCAGAGAGACTGGAGTGGATCCTGATGTTTTAGCCTTAGAAATCAAGTGCTTTCCAGAGATTGATATGTATTGTTGAATCTTACTGTCATCAAAGGCAGCAAAAGAGAAGTCTACAAGTGTAGGTTTTGGTGGAGCAATGGGTAAGATGAATCTTATGGCATGAAATCTAAAGAAAATGCTTCAATAGGATTGAACTCTTCAGAGAAGAGTAAGTTTAATATTTGCTTTGTGTTGTTTTTCAGCATTTTTGCTATAGAGATTACATGAAGCTTATAGAATTAATTTAAAAACAAATTTAGAGGTCTGTATTGTTTTGTGCTATATTATTTTCCCATTAATTGAAGCATTTTATATTCAGCAGTGGAAATTGAGCATTTTACAAAAGTAATTGAAACACAAAGATGGCATTTTCTTTTGAAAAGTATGCTAATGTAATATAATACCAGGAAGATACAGTGAATGCAATTATTTGTTTGCTCAAGGCATCATTAAGTAACCTGTGGTAGGTACAAAAAAAAAAGACCCAAATGGAAATTTCAGTACAACTGGATGTGATAACTTCTCTGTCACATGTTCTTTTTAGGATACTTATAAGAATATAATATTTATTATATGTCTGAGAATAGTTTTAAAAGTTTTGACTACAGTAACACTTTTAACAAATAACAACTGAATAGTAAGCTTAGTGATTCATTTGTAAAAAAAATTTATTATGATTGTTAAAACTAATTTAATTTTTTTAGAAATTTAAGCTATATTATACTTTATAGAGTATTCGTTGAAACAAGATGTAGGTTTATTGTAAGGAATCAGTTTTGTAAAAAGGAGAAAGAAATATGTATTGTTAAAAAAATAATGGCGGTGTAATAGAAAATAGAAAAGTTCACATAAGTGTCCGACACAGTGATTTTTCACAAACAGAACATGACAGAGAAACTATACAACTAGACCTACAAATAGAGCTTCGGAATCATTTAAGATGCTTTTTTTTTCTGAACTCCTTTTCAATTACCAAGGTTTCTACAACATGAATTGTGTGTGTGTGTGTGTGTGTATGTGTATGTGTGGTGGGTTGTGTATCTGTCAGTATTTGGGACTCAGAAGTGCTGGGGGTTATAGTCCTGGTTCTGTCGGGGTGTAGTTTGCTTAGTGCAGTGGTACATATGGTGTTGGAGCTGAACCAGTATCTCCTGCATGCACCGCCTGTGCTCAGACCCATTCAGCAATCTTTACAGTCAGAAAACTAAATCTTTAAGCAAGGACCCTCTGTGCCTAAAGACTTTGATTCCAGAGACTTAACACATTCGGGCATCCAGCGCAGCTTCTTATAGCAATGCACTGGGACTGTGAACTGGGCTACAACTCTGTGTTGCCCAGGGGTGGATCTTTCCTCCCCACCCTGCCTTCCTGAAAGGAAAATGGCAGCAGCAACAATATCCACATGGCAGGCGCCATCTTCTAAGACTTGTAACCCAGAGGTATACGATTTTTACACTTGGGGTCCTAGGGAATCATGGGAAGTGGGTGTAACCAGCACTCCCTCGGCCCAGATAAATTCGGAGCTGCTGAGAGTGAAACGGACCCTCTGCGCCTAAAGACTTTGATTCCAGAGACTTCTTAGAGCAATGCACTGGGACTATGAATTGGGCTATGCAATTTCTGGCAGAATTTTCCCTGGACTTTATACAGAAATCCAAAACCACGCCGACGCAGCAGCGTCCGCGCGACTTAACATCTATAATTGTCAGCAATGTGAAACGGTTCCTTTTTAACAGGCCTGACTTGGGGGGGAAAGTCCAAATAATAACAGTGAGTTTTTGTTGAAATATTGAAGGTTATTAAAGTAGCAGCCATTTCTCTGGACTTTGAACTAAGCAACAGCCCCACGCCGGCCAAGAAGAGGAAATATCCCTCCTTCCCAGTTGTTTCCAATTTTCAGGGAGAAACGCGGTGTGGCGTCCACCATACTATGAGGTGCGGGAAGGGGGATGAGAGGGAAAAAAAAGGAAAAGGAAAAAGGAAAAAAAAAAGTTATGTACTTGGGACTACATAACTACATACATGTAGCAGTGGGACTACATATCTCTTTATTCTCAGCAATGGAAAACTAATTATCAAATGCTTCCTTGGTAGTAGGGCTGTCTTTCTTGGGGGGAAACTCCAACAACAATAGTGAGTTTTGTGTTGAAATATGGAACATAATCAAGGTAAAGAGAAAATGAAGTGAAATTCATCAGTTATACAGTTGGGGGTGGGGGGCGGGGGCGGAGGGTATACTGGGGATTTTCGTGGTGGAATATGGGCAATGGTGAAGGGATGGGTGTTTGAATATTGTATAACTGAGACATAAACCTGATAACTTTGTAACTTTCCACATGGTGGTTCAATAAAAATTAAAAATAAATAAATAAATCTTTAAGCAATAAAAACAGTAACGATAGGTCTCATTCCTCTGACCCTGAAGGAGCCTCCAGTCGTTGGGAAAGTCGAGTAAGGAGAGGCTGCTAAAATCTCAGGGTTGGGAGGAATAGAGACGTTACTGGTGCCTGCTCAAGTAAATCGACGAACAAAGGGATGACAGTGACAGTGACAGAAATTGCATCTGATTTTTATTTTATAAGTTGATAATTGTATACAGAAGCTGTTGAATTTATTGGTTCATTTAACTTTTTTCTTATTTTATCTCTAAACTCATTTGTGACAGGGATTATACTCGGTCTATCTTTGGTTGAAGGACATACTACAGGACTTGGAACATAATAGATATTGAATAAACTCAGTAGACTTGGAACTAGGGATTATTCTGCCTGATATTATTCTGTTTTGGTTTTGCAGAAAAGAAATACCAACATGAATCTATTCCAGTTTCTCACTCTGAGCATAGCAAAGAGCAGGGCAGAGAGTGAAGAGTAATCTCTAGGAATGGGTTTAGGTTTCATACAATTAAGATGTGGGATAAGAGGGTTCATAACTTCACCTTTTCTGATTTGGTTAAGGCACAAGTCTAAATTCAAAAATTTTCTATAGTTGAAAACAAGGGCTAGAATTTTTCATTTAATTTCCCAATTACGTCAAAATAGTCACTTTTCGAGACTTCAATAAGGTTATAGTCAAAGAAAATGACTTTCACTGGTACTATTTTATCATTTCTACTCAACTACATATATTTAATAGTTTTCTTCAGAGTTTTACTAGTAAATAGTAGCACTGTAGCACTGTCATCCCGTTGTTCATCGATTTGCTCGAGCAGGCACCAGTAACAGCTTCATTGTGAGACTTGTTGTTACATTTTTGGCATACCGAATACGCCACGGGTAGCTTGCCAGGCTCTGCCATGCAGGCAGGATACTCTTGGTAGCTAGCCGGGCTCTCTGAGAGGGATGGAGGAATCAAACCCAGGTCAGCCACGTGCAAGGCAAATGCCCTACCCACTGTGCTAGTAACAAAAATTAATATAGAAAAGGAGTAATCAACAACATACTTTTTCTGCAATTAATTACCTAAATAATATCAGTAATTTATTTTTTATTCTCCCCATTGTACAGATATAATTAACCTCAATGATACTAAAATAATAAAGATCAGATAAATATTTCCTATAAAATACCTTTGTAATTTAAAGAACCAGTTATAGTTTCAGAATGATCATATTTACACTAATGTTATGAAGGAAGTAAATCTTAGAGAAGCACCATGTTAGCCTATGACATAAATTAAAAGAGACTTTGACTACAGATTCAGACTCAGGCCTTTCTTGCTCTGGAATCCAGGCTTATATCTACAATCCTTCTCATGGTGTTAGGGTTTGGGATAGATTTAGGTAATGCGAGCATATGCAGATGCACACACAGAGTGATGCTTGTACGAGTAGAGGCACACACATGTGCAGATATAAGCAGACATATGTGGAGCAGGAACAATAGTAGAGAAATTCAGTGGGTAGGGTGTTTGCCTTGCACACAACCGACCCAGGTTTGATTCTCTGCATACCGTATGGTCCCCCTGAGCACTGCCCTAAGAAATTTGAGTATAAAGCCAGGAGTAACCCCAGAACATTGTAGGGTATGACCCAAAGGCCAATAAAACAAAACAAAACAATGTAGACACACACATGAGCAGATACATAGAGACTGGCACACATGAAAAAAAAAAATAAGAGCAAGTAGTGCTGGTATGGATGTGGGGAGAAAAGGACTCTCATTCACTGTTGGTTTGAATGTCAGCTGGTCTTTTCTTTCTAAAAAGCAATATAAACATTTAAAAAATCTACATATTGAGCTTCCATTTGACCCAGAAATGACCACTTCTCAAAATTTAGCACAAGGGTCCAAAAGCAAAACGGAAGAAAGACATATGCACCCCCCCATGCTCCTAGCAATGTTATCCACAGTAGTCAAAAGATGGAGACAATCCAAGTGTCTAAGAATAGATAAGTAAACTATGGTACCTAAACACAATGGAATATTACTTAGTCATAAGAACATACAGTCATGCAGTTTACTGCTACATGGAGGGACCTGGAGAGTATCATGCTGAGTGAAGAGAGTCAGAGGGAGAGAGACAGACACAGAATGATCTCTCTCACACCTGGGGGATAAAGAAACCCAATGGGGGAGTAATGAATACCCAAAGACAATGGAAGCAAAGAATATGGAAACATTCATCAGGAAACATGCCACCACAGGGGGTTGGGGGATAGGTCAGTGAGGGGGCAATGACTACGGTGGAGAGAAGCATTCAACGGGGATGAGGACGTGGTGCTGAAAGTATTATGTATGAAACTCTATCGGCAACAGTAGATGACGGTGTGAAGGCAGACTGGTGGGTAGGAGACAGATGGGGGGGTGGGTGGAGATTGGTGAAGGAAGTGGGCACTGGTGAAGGAACTGGTGTCAAAACAACATATACCTGAATCTTAATCATGAATAACTTTGGAATCTCATGGTGACTAAGTAAAAAAAATCAAAAACCAAAAATAGCTGACAAAGCCTTCTTGACAATGTATACATAAATACACAGCACTGTAGCACTGTCGTCCGTTCATTGATTTGCTCGAGTGGACACCAGTAACGTCTCCATTGTGAGACTTCTTGTTACTGCTTTTGGCATAGCACTTGAAATTCTAAACAATTGTTTTCTTCTTGGTCAAGAAGTTGTCACTGGGAATTCCAGGCAAAACTGAAAAAGGTTAACAGTTGGTTCGCATTATTCCTTTAGCATGAATTAAATACATAATAAGAACTGCTCTGCAGATACCTGTCCAGTGAGATATCGGGATACTGACCGCAGAGGTAGGTGAACTGAGAGAGGCAGATTAGTCACTTGAGAGGAAAAGAAATCGATATTTTGGGATCTGATTTATCTTCCCAAAAGAGGGTTGGAAGAGAGGGTAGTCATCTAAAGAAAATAAAAACAAGTCCAATGTGACTTTCCGTTCTTCTCTCAGATAGAGACAGGAACTAACATTGGGCTTCAGTAGGCAAACAACTTTCCTAGGCTTGCTTTCAATGGAATCATATTCACAGACACTAGTGACCAACTGTCCAGCAACAACATGCCCGGGATGGGCATTCTGACCTCTTTGATCTTCTCCCAGGTTCAGGAATCTCTTAAAAACGCAAATTAATATGCATCTGTTTGTTAAATTTCCTGACCTGCTTTTTAAATAAAATCCGTGAAACGGGGTTTTGATTGCTGTGATCTACAACTTTCAGTGGTGTCTTACTATATTTCCAGCGTACCAATGCATTTTAAACACATAGATGACAAGGAGGCAGTTAATAGTAAAAATAAATACCGTTTTGCCTTTTGAAAGTGAGCCACAGATGTGAAGAAACAAATCTATTCCTTTTCAATTTTGTAGATTACTTCATTATCTGTCATTTTAATTACTTATACTTTTAATTTTTTTGCTTAAGTAAAAGATAAATTTTATATAACTACATAGCTATTATAAAGTTAACCAGATACGGTTGTCTTTTTTCTTGCTTTTATATTAAACCCCATAGTCTAAAAGCTCGGCTATAAATAAAACTATTGATGTTAAAAGGTCATGGCACTGACCTTTCACATGTTCCTTCTCCACTGTATCTATATACACTGTATACTTTACTGAGAGAGAGATTCTTTATTTAAGAGAGCTTAAACTGTTCAAATTTGTAATGTACTGGGGATTTTGGAATGTCTAGGGGACTTAGTGGATAAAGAACTGACCTTTCATCTCTGAACCCAGACACAGCCCAACCTTAGATAAGTGAAAAGTTTTGTGTCAGTTGCCTGTATGATAAACTGGTACTGTTCACTATCTTCCAACCCAATTAAGCATTACTGGCGGATCTTGCCTCAAGAGGCACGTGAGTCTAGAGATGGAATTACTTCTACTGCTACAGAGGGTGCCTGAGTCTTTAAGGAAGGATATTAAGGTTATAAATGGGAAATATTGGCCAAAAATAGAAATCCATAAACCCCTGATAAAAGTCATCCCCTCACTCCCATGATCACATGAAAACTTGAGATACCAGGGAGCTTTTCAAAATTCATACTTTTAGCTTTCATTGGGTATGCCATCTTAGGCAATGTGTAAGAAATTGGAATTTTATTATTTTACTGGAAAAAACTTGAGTATAATGGTTGGCTATAGTAGTGATAGTATGCAGTGCAATTTATTGCTGACTGAGTCAGTTTGAGATTTACAGAGAAGCATGTAGTAAAGTTTCTAAAATAGTAAATAGTGCAAAGATGCTTTTATTTTATTTTGGAGTATGTGATATAAAATTATAATGTTTTCATTTTATCTTAATTCTACGTACCTAATGTTAAATGAATTTTCTTTTTAAAATAAACATTAAAAATAACATGTAAGTCTGTTGAGAACATGATTATTATTTTTTGTAACTGTGATTTTTAAAATATGTAAAACAACAATGCATAGCAGTGTCCACTAATGAATATGTATTAAATGAGGTATTATGTGTTAGGAAATGCAAAATTTTAAGTTAAAAATTCAATTTAAGGAGCTGGAATGATAGCACAGCGGGTAGGGCATTTGCCTTGCATGAGGCCAACCCGAATTCGACTCCCAGCATCTCAAATCGTCCCCTGAGCACCGCCAGGAATAATTCCTGAGCGCAGAGCCAGGAGCAACCCCTGTGCATTGCCAGGTGTGACCCAAAAAGAAAAAAATTCAATATAATATTTTTTGTACACAGAAATAGTGAGTAGAAGTACACAGTAATAAAACATTTCTATAAAATAATCATATAATTAAAAATTCCAACAATTAAAAACTGCCTGGTTTTACTTGGGAAAAGCTTATTATTTAATCGTTGGTGATTTAGGAAAAGGGACTCTTGAAACAAACACTGTTTCCTTATTATAACTTCTACTTCATTATTACTTTCTCTTTAAGAACCATTCATGTTTGGAAAAGTAAATGTAGTATTGCCTCTGTTAATCTGCAAACCATCAAGTTCATTGGATATTTAAAGTAGAATGCTTTTTAAAAAAATGATATGTTTAGGCCACACCTACTGTGCTTAGGGCCTTACTTTCTGGTTCTGCCCTTAGGAATTACTCCTGGAGAGGTCAAGGGACCATCTGCAGCGCCAGGGATTGAACCTGGTGAGCAGTCCGCCAGGCAGGCAAGAGCCTTACATACTCTCCTAAACCTCCATCCCCTATTAGCAAAATTTTAAGTCACAGTAATTTCATTTCATTTTTAAAAACTCTTTACATTTATTTAATTAATTTTTAAAATCGAATCACCGACACGAGGGTGCTCTTGGGAAGGTGGGAGGCACCGGCCCCTCCCACCACCGAGATGTGATCCCGGGGGCCACATGCATGTGCGGCCTCTCTGCAGCTGCACAAGAATGAATCCAGACCCAGCAAAACCTCTTTCAGCATGGGCCACTCCTCGCAGAATGTCTCCAGCCTGAGAACTAAGCCTCGGCCCCGTGCCCGCCCAGGAGGGGAAAGGTATTTCTCTCTCTCGCCTCTTTCTCTCCGGGGATGAAGGGCGCGGTGTCCGTCATATTAAGACGACCACAGATTGGGTTTTCAAGCCTGCAATGATCCAATATCTGGAAGAAATATCCCTGGACTTAGTGTTAAAGTACAGAAATTCAAAACCGCACGACCTTATTTGTCTTCACAGTAGGTCTGAATCTAGTGGGGTACTCCTAACAACAGTAGTGAGGTTTGCGTTGAAATATCGAATGTAACCAAAGTAAACAGAATGTAAAATGAAACTTATCAATTACAAAGTACGGGGTGGGGGGGTGGGATGGGAGGTGTACTGTGTGAGGTTTTTTGTTTTTTTTTTTTGGTGGTGGTATATGGGCACTGGTGAAGGGATGGTTGTTTCAGCATTGTATAACTGAGACCTAAGCCTGAAAGCATTGTAATCTTCCACACGGTGATTTAATAAAATAAAATTTTTATTAAAAAAAATCGAATCACTGTGAGAAACCGTTACAAAGCTTTTGTGCTCGGGTTTTAGTCATACAATGTTCCAAAATCCATCCCTCCACCAGTGTACATTTCCCACCACCAATATCCCTCCTGCCACACCCCTTCATCCCCAGCAGGCCTCTATGGCAGTGTGGCAGGCAATTTTTTACTTCTTTGTCCTCTCTCTCTGGGCTGGGCATTATGGCTTGCAAGGCAGATGTTGAGGGGCCATCATAATATTGGGGGCTGGAGCGATAGCACAGCGGTTGGGTTTTTGCCTTTCACGCGGCCGACCCAAGTTCGATTCCTCCACCCCTCTCAGAGAGCCTGGCAAGCTACCGAGAGTATGGAGCCCACACAGCAGAGCCTGGCAAGCTACCTGTGCTCATTGGAAATGCCAAAAACAGTAACAATAAGTCTCTCAATGAGAGACGTTACTGGTGCCCGCTGAAACAAATCAATGAGCAACGGGATGACAGTGACAGGGATCATAATGTTTGGTCCTTTTCCCACTTTCAGCACACATATCCTATTCAGAGTGATCCCTTCCAACCATCATTGTCATAATGATTCCTTTTCTAACCCAGCTGCTCTCTCCTCTGGTCCTTGATGCAGGTTTCTAACTAGGGACTACATCAAAAAGAATAAGAACAATCAGTGCTAGCGTGGATGCAGGGAGAAAGGGACTCAATTCATCGTTTGTGAGAATGCTGACTGGTCCAGCGTTTGTGGAAAACAATATGGGCATTCCTCAAAAAACTAGAAATTGTGCTTCCATATAGTCCAGCAATACCACTTCTGGGAATATGCCCTTGGGGTGCAAAAACACATAGCAGAAATAACACCTGCACTTGTATGTTCATAGCAATAATTTCATTTTAAACTTGAATGAAACTGAATTCAATAAAGGTGAAAAATTACAATTTTTGGCAAAGGCAAGAGTACAATGGTAAGGTCTGAAAACAAAAATATGTATGGGATTTCTGTTGATTATATCATAAAAGGGAAAGTATCAATGTACATAGGTGATCTGGATATTTAATATAATTGGTTTAGCCAAAATTGATCAAATTAAACAGATCTTTGCTGAGTTTTACTTTTGTGAATAATACATAAAATGTGAATAACAAATGATATAAGCTAAATGGGAATAATCTGAAGAAAAGTGATAAACATCAAGATATGAAATACCTAAACTATAGAATTAGAGGTTACAAAAAAAATGTTAGTTTTTCTTCAAAGAAACATAGAACAAAGAGACTGATACCTAAACATTGAGATTTATGCGAGAAAAAAAGATCAAAATTCATATTTAGTGATGATGATTTTTTGTTTTTACATTAAGATGATACATTTTTGCCATAAAGCGTTTAAAAAAGAGATTGGTATAATCCATGAGAATGATTTAAAAATAGATTATTCTGGAAATACTATCTTCTTAAACTATTTTCTTGCTTCATGAGAAACTCAATATGAAACTAAAAATACTAATATCAGAAACAAGAATTTCAGCCACCCCTAATCATTTTTTATATTTTAATTCAAATATTTTGTTTATTAAGTGTTAGGAATTTTTTTTGAAATTGAAAATAAAATTTTTAGCTCAGTCACTTGGGGAAAATCACTATCTTCCCATGCAGAGCAGTACAACATACAAAGTTCACAGGTAGAAATTTCAAATTTCTATCATCCTCCCTATGAATCCCCTCATAGCATATATAATAGTTGCAGTTTAGTTGACACAAAGGGAAGTGTGTGTCCTTTTGCATCATTGTATCATAAGGGCATGGCAGAGAGAAGTGAATAACAGCTGCTTAATGAATGGATGGATCAAATCAGTGAATGAGCTTTGAGTATCAATCCTCAAACTTTCATTTTAACTTAACACAAAGGTAAGGAAACAAGTATCTTCAGTTAGTTGGCTTTCCACTGTTCAGAAGTGAATTTTGTTTTTGAAGGATAGATAATATTTTCTGGGCTGGAGCAATAGAACAGCAGGTAGGATGTTCGCCTTGCACATGGCCAACCCGGGTTCACTTCCCAGTATCCCACATGGTCCCTGAGCACCGCCAGGGGTGATTCCTGAGTGCAGAGCCAGGAGTAACCCCTGTGCATCTCCAGGGGTGCCCAAAAAGCAAAAAAGAAAAAAAAGGATAGATAATGTTTTCAAATTTTATTGTCCTATATAAGTAGAAACAGACATTTTTCCAAAAACCATAGAAAAATTCAAATGCAGAATCTCAAAGTTCACTAAAATAGTTAATTAATAAAATACCGATTTAACTAGAAAATATGGGTCACTGATGATTATTTGTCCTTTAAATTTCTCTCACACAAAGCCTTATTTAGAAATTGTTAACGCTATTGTAAACATTTGATTTAAACTACAATAATTAATTTTTTTAAAAGAATTGTTTAGAAATGTCATTAATTGTCATTTAAAACCATGTCCAGTGGTTCAGTTTCTGCAGACACTCAAACACATAGAAAAAACTAATGGAAGGTTTCTTGCTTTAAAGATGATAACACCTTTGGAATGTTAATAGTGTAAAACTTTCTAAAGGAAAATTATTTCTTTACTGAACAGGCAAAGAGTCAGATTGGCTTAGTCCATTTTGCACCTTTGTGCTAGGGAATCTCTAGGTTTAAATTACAGCAGCTCCAGTCTTTGCTTTTCAATCCCTTAATCCTTAAGGAGCATAGGTTTCAGTTCAAGACAACTTCACACAGAACATAAGAAAAGACTGTGTGAGCCTACCTCAAGTGTGATGATCTTTTTTTGTTTTCAGCTGTGATCTTTCACTGGCATCCTATAGTAAAAATGACTTTGAGGAAAACCAGTGTCAAATAATTGATGCATTTTCACCGAAGGACTTTTTTCCACTATGCTATAATGCAATGCATGAAAAGCAATAAATGCTTTCATGTAAGCCACTTGTACCTGTGGTTTTCATCACTGTTTCACTGGGATCCCTCACATTATGGAACCTTTGTGAGGGGCCTAAGCTAAAATGGAAAGAAAAGCTGGCCTAGAAGATTTTACATCTGGTAGCCTACCCCATTACTTAAATAGGCTACATCTTAAAAAAAAAAAAAAAGAGCTACACAGGTTGAATTGGGCAATTACGTTCTGATCTAAGACATATATTTGTCAATTATTTCCAGGTGTTTCTTAAAAAACATGTTTTCTTGATCTATAATTAATATTTTGCTAATATTAGCACTCTAGCAAAATGCCGCAAAACCATGCACCATTTCTCTATGCCATAAATGATAAGAGCTAATAGTAACCATATTAAGATTCTTAGGTTTTTGAGCATTATCCTAGTTTGTGTCACAACTATTATTTAAAATTATAATATCCAGGTGTGGTATATGGTATTTGATCAAAGGGAATAGAAATATAATGAGTTATAAGTCTTTTTTTTCCCCTGAGGACTCAAACTATACATAATGGGAGAGGTTGTGATTTATTTTCTGAGTTATTCTGGAAATGGTTATGAAAATCTTTAGTTAAATGTTGGTAACCAGGGTTATTGAATCTGCTGATATTTACCATGTATAGAAGATAAGTTTTTTTGATAGAAAAACTGAGTTAAATTTTTTAAAGAACTCTACCAGAAATCATTTCTATTATCTGCTTATTTTTAATGAATATTTTTCAGACTCTATGACTTTATTCATAGACCCCCCCACCAAAAAAAAAAATCAAGACTTCAAAATTGACCTTTTGAGATAACAAAACGTGGCACTTGATTTTTTTTTTGATGGTGATGAATGCATCCTCTAAATTGCAATGAACAGTAGAGCTATAATTTTATAGGAACATTTCTAATTTTTCTCACATTAATCTTGTGTTAAGAAATGCTGACAACTTTGAATTACGGGGCTGAATCCACTTCCCATTCTTTGCTGCCAGTGAAAATGATCAGTCTTCCCCTTTAAGCAAATGCAATAAGGAAGTATCAGAAGAAGAGGGCTGAACACTTTTTTTTTTTGATCTTCCTCAAATATTGTTTGACCTTAATCACTGTCTTCCAACAAGCTTAATGTGACATCACCTTGAAACAAAAACACACAGCTCTCAAGTCTGGCTCTGGAATGAAAAAGCCCTGATTATTAGTCCTCTGTGTGATCTTTTCAGATTGCACTGATGAGATGAAGTTTAATCTCGTTTCTCTCCTCTCCAGTACCACAAACCACAGGCAGTTTAAGGCAGCCTGAAAATCTCTTACATCTGGAAGAGCAATAATTCATGGGATTCCATCTGACAGCCCTGACAGGCAGCAGGGCAGCCAGAAACAACCATCTCTTATGTTGTGCTATTTGCAAAAAATCAGAAGAGGAGGAGCCGGCACAGGACCACATCCTTCTTTAGCATATGTTAGTGGAAAAAACTCTTTTATTTTCTGCCAGATGCTTCATGAATCGGTCCTAAATATTACATAGACAGTAGCTATCACTTCCAAACAAAATTCCTGGGTGTCTGCTAAGCTGCAAAGCATATGAGGGCCTATTGTCTGGCAAAGGGTCATGGTTAAATGTGCAGATTTTTTAAAATAGATATTTCAGATTCTACATGTGATTTATAGGCATTTGCACACCCTGCTGTGCAGGAATATGATACCATCTTCTGAGTAGGATTATTTCGTGAAATGTATATGGGCTTTAGCTACAGTAACTTTTACTGGGCAGCTTAGAATGGCCAGCAAAGTACTAGAATTTACTGCAGCACAGCTTGCGCTGTCAGACTCAGGGTTGGTGTTTATGATTTCTGCAGAAGCAGAAATAAACAACTTCTCCTTAATGGCCTTCTTTATGTGCAGGCAGCAGTGGTCCTATCTGGTCTCACAACAGTAGCCGGTGCAGTCCCATTTCATGTGGAACCAATGTCTGAACATTTGCATTTCTGATTTTCTGAATTTTTGGTCACTGTAGCCAGAAATGGGGAAACAGACTTCAAATGTTTGAATGAGGAGCATTCCACTCTACTGTTTTCAGTGCTATAAATACATCGTGGATAGAATGACTCAATTTTAAGACTCTGACAGGGAGAAGAGAAGAGCCAGATTTATTTTCAGATTGGATACTGTCAATAAACCGTGTAAAAATCCTCATCAATGATAATACAGTTAACTTCTTGGAGAGGCCTGCTTTTTCTTCCAGAATACATCACCACGAAACTTGCATTTCAAGGTATATTTAACCAGTGTTTAGAAATTAAGAAAAAGTATCAGCTCAGACATACAAATGTTTTAAATATATATTTTCCAATTTAGAGAACAATAGAAAAGTAATTATCTAAAACTTTCCTGATGTAGCTAAGTTTTTAAAGTTCCAAAGAATGTTGACATACATTGCATATAGGAGCAGGCAGAAAATACATTTTTAAAAAACGAGACAACCGTTTCATGCCAAAGAAAAACAATTCCCTTGCCAAACTACACATTGTTAACTTAAAATGTGTTCCATGTGGAAATAGGAAGACTGATTTTAAGGAAAGGCTAGTGATCTGAAGTCAGCTGGCTCCGTGCCTGTCAACTACACATTTTGGCTTCTAGTTTTACAACTAGAAATGGAAATATTTATTTTCCCTATTTAAGACTCGTTCTTTGCCTTTGCTAGTAAACCAATGAATTTGCCTATAAACATGCATATCGCAGAAAAGATTTCCAGGCAAGATGCAAGGATAGAATACTTAAAAAACTCTTGTAGGCAGCATACTATAGGATAGAAAGATTGTTTTCTATTCTTTTCTCATTTTGTCCAGCCCTTTTGCCAGCATTTTTGTGTACTCATCACATTTTCTGGAAAGAAATAAAATTACCGAAGCTTTCAGCTCTTGAGTTTGAAATCTTATGACCACAAGCCATACACATATTTGGAAGAAAATCTTCACCGGCGACAATATTTACCTATCACCACTGTTTGGAATGATAAGCCTCAACAAGCCTTTAGCTGATCTGTTCTGCATTATTTGAAACAGTCATTATACTGTGGTCTTACAAAGATTGAAGAGGAATTCTGAAAGGCACTATGAAACCACAGTGATGAGCGGTCACTGGGAAGACCCTTCAAAGAGAGAGAGTTCTGATGATTTAAAAGAGTTCTGTAATATTCATTTGTTACTCATCACAAGCTTACATTGGATCATTTAACTTATCCTACATCTTACAGTGTTTTATTTTGGCTATTAGGAATGTACATCAAAATAAATAGCATTAAATAGTATTATATATTATGAAATAATGGGAATTTGACCCTTGTCTATACAGATGGGTTCAGTTGTGTTCTGGGTGGTATGGCTGCAAGAAAAAAAATTATACTCAAAATTGTGGAATTTCTTTCAGTTTCACTCTTTAAAAAGCAAATCTAAAGGTTTCAGTAGCCAGATGAGCATTAGTCTGAGTGGACAAGAGTGGTTTTGCAAGTTTTTTTTTTTTTTTAAATTACAGTCTTAGGAGCATAAAGTTCCTTCTTTTACACATATCTCTTTGTTGAAATATTCAAGTTTTATTTATGATTTTGGATTTTATTTCACAGCATTCCAGTTTAGTTTAGCATGATGTATTTAATAACCATGTCGACTGTCTTAATTACCCTATAAAACAGGGTTCCATTGGCATTTGACCCTCCACAGCATTCCAGAGAAACTGCAGGACCATGATAATTACCAACCGCCTGTGAGAAAATTAAACAAAAAAGCCCAACTTTTAAACCACCATTTTAAACGACCTATTACATCTCAGGAATAAATCATTGATGAAATAGCCTGCTTAACAGGAAAATAGCTATTCCATTGAAAAGAATTTCTCCTTTCATGATCATGAAGAGAATATTAAGTATTCTTCAGCTCAAAAGGTTAGATTTTATGTCTGTCCAATGCCTTTTAGTGACAGATTTTTGTGTAATTTTACTGTAATCAAAGCCCTTTCCAATAGCGAGTATAGACTGTGGATATTTCATCAATCTTACATATTTTGTTATACAGATAGCATTAAATGTACTTATGACCATAAAGAAATTATGTTAATTATCATAGAACTGAAGTAAAAGAATAGAAATGAGTTCTTTTGTACTATTTGGTCAGCAATGCCATTTGAAATGCATTTTGAAAACAGTGCCAATCACTCTTTGTAAAAAATTGATTTATCAATTGTGACCCCAGTCTAAAATTTAGGGCTCACTTTTGAAGTTCTGAATGTCTGGATTAACTTGGCAGTGGTGTCAGCATGCCATAACTCTTCATGGCTATATTCATTTCTACTTAAAAGTTCTATCAGTTTGGAACTCAAAAATCATGAAGTTTAAATCTTTTTTTTTAATTTTATTTAATCACCGCGAGATAGTTATAAGCTTTCATGTTTGGGTTACAATCTCACAATGATCAAACACCCATCCCTCCACCACCAGTGCACATTCCCCACCACCAATTTCCCTGGTATATCCCCCCTTTCCCACCCTCCCCTGCCTCCATGGCAGACAATATTCCCCATGCTTTCTCTCTACTTTTGGGCATTATGGCTTGCAACACATACACTGAGATGTCATCATGTTTGGTCCATTACTTACTTTCAGCACACATCTCCCATCCCAGCTGATTCCTCCAACCATCTTTTTTCTTAGTGATCCCTTCTCTATTCCATCTCACCTCATACTCCTCAGTGATAAATATTTGTTTTGTGAAAATGCATTCTCTTTACCTAAGTTTCTATTATAGTTCCTCCTTTGACATTAGAGATGGACTAGGTAACTATTCATTTTCCCATGGCACTATTTTTCAGTGATTAGGATTATCACTTAAGAAAAACTCAGTTGAGGTAAGGATATATGAAAATTGCAAACCTTTTTTCTATTTTTCAATAATTTTGACTCTTCTATGCAAAAAACCAAGATGAGTCATTTAAAATCACATGAAGTCCATTTTCAGTTGTTAACTCAGGCCACTTTTTTTTTATTGGCAAACTGCCTGGTGTCCAGGAAAGCTGACCAGTGGGTATTAGCACTAGAAATAATTGAGTGGACAAGGGAATTTGGGGAGGAATAACTAGTAGAAAAGAGACACCTAAAATTTATTGTCAGATAGTCCAGCTATATGTATATAGTCCAGTATATATATTCATTGTGATCTACAACAAATTGCTTTTTCTTGGTTTTGGTTTTCTCACTTGTAAATTAGAAGTAAAAAATAGGAATAAATACCATTTCACTAGATTTGGAAAGGATTAAATAAAATAATATATGTAAGATCCCTTCCTAAGTACCTGCCTCACAATATCTGCTCAGTTTTTGGTGGATTTAATGTTTTGGCTATCTCCCCAACTGAGATCATAATAACTTGAATTATGCTTTGCTAAAATTTTTCCTATTTAAATCCACTTCAGAACTCCAAGCTTTAATGCTGAAAAGAGATAGCAAATTAGCAAGAAGTGCCTGATTAAAAAGCCTTCTATTCTGGCCTATTAATGCATATGCATTACTATGATCACACATACTTTACTAAAACCCACATTTATTGATATTTACTGTTATTCACATGTTTTTCCCTATCATGGATTACTCCCTTAGTATGTTAACAAAGCTGAGACTAGAATTTTAAAAATGTTTGAAATAGTATATAAAAAAGTAAAATAACAAAAAATGGATTCCTGATGTATAGATTTCTAATTCTTATGGTAGTTGTGTCTCACCAAAGTTTCTCTTGTTCTGCATCTAGACCCAAATAACTTGTGTGCATGTAACTCTAGCTGTGTTTCTGCATTTCTGGCCGTCCACTGAGAGAGGAGAATGACTTCACTGGAGAACTGTTCATTTTAATATACTCAATGTGAGTATTTAGGCTTAGTTCTAAATAATCGCCTTGTCATCCACTTAAAACTTTTCAAATGAAATGAATCTTAAGTCTGAAAAAAGAAACTTTTTTCAACGAAGTGACATAATATATTATCTCACTCTTCAGGTAAGATATACAGGGAATAGCTAGGTCAAAGTTGTAGATACTATAATACTTTGAAATTGCATTTCTTATGAAAACATATCTCAGTTTTTGCCTCGGTATAAAATTATCCAGGTGAAGCTGTGTTATTGCCCTGATCCAGTAGCTCCTAAAATCCATTTTTAATTAAGATGCTGCACAGTCCCACAAATGTAGTGAGTCCTGGAGGCCATACACCCTGAAGTAATTCATGAATAGGATTCAGAGGGATTGACTACTTGGTTTAGAAAAATTATAATTTTATTTGCACTAACCTCAAACTAAAATTCATAATTACATTTAAATTTGATGAATACAACTATCTATGGTGGTATTTGATGCACCTATGGTATTATACAAAGAGCCACAACCACTGAGATTTCTATATGACATTTTACATGCAAAAACTATCAATTATATTCATCAATACCTCAAAATTATGAACTAGTAGCTAAACCATGTCATTATTTAATGCATCAAAAATTAAGTAGTTGTAATATGAATTAGTTAAAAATCAATTTACTGACTGTGTCCAGGCATCACTTTTTTTTGGTAATTCTGTATGGTATAGTTTATGAATTTAAATGCATTATTCTTAATTGAGATTCTTAGAATCCCTGTGATGGCCAAAGGGATGAATAATACAAGAAGTTTGTAATTTTATGCTCTTGATATCACCTTTCACCAACAAAATGCTTTGCTTCTGGTAGTAGAATCCGCTTTTCTAATCAATTAAGAGAGAAAAAGTAATTTAAGCATAATTTCTTCTTTCCTTTATTTTTTAGATTAGTGATGACCTCCAAAAATGTCCATTTGTTTTCCTTTTGTTTCTGATGATGTAGAATATAGAGCAAGAAAGTTGTTTTTGACCTATAGGTGAAGACTTCCTGTGGTAAAAGAAAATAAAATTTACAGGCAAATAAGAGAAAGAGGTGAAGAATAGAAAGTTGCTAATTGATATATTTCTGGATCCTGCCCCTGAGGTCAATACCACTCTTCTGTGATTGGGTTATAGAAGCCAGTGAGTTTCCTTTTCGATGTAGTTGAGGATGTATTTCCAAATTTTCTAACAATGATGGCAAGGATAACAAAAATAAATTACTACAGAGAAACACCATGGCTTCTCTTATTTTTTTTCCTTTCTTTCCTTTACTCTCTGACTTAGGTAGTATAATATATGTATTTTTTCTTGGAAGGTATTTGTGGTGGATATTTTATTCATTACTACTACTGCTACTACTACTACTACTACTACTACTACTACTACTACTACATTCTCAGAATAATAACCCTCTTCTTTCATAAAAGTATAGCATTTCCATCTAGGATACTTCTTTCAATTCTCTCTCTCTAGCTCTCTCTCTTTCTCTCTCTCCCTCTCAATCTCTCTCCATATATATGTGTATATATGTATACAGCATATATATGTACATATATACTATATATACTATGCATACTATGTATCTAAAACTGACTCATCATAACTTGAGTAGTGAGGATATGATAAAAGTCTCAAATAGTCAGCACATTTTATGGCTCCGGCAAGGTACCACATAAGATATAATCTGGACTATTGAGAATTAAGTCCAGTGCTTTTGTGAAACTTGAGAACTAATATAGCTCTTCTCATTGGGACTGCTGACAACAAAAAGTTATGCTGGAGGTACCAAAGGCCCTTTCTGTAGAATGCTGAGCAAAGTCTTTGAAATAAACCAGATACTGGTGACATCATTTTAGCCCATGCAACCAGTCATGCCAATGGTCGATTCTTATGCACTCAGCAGTCTTCCTCTTGATTTTGCAATTCTGTGAAACAATAAATAGCCTCAACATTTTTTATTGGCTTAAGTCAGTTTGAGTTTTGCCTCCTGCCTGTTGTAACCAAAATAGTTCTAAATAATATACCCTTAGTATAACCAAGCCAGGCCAAATCACTCTAAAATCTTTCTGCTAAATGTTTGCCACAGTCTAGTTGTATGTCTGGAACACAATGTGTTTTGTTTCCAGGAACTCATGTGATGTCAGTAGTCACTAGATCAATAAACTGCTATTTGTGAACAAAAAACATTTTTTACTTCTTTCTTCGAATTCTCACCCTGTTTCAAGGAATATGAGTGATCAGTCAGTTGGCTCGGTAGCAACACATAGGGGTTTAAAGTGCAGTTTTGTGAAACCTTCACTATCTTTGGGAAATATGAGACAGAATATTGACATTGGAAGTCAAAATCAATTCTTAATGAAACTTGAGAATAGATTATTTTTCAGCTGGAACTGCCAACAACAAGGAGTAGCACAGATGGATGTACTAGGGAAAGGTAAGGGAATGACTCAAACAGACTATTTCAGAGGTCAGAAACTCTTTGTTCTTCCTGTCTTGCTCTGGAATGAAATTATTCAATTAGAATATTTCAGTATTGATATTGAATACCCCTCAATCTTTTCAAAGTAGTGATTCTTTTTTTGTTAGTCCTATTTAGGTGAATAAATGGGAGATGACTGGATCAGTTTTCTTTGAATTTGGCCAGAACCTAAGATTGTTCTGTCTTATTGATGATGCAGCCCCTTTATCTGGTTATCTTTGTTTACTCTAATTTTATGTATTTTCTTTTTCCAAACATCACCATTTTTTGATTCCTGATACACTAGGTCACTGTATATATAATACAGAATTAAACCTCAGTCCTCAGATTTTAGATGACTTCCATGGTTCCCAATAACCAATAATAAAGTTGTTTAGTATGTTCCTAGAGCACACAACATGTCATATAACTTGTGGACTATAAATATTTTTACTAAGGTAACTGGCTCGTCTTTGGGGAATTTTTATTTTCTTATTCTTGGTCTACCTTTGAACAAAGGAAAACGAGGACCATCTTTGTTCCTTCACGTCAAGACTCTTATTTCCATCAACCTCAGCTTTTCTCTCTCTTCTCACATATTTCTTCCAGTCTGTTGAAACTCATTGTTATTGTATAAATAACTGACTTTATATGGCCTTTATTACTTCATAGGCTCATTGTGTAACCAAAATATCCCAGGTCTTTTCAGATTGTGTCTAAAATTTAACGCACACAATTTTTCACTGCCAAGACTTTAACTCCAGTCAAATCCACTAGAACACTAGAATATATTGGACCCTTCTTGTGGACCACACATTATTCGATGTTTGGCAGGATACATAAGATAAATGAGATATTTTCTTTGTATCCTGTCTCTTTCCTATCACTAGGTAGAATGTACATGATTATTTATATTAATTTTTGAAAATTAAGATAATTTTTAATGATTAATGATTATTTATCTTAATTTTTGAAAATAGGTCTAGCCACAAAGTAAAAGTAATGAGAAGTCTGCATAATGATTTTGCATTTGTTAATATTACTGGAGCACAGTGGGTAGGGTGTTTGCCTTGCATGCAGCCAACCCGGGTTCGATTCCTCCGTCCCTCTCAGAGAGCCCGGGAAACTACGGAGAGTATCCCGCCCATACAGCAGAGCCTGGCCAGCTCCTCGTGGTGTATTCAATATGCCAAACACAGTAACAAGTTGTGTAATGGAGATGCTACTGGTGCCCGCTTGAGCAAATCAATGAACAATGGGATGACAGTGCTACCGTTTCTTTGTATATTATTCAGGCCACAAATCATTACAAACATGCAGAATATTAAAAAGTGATATGATCACTTTTCTAACAGATCTTAGAAAACAGAAAAGTCTCATCAAGAGATATAACTTGAAGATTGTGTACAGAGCTAAGCAAAGAAGCTAGAGAAGGACTTCCCCAACAGTGAACAGGATGTACAGGAGGAGCAAGGCAAGGGGATTAAAAGCATCAGTGTGGCTCTAGCCTAGAAAAGCAAGAGGGAGCATAGCCCTCGGGGAGAACAGGGAGGTGGGAAAGAGTCAAATTTTGGAAGGCCTGGTATGTCATGTTAAAAATGTTTTTAATTAAAGAAGACTTGAGGAAAACTATACAGATTTAGAACAGATGCTGTGGGAAATGGGAAATAGCTGTTGAGAGAGGGGCAGAGGGATTGGCAGTGCTGTTGAAGGCCCAGCTGAGGTTGGACATCATGACAATGTAATGAAAGCAACTAGCATAGCTATTTAATTCTCTCCAACAACATTTAGCAGCTTGGAAATCAGCATGATGAATATTGGAAATTAGGTTGCCTCAGAATTAAGAATTGATTGGATATGCACAAATGGATTAAAATTAAATAAATGAAGGGTTTTGGAGTAGAGTAGTTGTACTAAAAATTGACCTGGTACCACTCTAGTGGTACTAGATTGACCAGGAGAAGCTGCTTATGCAAAAAATGATGCTACAGATCCTGATGGGCCAAAAGACAATGTTGGGACTTCTGATGGCTTTATTTGCTAGCAGTTTCCATCAATCTGACCTCGGTAACCTGGGAAGTTCACTTTAAATATTGAAGTGAAATCATTTATTTGGATTGTTCTCATCTCATTATTTTGGGGATGAAAAACAAAATATGTAGTGTTTATTTCAGTGGTTGGGACAAATGCACAACAAATGCTATTTTATAATTTTATAATGAAGGGAAAAGCTGGAGGACGGGGATTTCGGAAGACCTTAAATTTGTTCTTAGTAGGATTGAGAAAGTAACAGAGGCAGACAGATACTAACAGAAAGTTGTAAGTGGACTTGAAGTGGAAATAAAAGTCATTGGTGGTGAAAATGAAAATTATTTGTTGGTAAAAATCCAAACACCATGACAGCAACCTACTTTATACACCATCGACTTGCAACCCATCATGTTTCAAACCAGCACAGTAATCAGAATTTTCTTACTGAAGCTTGGCCTTCCAAAGATTTCCCTTCTTCACTAAATTTCACCCTTTTAATCATGGCATCATTTAGTCCATTGGTGAATGTTTATTATATGGAACACTAAATGCCTATTTGATGAGCCAATCCACTCTAGCTGGGGTTGTGCCAGATGCTGGGTGAAAGACATTATTATTGACTTCTCTGTCGCATGTGATAATGGTATTCCTCCCTTTGTGTCTTTCTTCTGTCATTTTCCCACTCTTTAGAACCATAGACTCCTTTATGGTACTGTACGCAACCAGTTTTGGTGGAGTGAGCTTACCATATTGTCCATTATGTTTTTCTTTTTCACCTGAACTCTTTTCTGAGAGATCACTTTTAACTCTAAATTATTCAATAATCACACTCCTTGACAAATGGTTTCCATAGGAACATTACATTTTTTAAAACTTTACATTTTTTAACTACCATTTGTATCCTTGATGATTCATCAAAACTAAAGTGAAACTAATGATACTATTTATTAATATATTCATTGCTGTAGGGTGTAAAAATTACTCTTTCATAACTTTCCTTGAGGCCGCTATTATATTTACTTTTATACAAACCGGTTTACATTTACCACCTTCCTCACTTAATTTAAAGGAAGAATGTATTTCTTTGTGACATACTCCTTCCTTTTTATTTTTAGTGAAGTTCCCTCCTCTCCCATAGGCATGTTTATCATCAATTATCTCCTCTTTCCTGAGACTTCAGTGTCAACTTTTCCCTGGTTTCCTTTCTCTAACCAACAAACATGCTCACCACACCCAATCTCCTCATTCCAAAAATGACCCCCTTCAACCTTAACTCCCTTGACCATGTTGTCTGTACTTGTTTTGTTCACTTCATTACTCTCAAGTCTCTCATTAATATTAGACTTAAACACTCACCACCACACTACTGAAGGGTATTTGTTAAAAAAAATTCATTGAATTGCAATGCAGCGCTTTTAAATATTAATTTTTCATTTTTTAAATTTAACTATAGCATCCACATCAAGAAAAGGAGAAGACTTGCTTTCAGCTTATAACTCTGGGCATACTCTGGGGCAAAATGCCTTCCTACTAGATGAGTCTCAACAACCTCCACAATGACCTGATCCATATTAAGGGCTCACACCACAGAGCCTGCCCGACTAGCTGCTTCACCATCCCAGTATTGTCTAGCTGGGGTAACTACAAAGACTCACCTCCAGTACCATAACCCTAGAAAACCAAAGGGGAAAACATGTAGAAGCCCACCAAGATCTATGAGCAAAACCAATATCACTAAAGACATAAGCAAAAATAGTCAATCGTCAGTGATATTATGATGAAGATTTTCCTGAGTCCAAAGAAACAACCTAATAGGCAAAGTACAAGAAATTATGAGTGTTTAAATGAAATATGACTGCAGTCAGAAATGATAGAAATGATAACATTGTAGGTGATACAAAAACCTCAATAGGAGCTCTGAAGAGCAGGATAACAGAAATGGGCAAAAGATCAAGGAGCTTCCAAAATGGAAAAGAGAAAACTTCTAGGAAAGAGCAGAAGGTGAAAAATAATCTGAAAAGAAATGACCAGCAGACCAGAAAGCTATAGGATAAATTCTAAAGGAACGATTAGAGAACCATCAGAGTTCCTATAGAAGAGCAAGGCAAATGCGATGAAGAAACAATAGAGAAATCACCAACAAGAACTTTCCGCAGTTGGCGAACTTCCCAGAGTTAAAGAACTTTCAAGAACTGAATTATAGGCACTGAAATCCAAGAAGTTTGAAGGGTCTCAGTGAAAATAGGCCCAATTAGTAAAGCTACTAGACACTATATTCAAAATGACAAAATACAAAGAGAGATAGAATATTGAATGTAGCCATATAAAAAAAGAACTTATAGACAAAGAAAAACCACTACGATGTACAACAGATTTATCAAGTGAGACTCTACAAGTCAGAAGAATATAGAAGGATAAACTATAAAACTCAATAAAATGAACACATCATCAAGAATAATATAACTATAGGTTATCATACAGATTTAAAAGAACTATACAGGGGCTGGAGTAATAGCACAGTGGGTAGGGCATTTGCCTTGCATGCGGCCGACCCAGGTTCGATTCCCAGCATCCCATATGGTCCCCTGAGCACCGCCAGGAGTAATTCCTGAGTGCAAAGCCAGGAATAACCCCTGTGCATGTCAAGTGTGATCCAAAAAGAAAAAAAAAGAAAAACTATACAGAGATAGCACAAGAGGTAAGGCATTTGCCTTGCATGTGGGCGACCCAGGTTTGATTCCCTGCAAGCTACAGAGAGTATCTCGCCCACTCGGTAGAGCCTAGCAAGCTACCAGTGGCATATGTGATATGCCAAAAACAGTAACAAGAAGTCTCACAATGGAAATGTTACCGGTGCCCATTCGAGCCAATCGATGAGCAATGGGATGACAGTGATGAAGTGATACATTGATATAGAGCTTCAAGGACAGGCAATAGCTCAGGGAATTTACATCCTTGACTAGTTTTGCAAGAAGCAGTAAGTAAAAGAGGTCCTTTAAAGGAGGAGACATTTCCCATCATGTGGCATTAGTATGACACTCACTAGTGGTGAATATTGTTGACTCTACTTGATTAAGAAAGGTTAAAAACATGTCAACTGGGGCCGGAGCGATAGCACAGCGGGTAGGGCGTTTGCCTTGCATGCAGCCGACCCGGGTTCGATCCCTGGCATCCCATATGGTCCCCCAAGCACCGCCAGGAGTAATTCCTGAGTGCAGAGCCAGGAGTAACCCCTGAGCATCGCTGGGTGTGACCCAAAAAGAAAAAAAAAAAACATGTCAACTAATCATCACTAATTGGCATTTTAAAATTTATTTTCTGATAATTCTATTTAGCATTCCTTCAAGTTTTATTGGGCCATGTAATATGAAATGAATTTGTTATATGCTCGCCAACGGGGAGCTAGGCTGTGGCAGGGAACCTGGGGATATTGGTGGAGGGAAGTAGATATGGGTGCTGGAACTAGTTTTGGAACACTGTATGCCTAAGGCAACTATATCATGAACAACTTTGTAAATCATGGTTTCTCACCAAACATTTCTGGGAAAAGAAAGACAACATCAAACTGGGAGAAAATAAAGGAAATAAGGAGCAAATTGTATTTACCTTTATAAACCTCCTTAAAAACAGACTTCAGCCTCTTTTAAACTTAAGGGAAGAAGAGATATAGTAGCTGAAATTCAAAGAGGAACTAAACAACTCTATTCTTTGTTTATAAGTTTCCAGAATCCAGTTGCTAAAGATGTGATGGCAATTTTAGAAATTTTCAATGATAATTTTTATGGCATAAGACAACCACCTCAGGTATAACTTTTAGATCTTCCCTGTAATATACTATCCATTAATATTATCACTTGTCATCCCGTTGATCTTTGATTTGCTCGAGCGGGTGCAAGTAACATCTCCATTTGTCCCTGTCGCATGCCAGTGCAGCCCAATGATATCTGCTTGCTCCAGGCACAGGAAGAGCCTCAAATCGTTCATTCATGGATTTGACCAAGAAATATGACCATCTAGTTGGTGGGCGGCCACGAGGTCTTCTGACGTACCTTGGAATCCAGTCGGTAACAGCTCTAGTCCAGTGGTTGTCTTTGAATCGCATTACATGACCAGCCCTTCTGATTTTTGATGCCTTGGCAGATGAGACAGCATCCTTAATTCTTGACCATCAAAGGAGGTCAGAACTCCAGATTCCTTCTCTCACTTGAGTGAGACGTGATACTCCTAGCATAGCTCTTTTGAGTCCTCTTTGGGATACCCTAATAGCGTTCTCATCTTGTTTGCATAGGGCCCAGGTCTCTGAGGCATATGTTAGTGCAGGAAGAATGGTGGAATCGAAAAGATGTGCCCGGAGTCAGAGGTTCTTTTTTCTCTTAACCACTTCTTTGATGCTCTTGAAGGCATTCCACACTGCTGTCTTCTTCCTGCGCAGTTCTGGCACCAAGTAGTTCCTCATGTTGATTTCTCGACCCAGGTACACATAGCTGCTGCATTCGGAGATGTTTGTTCCATTGAGAGCAAATGGAGCTTCAGGGACCAGTTCATTTTTCATGAACATCATCTTGTTGAGATTCAGCTGCAATCTGACGTTTTCACATTCATGGTCGAAGTAGGCCAGCATTTGTGCCGCTTGGCCAATGTTTGGTGTTATGAGGATTATGTCATCAGCTAAGCGGATGTGGTGTAATTGCCGACCGTCTATCTTCACTCCCATTCCTTCCCATTCCGGTCGTCACATGATATTCTCGAGGGTGGCACTGAAGAGTTTCGGTGAAATGGTATCACCCTGCCTCACCCCTCTCTTTACATCAATGATCACTTCCTTGTAGAATGGTGAGATCCTGGTGGTGAATCCACAATACAGCTCGCAAAGGATTTTGATATACTGAGTTTGAATGCCCTGTTTGGCCAGGGCTTCGATGACCACCTCAGTCTCAACAGAATCGAAGACCTTCTTTAAGTCGATGAACGTTAGACAGAGCGGCATCTTGAACTCTCGTGAAACTTCAATGAGTCTGGTCACTGTGTGGATATGGTCTATCGTGCTGAATCCCCTTCGGAACCCGGTTTGCTCGCATGGTTGTCTTTCATCTAGTGTTCTGCCTATTTTATTCAGGATGACACAAGTGAACAACTTGTAGACGACAGACAGCAGGCAGATTGGGTGATAGATATATTAATGGATATGTCCATTAATATTAAGCATCAATAATTACAAATTTTCATTTGATTAATTTGATTTTCATTTGATTTACTGCTATGCAGCTTTTTATACACTTGACTGTACTTTTAAAAATGCACCTCTTGCATTTGGAACATCACTTATTTATATCTCTTCAGCTATATCTATTGTATTCAATTTATTCCCTCTTTTTTTCTTTTTCCCTGAATTGTTCCTTCCGGAGTTTTACCAAGAACACTCTGTTTATCGGACACAATCTCTCAGGGCAAACACACCTTAATCAAACCCACATATTTCACTAGTTTGTGGAAACTTCACCTAAATATAATTGAAGTCATATTCAACAAAATAGGGTCACATTTCAATATCTCAACTTGGTATTTCTTCACTCCAAAGTAAATTTGTGTAGTATTTATGATAATTAAAATTTCTTATCTCTTAAAATAATGTGACATCCCATAAATAGTCCAGCTAAAACTCTTTAACCCCACATATCATATATTTTAGAGTTCTAGTTCTTTAACATTCTGTAAATTTCAAATTATAATTTATTCAAATCGTGTATTACTGCAATTTAAATTATTATAAAATCTTTTAAATTTACTTCTTTATTAGTTTAGGCAGAATTATTTTATTGCAAAAATCTTCAAATGCTTAGTTTATGTTCAGCTCAAATTATATGACCAAACGGAACAATTTTGACTCCTTGTTATGGAACTGATTGCTGACTTTTCACACTGAAGAAAGTTAGAATAAAAGGATGACATAGTTCTTTTGTTTGGTTTGATTTGCATTAGTAGTTAATAGTCTCTTCATTCATATTGCATTCGATAAATAAAATCCAAGACCAAGCTTTATCTTAGTGAGTCAAGAACTATGGTTTTTCTTTAGACACAAATCCAGAAAGAATATATTTATTATCAAGGCAATATTTCATATATTCCTTTTACATATATATGTTTTAGGCCAAATCCTCAGGTGTGCAGGGCTCATTCCTAGCTCTGTTGTCAGGCATTTCTTATGAAGTGGCTTAGAGGACCATTTGTAGTGTCAGGGATCAAACCTGGGTGAGTTGCATCCAAGGAAAGGTCCTTATTTACTGTACTCTCACTCTGGCTCCAACAGTGCATACTATAAACAAGTACTGTGCTGAATTTTGAACCCTAAAAAAAAGATTCTGATTTCATTTTATATTCACTTGCCATTATGTTACTATGAAAAGTGATCTCATCAATACCTACATCTTAAGCACCAGGATGTGTCAGTTTGTGGAATTCTGATAGGTTCCTAGAGACCTCAGCCAAATTTCAAACTTCTATTCCAGATATTATCAAGAGGGTCTATGCAGATTGTTCACAGACATTTAAATCTCAATAAGTCTCAAATATGTGCTCTTTGTCAGAATGTCTCACTCTTTTTAAGTTATTTATTTGGTTGACATAATTTATTTGGATACAACATACAGAATAGTGAATTGTGCTCTATATGAAATTGTCCCTTCCTCCCTCTACCCCACTGCCATCAGACAGGGAGTCAGTTTTATCTCTCTACCACCATGTTTTATCTCTTTATCACCATATCTTATTTCTCTATCACCAGTATCAGATTTGTGCCTACATCTGAACAAATATTCAGTTGAATGTATGAGTATTGAATATATGGATAAGAAAACTTTCTAAATGCTATGTTTATAATTGTTTTCCTTCATGTATGTTTTATACTGTAGCACTACTTTTTTCCTTAGAGCTTAGAACAAATTAAATGACTTCTTATTCCCTTATTCTCTGATTTTCAGGAAAAGAAGTTCCTTCATATGGCATGTAGCATGTATTCATATATTACCTGAACACCTTTTTTCATTTCATTTTCCATCATTTCTCTTCTACTCCAACATCATTCAGTTAATGCAATGTGCTGAGAATGTTGTTTATCTGTGATTTCCTAGTTTCCTTAATTTAAAATAACACACCTAACTAACCTCACTATTTCTATTTCCACCTCCTACCCTTGCAAAGTCAAATATCAATCCCACTAAATAAATTCTTGCAGTTTGCTTATGGTATAGACAAAAATGAGTTTATTCTTGCATTTTATATTTTTATATGATTACATATATTTTATTTTTATTATTTTTATTGAATCAATATGAGATAATGTTGCAAAGCTTTCATGATTGAGTTTTAGTCATACAATGATTGAGCACCCATCCCTTCACCAGTGTAGTTTCCACCACCAATGTCCTAGTATCCCTCACACCACATCCACCCCACCCTAAGCTCTCCCTCTGTGGCAGACCATTTCCTTCTTACTCTCTCTCTGTACTTTTGGGCATTATGATTTTCAATACAGACACAGGGAGGCCATCATGTTTGTTCCTTATCTACTTTCAGCACACATCTCCCATCCCGAGCAATTCCTCCAACCATTTATGGTTCCCTTCTCTATCCCAGCTGCCTTCTCCCCCACATCATGAGGCAAACTTCGAACTGTGGAGCAATCTTCCTGGCCCTTGTTTCTACTGTCTTTGGGTATTAGTCTCATATCAAATTATTTTATATTCCACAATGAGTGCAGTCATTCTATGTTGTCCTCTCTTTTTGACTCATTTCACTTTGCATAATGCTCTCTGTGCCCATCCACTTATAAGCAAATTTCATGACTTCATCTTTTTTAATAGCTGCATAGTATTCCATTGTGCAGATATAACGTAATTTTTTTAACGAGTCATCTAGGAAATGGAGATAAATCCCTAGCTAGTAGATCTCAGGAGTAACATTGTCAAAATGACAAGACTCCCTAAAACATACAGATTTAATGCAGTCCCTATAAAGATACATGTATTTTAAATAATTGCTACATTTGCTCAACAAAAAGTGGAATTCTTGAATTTTGGAGACTATGTCTTATTTGCTTAGTCAGTCCCATTGGACACTAGATCATAGCTTTGTGGCAAGTAAATGAAGGGATAGCTTGGCTAAGATTATGGCGTAGTACCCTGAATCTCTATAAGGAGCAACAAAAGAGAGTGGTATGATGATTGTTTCATGGAATTCAAGAGATTTAGATCAAGTAATCTTCATCTTTTTTTCAATTGAAAATTTAAATTTTGTTATATTTTTAAAAATAAGGAAGCTGGGGCCTGGATCAATAGCACAGCGGGCAGGGCATTTGCATCTGCACACGGCTGACCTAGGTTCAATTCCCAGCATCCCACATGATACCCTGAGCACCACCAGGAGTAATTCCTGAGTGCATGAGCCAGGAGTAACCCCTGCTCATCACCAGGTGTGATCCCAAAACCAAAAAAAAATTAAAAAAAAATAAGGAAGCTGGAAGTTGCTAAGCAATTGAACATTAAACCTAAAATGTAAAACAAACAAAACATTATGTGTGTCTTGAGAATGAAGTCTACTAACAACCAGCTGTTGGTCAAAATTAGATGTTGTGAATTTACTAGAAGGTTCCAATTCACAAGGCTCTCAACTTTTTTAGTGGCACCTCTCTGTCTGAATGCTAAGTGAGGAAATATGATAATAGCAGTTACCAAGATTTAGGGATTTACAAGCAGGAATACAAAAAGGATTTGAAAATTAGTAAATTCCATATATTTAAGGATTAGTTAATTGATCTGAAACTCAGAAAGTTTCTGCTCCATATGGAAGCAAAACTTACACTGCCCTTCTGAAGGACAAATATGAGACTGCATAAATGTCTCCATCTTCCAAATATTATTATATATTTTATATTAATTTAAAGTTAAATAAGTACCCTGAATATTGCTTCTAACTGCAAAGAGTGGTCAATTTTTTCCAACTCACTTGGAGATATATATACATGTCTTCATATAAATGTATGTGAATATAGAATTAAACAGCCCAAAGCAAACAAACATCCTTTGAAATTTTCTTGGAGTAATTTCTATAATTGCTTCATATTGTCCTTACTCATCATATAACTTATTTGCATATAAAAATTTGCAAGCATCTGACCACAATTTCAGGTACTAGACATCATGAAGATCAATTTTAGATTTAAAAACAATCCAAATACTATGAATATATTGAGGTAACAATATTATCATGCTATAAATTAAAATATCTGTTATAATGTTAGTATGCTATAATTTCGCAGTGGTTACCAGTATTGATATTCAGATAAAAGTTATTCTATAAAAACCATTTATAATAAACATTATAGGACATCAAATAATTTGTTATTACAGAAATATTTTATAGTGAGTACATTATTTGGAGTTATACTTAGTTTTTAGTAGCACTGTAGTACTGTTGTCCCATTGTTCATTGACTTGCTGAGTGGGCACCAGTAACGTCTCCATTGTGAGACTTGTTGTTACTGTTTTTGGCATATCAAATATGCCATGGGTAGCTTGCCAGGCTCTGTCATGTGGGCAGGATACTTTCGGTAGCTTGCCGGGCTCTCCGAGAGGGACGGAGGAATCAAACCCAGGTCTGCCTCGTGCAAGGCAAATGCCCTACCTGCTGTACTATAGAAAATAAAGGCTAGATCCTAGATTTCCTTATGTGATGTAACAAGAAATTTAAAAGCAACAAACGAACAAGCAAAAAACCCAAAGCTGGCTGTAATTAGAATTGAATGGGGTCAATTATTATTATTGAATATGCTGACTCTAATTATAAGTATTTTTCTCTAAAGCACTGAGTAATGACATATTTAGTTGGGGAATGTGTGTTTGGGGAGAGTTTCTTGGTATAGTGATAAGGTGGAGAGTGGGTGGTATTATTCAGTATGTCAAAAGTACAGGGAAAGAGGATGAGAAGTGGTTTGTGTCAGCTCTTATGCACTCTAAGAGGTTGCCTAGATCATTTCAGATCTCTCTTCTCTACATCCCCTTTGTTCAATCTTTCTTTTAATTTTCAACCTCCTAATCTATGCTCAGGCACCACAGAGGCTTTTTCTGGCAATACTCAGTCAGTTGGGCTGAATGGTTTTATTTGGACCTTGCAGAGTTAGGGATGAGCAGAGGTTAGTGCTCAGGGGGATGATGCACTATGAGACTTGAATTCAGTTTCCGTGTGTGTGAGGTAGGTACCACTGATGACTGAGAATCTCCCTAACCCCCTAGGGTTTTTTTGTTACATCATCCCAATGAAAAACAGGACCACAAATTCAATAACTTGTTTTAACCATAGAGTTACTATTAAATGACAGATGTAATTTTTGTAAATGTGAGTTACTTATAAGGGGAGAATTTGATATAACTAGATCAGTGGAATATTAAAATCCTATACAAATATTATCTAAGAATATAATAGATTAGGTTTATTTGAAGTAAAAGTATATTTGATTATTAGGTTCAGTTATTCTTTTTCCTTTCCCAATATATATTTTTCTTTAAAAATTAAGTAGCAGTATCTCACACAACATGAAGCTAAATTTGTTAATCCAGGTAAAACATAAAGCTTATAAAAATTAAAAAAATTGTAAAACCATAGGTTTTTTTTATTAATAGTTTATTTTTAATTAGTGAGTCAACGTGAGGGTACAGTTACAGATTTATACATTTTTGTGCTCATGTTTCTCCCTTACAAAGTTTGATAACCCATCCCTTCACCAGTGCCCATTCTCCACCACCAGTAAACCCAACATCCCACCCCCCCTTCCCAGTCCCGTCTCCCCCCACCCCACCCTGCCACTATGGCAGGGAATTCCCTTTTGTTCTCTCTCTCTGGTTAGGTGTTGTGAAAACCATAGTTTTTATTAAAAGACTTGGATTTACAACACTATCGTAATTGGAAAAGTGCAATTTATCGATTAGCATTTTATTTGCTATGAATATTGGCTATTCTCAGTTATTCAGTAGAAAAGAAGCATCCATGCTCAACATAAAAATGATCACACAGAAATTCTGATTTTTTTTTGTCTTGGTTTTATTCAATGATCCTTTACTGACATTTACAATAGTTACTTTTTGAGTTTATAACAGTAGTTATTTTTGAGTTCATGGGAGTTGTCTATTTCCATATTAAGGAATCTTTATAAAAATTTATAAATTGGCCTTCTATAATAGATGTGTTATGTGTGCTATTAACTCAAAAATTAGAATTCTTTAAAAAGTATTGGAAAACTTGGTGAAATGTAAGTGTGAGTCTGGTTAAGGAATTAGGTCAAAACACTAAAACAAATGAATACAAAATGCTTATGCATCAAATATAATGATTAATATAGCTTTTCTCGATGAAGTTAGCAAATTTGCTAATAAGTGGATGGTCATGGAGAGTACCATGCTAAGTGGAAATGAGACAGAAAGAGAGGGACAGACATAGAATGACTGCACTGATTTGTGGAATATAAAATAACATCATATGATACTGACACGCAATGACAATAGACACAAGGGCCAGGAATATTGCTCCATAATTGGAAGCCCGCCTCACAAGCTGGGGGAGAAGGCAGCTGGAATAGAGAAGGAACCACTACGTCAATGATGGTTGGAGGGATCATTCGAGATAGAAGATGTGTGCTGAAAGTAGATAAAGGACCAAACATGAGAGCCTCTCAGTATCTATATTGCAAACCATAATGCCCAAAAGTAGAGAGAAAGTAAGGGGGGAATTGCCTGCCATTGAGGCAGGGGGAGGATTGGAAAGGGAGGGTATACTGGGGACATTGGTGGTAGAGAATGTACACTGGTCTAGGAGGGTTGGGTGTTCCATCATTGTATGACTGAAACTCAAACATGAAAGTTTTGTAACTGTATCTCACAGTGATTCAATTAAAAAACCTTTAAAAATATAGCTCTTCTCACATATTAATGGTTCCTGCACTGTTTTCTTTCTTTCTTTTATTAGTGGATCAATAGTGAGGTACAATTACAGAGTTATAAACTTTCGTGCTTATGCTCCAGTCTTACAATGATCGAATACCCATCCCTCCATCAGTGCCCATTCTCTACCACCAATAATCTAGTATCCCTCCCACCATCCCCACCTTATCCACCCTGCTTCCCCACCCCACCCTGCCTCTGTGCTGTGGTGGGGCATTCCCCTTTGTTCTCTTTCTCCTTTTGGGTGTTGTGGTCTGCAATATAGGTACTGAGTGGCCATCATGTTCGGTCTATCGTCTACTTTCAGCCCGCATCTCCCATCCTGAGAGGGTCCTCAGAACACCCTTTACCTGGTGTTCCCTTCTCTATCTGAGCTTCCCTTTTCGCCTGCACGTGAGGCCAGCTTTCAAACTGTGAAGCTAACCTCCTGGTACTTACCTCTACTATTCTTGGGTGCTAGTCTCCCATTCTGTTACTTTATATTCCACAGATGAGTGCAATCTTTCTATGTCTGTCCCTCTCATTCTGACTCATTTCAGTTAACATGATACTTTCCATGTTGATACACTTACATGCAAATTTCATTACTTCATATTTTCTATCAGCTGCATAGTATTCCATTGTGTAGATATACAAAAGTTTCTTTAACCAGTCACTTATTCTCTGGCACTTGGTTTTTTCCAAACTCTGGCTATTGTAAACAGACCTGTACTGTTTTCTTTATGTCACACAAGGCTGAAATCTCTCTCTCTCTCTCTCTCTCTCTCTCTCTCTGCTATCAGGTGAATTTTCCTCATGAACTAAACTGATTTTCTCTAGAGGCAAGAGAAAGAGTGTGTGGGGAAAGAGGCCTGCTATTCATATGCTGTGACCTAGAGGTAGATGAAAAGTGCTCACCTTACCTTCCAATAACTATAAATAAGCCATATAACCATACATGATAAAATGGGCATAAGAATAATAATGGCTGTTCAGTCCTTTTATTACTTTGGAGAAAGAAATCTTTATACACTATGAAGAACAACAGATTTGGAGATGAATATTAAACATTCTACAGCAGAGATATTTATCTGTATTCTTCCTTTCATCTTAAAATTCAACGATCTTAATTGCCAAGTTGCCTAATCTCATTGCATTAATTTATACATATACATATTCATATGTAGACACAGATAATGTTTTCATCATCACAATTATTCTGTATTACAGAATATGGATACATTAATAAATACATTTGATATAGTCGTGAATGAATAAGTTAAATTTGCAATTATTCAATTTCTGCTTGGAGAGTAAGTTGTGAATTTGATGAGTTTATATATATTTAACACTTTTCTGGACTCTGATATATAGCAGTGAACAAGAAAGAGAGAAAGCTCATATTCCAGTGACCAAACATAAGACATAAGAAAACAGAAAATATAAATAACTTGTCTAGATAGCGTTAACAAAGGAGGTGTAAGGGAATGACGAGTAACGTAAGAGAGTTGGTTAAAGATTTCTCTCTGAAAAGATTACAATGATACCCCCTGTGAATGATGATAAGATGTAATTAATACAAATGTTCAAGTGGGAATTTTCAAGGCAGTGAGGATGATACACATAATGGAGACAAAGAGGGTTGGGTAAGGAACATTTATCACAGGGGTTCATAGACAATAGTTTGAAGTATGGTGATCTAAGAGTTGAAACAAGACCAGAGATGCAGGCAGGAGCAGTTTACATTTCTCTTTGGAAGACAAGAAGGACCCTGGCCTGTTTTCTGTTTGGATCAGGAATAACTGGACATTTTTTAACTAGAGAGTCGTATACCCTGACATAACTTTAAATTAATAGCATATGAAAATTATGGAAGGGCACAAGACTAGATGTAGCAAGAAGTTAAAAGGAGGTATTAAAATGTGCAGTTTTATTATATTTGGAAAGCCGAACAAGTCTCGCTCAAGCTAGAATTTTTAAGCTATATAGCTTGACAATTGCTATGGGCAAACCTAACTAATAAAGCAAAGTGTGTTACACTAGGTGAAGTATAAACATTAAAGTGCTGGAGAGGTAGTACAACAGGTATGGCACTTCGTTGCATGTGGCCTACCCAGGTTCAGTCCCCAGAATCACATATGATCCCCTAAGGACCACCTTGGGTGATTCCGGAGTGCAGAGCCTGAACATGGGCAGGTGTGGCTTTAAAACAACAACAACAACAAAAATGTAAAAACATGAAGTCATTCTATGTATGAAGATGACTTCTAAGTTCATCTTCAGAAATAGTCGTGAAGAGACTCTTGGGCTGTCTTAAATTAGTTTAATTGGGTTTTCAAAAATAATAGAACAATATGAGTATTGAAGCAAGGTATGACATGATCATTTTGCCTTCCGGAGAAAACTTTCCTGATTTTCCAGGTAAAATTCACTTGGTGAGTTTCACATGGAGACTAGGGTGTATATGCAAAGTAACAATGGCCTGAGGTGCTAAGCTAAAAGCACAACTACAAACATGGAAATTTTACTTAACACTGAGAAGAAAAATATGTCTAGAGTATTGTCTAGCTCTCTAGTTGTTGGAATTTTCAGATAGAAATGCATGAAGAAAGCAAGTACAAATTGGAGTGTGAGAAAATAGCTATAATGAGGTAAAGGCCTAAGAGTACATGATATGAATATTTGAATAGAGTGTCCAATTGGATAGCCATGTATATTCACTGTATCACTGTCCTCCCGTCGTTCTTCAATTTGCTTGAGTGGGCATCAGTAACATCTCCATTGTGAGACTTGTTGTTGTTGTTTTGGCATATCGAATACACCACGGGTAGCTTGCCAGGCTCTGCCATGTGGTCGTCATACTCTCAGTAGATTTCTGGGCTTTCCGAGAGTGGCAGAGAAATCAAACCCAGGTCGGCCACGTGCAAGACAAATGCCCTACCCGCTATGCTATCACTCTGGCCCAGCCATGTATATTAAATAAAATTTAATTATTTCTATCAACCTCCAGTCTAAATATCTAAGAACTAAAGTAAGGTCAAGAACTATGTTGACTATTGTATTTTATTTAATATTTAAGTATCCCCAATGCTGATGACATTCCAAGAGGAAGGAGTTCCTTTTGCACCTTGTCTTGTCACTTGTCACTTTTCATCCCATTGATCTTCAATTTTCTTGAGTGGGTGCCAGTAATGTCTCCATTTATCCCTGTTGTTGCGTGATAGTGTAGCCCAATGGTATCTGCTCATTCCAGGAACACAAAGAGACTCAAACCGTTTGTTCAGGGTTTTGACAAAGTAGTCTGACCATCTCGTAGGTGAGTGGCAACACAGTCTTTTGATGTTCCATAGAATATAGTCTGTAAAAGCTCTAGCCCAGCAGTCATCTCTAAAATGCATTATGTGCCTGGCCCATCTAATATTTGATACCTTGGCAAATGAGACAGTGTCCCTGTTTCTTGATCGGCAATGGAGGTCGGAACTGCAGATTCCTTCTCTCATTTGAGTGAAACATGATATTCCAAGCATAGCTCTTTCGATTCCTCTTAGGGATACCTGAATATTGTTCTCATCCTGTTTGCATAGGGCCTAGGTCTCTGAGGTGTATGTTAGTGCAGGAATAATGGTGGAGTCGAAAAGATGTGCCCAAAGCCAGAGGTTCTTTGTCCTTTTAACCACTTCTTTGAGGCTCTTGAAGGCGTTCCATGCTGTTTTCTTTCTCCTGTGCAGTTCTGGTGCCAAGTCATTCCTCATGTTGATTTCTCGACCCAGGTACACATAGCTGCTGCATTCAGAGATGTTCATTCTGTTGGAAGAAAATGGAACATAAGGGACTAGTTTGTTTTTCATGAATACTGTTTTGGTGAGATTCAGCTGCAATCTGATCTTTCCACACTTGTGGTCAAAGTTCACCAGCATTTGTACAGCTTGGCTAATGTTTGGTGTATTTATTTATTTATTTATTTATTTATTTATTTATTTATTTATTTATTTTTTGCTTTTTGAATCACACCTGGCCATGCACAGAGGTCACTCCTGGCTCTGCACTCAGGAATTACCCCTTGCGGTGCTCAGGGGACCATGTGAGATGCTGGGAATCGAACTTGGGTCGGCCGTGTGCAAAGCAAATGCCCTCCCCGCTGTGCTATTGCTCCAGTCCCATTGTTTGGTATATTTAAAACAATGTCATCAGCAAAGTGAAGGTGGTATAGTTGCCAACTATCTTCACTCCCATTCTTTTCCATTCCAGTTGTTACATGACATTCTCAAGGGTGGCACTGAAGTGTTTCGGTGAAATGGTATCACCGTGCCGAACCCCTCTCTTTATGTCAATGATCACTTCCTTGCAAAATAGTGAGATCCTGGTGGTGAATCCATAATACAGCTCATGGAGGATCTTGATGTACTGAGTTTGAATGCCCTGTTTGGCTAGGGCTTCGATGACCGCTTCAGTCTCCTCAGAATCAAAGGCCTTCTTTAAATCAATGAACATTAAACAAAGTGCCATCATGAACTCTCTCGAAACTTCTATGAGCTTGGTCACTGTGTGGATATGGTCGATTGTGCTGAATCCTTTTTTGAACCCTGCTTGCTCGCATGATTGTCATTCGTCTACTGTTCTGCCTATTCTATTCAGGATGACACGAGTGAACAACTTGTAGACAACGGACAACAGGCAGATTAGGCAATAGTTGCCGATGCTGTGGATGTCTCTCTTCTTTTACAACAGAACTGTCCTGCTGGTTTTCCATTGGGATGGCACATTTAATACGGACAGATAGCGTGTGAAGAGTCAAGTCAATGTATTGACAGTACTGGTGGCAGATTCTTCAGGTGTTCGGGTCTGACCTTTCTGGACTGGGGGCTGTATGCATCTTTACCAATGAAATGGCGTGTTGGATTTAGGAAGGGAGGACGTTGGGAACTACATATCCATCCTGAAGAATTTGGTATGTGGGCAGGTAGACATGGCTGTCTAAGAGATCCCAGTAGAAGTCGTGAATAATCCTCTCAATTGCCCTTCTGGAAGATGTGATAGATCCATCAGGACATCAGAGGGCAGTCATCTTGGTCTTAGAGTTGGCGAAGAAAAGGTGAGCATTGTGAATATTTTTATTGGCTTCTGCCACATCAGTCAACACTGTTGCTCTTCTCTCTCTGAGGTCTTCCTTTATCACTTCTCTGCACAGCTTTGCAAGCTTGAACATTAGCTCGTGGTTCCCTGAGCCTCATGCCAAGCCACGTTGGTGAATGAGCTTGAGAGTTCCAAAGACAGGCGTCTGTTTGTGGCTTTCCCACTATTGGCATTCCTTACGCAGTCATGTAGTTGCTGAGCCAGCCGATTGTATTCCTCGTCGATGTTGTCAATGACGGCATCTTCCCACGTTGCCACAATAATGCCAAGGAGCTCCCAGTTGGTGGTCATTCTGGGAGTTCTCTTCCTAAACTTAAACTTTTCAGTCCTTTCTCCCTGCTCTGTGAAGTAGAATTTTGCACGAAGGAGATGGTGGTCCGATCCCATTTGGAATTTTGGGACAACAGTGACATTAGTTAGGGAAAACCTTCGATTGAATATGATATGGTCAATTTTGTTGTGGAACTGTCCACCGGGAGACTCCCATGCCCAACATTTAGATTAGGCCTTCTGGAACTGTGAGCTACCATAGATGGTCTTGGTCGACATGATGAACTCAGACTGTTTCTCACCCTGTTCTTTCCATTCTAGGCCATGGGTTCCAATGTGGAGTTCTTCAGGCAACCTTCTCGGTCCAATCTTGGCATTAAAATCACCGACAATGATCTTGTAGAAGATGTGGTCTTCTTTATAGAATTTCTCCAGCTCTATGTAGAACTTCTCAATTTCTTCTTCATCGTAGTTGGATGTTGGTGCATAGATGACAAAGATAGAAACTTCCCGCAATGAGCTACATCTATTCAAGCATAATCATCCTATTCGGGTTGATAGGCATTCGAATAAATCAATGCTCATGGCCAAGTTCGTGTTGACAAGGACACCAATGCTACCAACGCCTTTGTTTTTGCATGTTCCAAGAAACAGTTCTTCTCCGGTGTCAAAAATGGCATGATGTGATCGATGCCTTCTCGTTTTGGTCATACAAATTATTTCATACTTGATCTTCTGTGCTTGCATCATCAGGTCCTCAGTGGATGCTTCCGATGCCAGCATATGTGCGTTGAAAGTACAGAGAGTCATTTTAGTCCTTCTTTGTTTTGGCAGTCTAGTTCGTCCCTGAGATTTTATCAGCCTCACCTTGCTCATTCTTCTTAACGCTGACATATTGGGAGCTCTTTCGGTATCAGGCAAACGAGACCCATTGTTGTCACTTTGCACCTAGTTTTGGAATAACTGAAGATCAGCCCCTCAGGTATAGTATTTTATTGTGTGTAAGAACTTGCAATCCCACACGGCACAGCCTGGCCAGCTACCCATGGTGTATTCGATATGCCGAAAACAGTAACAACAAGTCTCACAATGGAGAGTTACTGGTGCTCGCTAGAGCAAATTGATGAACAACAAAACTATAGTGCTACAGTGCTATTTAAGTATTCATTTTCAGGGGCCACAACCAGTATTTCTTAGTGGCCAGAAGGTTGTCGTCAGCAGTGTTTGAGCTGATAGTACAGACACTACAGTTAAACGCTCACAACAGTGATGCACAATTTTTAGCACTTCTAGGTACCATCAAGGTCTCCACAACATTTCTAGTAGTGGGAGACAAGAGATATCAGGGATTGAACTGGGGGCCTTGAATGTATCAGTTTTGCGCTCTACTACTTTCAACACCGTTTCCTTGACCCTATATTTATTTATTTGCAATTTTTAAAATTTGGGGACAACAAAACTCGTGGTTCTAAGGGCCTACTCCTCACTCTGTGCTCAAGGATAATTCCTGGTGGACCTTGAGAGGACCATATGTGTTGCCAGGGTGCAATTTATAATTGACCTTGCATAAGGCAAGAGCTTTAACCCCTGTACTACCTCTCTGAGTCCCCTTGGAGTATTTTATTATCAGTTAGCCAGATAACAGGGATCCTGCCTATTTGACAGTTATTAATGAACTAATTAGTTGATAATCATTAAATGATCTCTAATAATAGCACTAAATTTTTGAAAGTGTGTATGCTAGACACTTTGCTAAATTTTTTACTTTTTAAATGATCTAATTGAATATTTTTATATATTTTTTGTTTGTTTAGGGACCACATCCTGCAGTTTTCAGGGATCTTCAGGGATCACTTTTTTCCTTCCTTCCTTCCTTCCTTCCTTCCTTCCTTCCTTCCTTCCTTCCTTCCTTCCTTCCTTCCTTCCTTCCTTCCTTCCTTCCTTCCTTCCTTCTTTCCTTCCTTCCTGCCTTTATTTTTCCTGTATTGGGATTTATAATACTGCTAATAAAGCTCCAGGCATGTAATGTTTCAGTACCCCACTCATCACAAGAAAATCAACAATGTCCCTCAAACCTTCTAAGACGTCACATCTGTAAGGCGTCCTTGTTGACATTGGCTCAGGGCACCAAGTAGGCATTCAGTAATCATTTTCAACTGCTTTCATATACTGGATACTTGAACCTTTGGGTTGGAAGTAGTAGTTAAACTAGTAGTGCTTCCCTTATCAAAAATGAAACTAGAAACAGGGGTGTAACTCAACAGTAGAGCACTGCCTTGCATGTCTCTCTCTCTCTCCCTCAATCCCTCCCTCTCTGTCTCTGTCTCTGTCTCTATCTGTCTGTCTGTCTGTCTGTCTGTCTGTCTGTCTGTCTCTCTCTCTCTCTCTCTCTCTCTCTCACACACACACACACACACACACACACAAAGAAAACAAGGAAAAAAATAAGGGCCCCAGAGTACAGGGCTAGGCTTTTGCCTTACATGGGGATGACCCAGTTCAATCCCCAACACAGCATATGATTCTCAAACACTGCCAAGGAATGGTCCCTGAGAGCAGAGCTGGGAGTAACCCCTGAGGGAGCTAGGTGTAGCTCGTGTGTCCTGCTGTCTACCCCACAAAGAAATAAATTGAAATATTTTCTATTTTTCCTCTCTTGTTTATGTCAAAATAAAGCTATTTTTTTGCCATCGAAACGCTCTCTTGTTATTTATCTCTAACCTCACTCTGTGAAAGAGAAAGTTAATCAGACCTCATAAGTTCCAAGCTTAGAAGTGTAGCGTCCGCTGCTGGATTGTAACCTGCCATCTGAGTGTGTTCCTGACCAGCTCCTTCTCACTTCCCACTTGGCTTTTTGCCCTTCTTTTCCATGTGTTGGCTGTTCTCATTTCCAGATCAGAGTTGACCTTTTCTGTAAGGTTAAAAAAAGCGTTAAAAGCCTCTGCCTTTTTACTGTCATACATTATTAGCCTTCTCATCCCATCAAATAAAAGAACTGCATTCTCCTTTACGCAGCTCTAGTGACTGATGTGTTTAAAGGGCTTTTCCCCCACATTTTCTTACAGTTCACACAAAAAACCCAACATCATGAATTAATTTAACAAATGTAGTAAAATAGCCCTCTATCTTCATATAGAACTCCTCCCACTCACTATAATAGAAACTTAATACTGAGTTTCTTTGAGTAAATTACCCTAAAAATGCCAACATAATCACAAAATTAGGCAGGATCTCTTTTACTGTCAAGAACCTATAGTTTAAATATTTCAATATAGACTGATACATGAGGAGACATAAAAAATAAAAAAAAAACAGATATTAACTTTGTGCAACAGATTTAAAATTTTTTTTTGTTTAAGGTCATTGTAGATTCTTAACTACATAATTGTAGATAATTACATACTGAGGTAAATAATAAAACAGAGGGATCACCCTTTATCTAATTTAAACAAACATTTTTAAACAAAGTCAGTACCATTTATGCCATTTACATAATATTCTGATGGGCCCAATTTCTACAATGTCTATGCTGTTTTTGTCTTCTCAACAGTTCACATGCTTGCAAGTACTAGTTTCTTTGCTCTCTTTGACAATTCTTGGAAAAAAGAATACTAAAAATTTTCAATATAAAAGCACCAGATTTAATTCTTATAAAGATAATTTTAATGTATGTCACACAATTACAATGCATTATTCTCACTCTAAAATGTTCTTTATTGTGCAAAGCAGTTTTCAGACATTGGTGTACTACAATGGATAGGTATACTTTACTATACTGTATGTATAAGAAATTGTATGTACATTTTGTACATACAATTGTATGTATGTGAGTGAATTTGTGCTTACTTTAATTTGTGCATTATAAATTGTGTGCATATAATTTTAACTTTTATTATGACATTTATTTTATTGAATTTTCTACAAGATTACCAATTTATCCAAAATTGCCTGTCTTCTGAGACAAATTGAAAGAATGCACTTTCAAAATAGAAGGGTTAAAAATCTCTGCAGAATTGCACAATGTTTTCCATGATCTAATCATAAAACTAAATTATCATGGTGACAGCCTTCCATATCTGGTTCCTCTGAGTCTCTTTAAATTAATTCAACACCATTAAAATTCTGGGAAGCTAGAGGCTGTGACTTAGAGTCCAATTAAAAACATAACATAATTTAACTATTGATAAAAAGATCATCTTAGAAAGTTCATTTTCATGGGAATTATTAAAAACTTGATCTATTCCACATGGGAATAACAATTTTATTTCACCTCAGGTAAAGGAAGTAAATGGAAATAAATTCAGTTGTAAGTATAACTTAAAAATAGTCTTCTAAAAGATAATTCTGGATACTTACATCACTGTATGTGTTGGTTCACTGAAAAAGTCATTTTTATTTCTAGTTAAATGTATAAAAAAACAAATTATTAGGCAAGAAAAAACAAATAAACTCTAATACAGTTTTGTATCTTTGGACCTAGAAAATGAAAATCGTAGATTAGAAAGTTCTCATCCACACTGAAAGAAGCTATGAAATCAATTTTAAAAATGTATTTGCAGATGACTCAAATTCTTCATCTTATTAATAAGGAGTACATGCAATAATTTGACTCAAATGTTAAAAGAGACTAACTTTTTAGCCTTAGTTGAAGCACTAGTTTCTATTAGCCTTTATGAGCTGTTTTATGATTTCTTGACTAGTAGGCTTGCTGATACTTGTGGAAGTTTTCAAGAAAAAAAGCAGGTCATTACTATTTTCTTCACTTGACCTGGAGATGACTGACATCTATACAAAGAGGAGAGGGACGATTAGGCTGATGGTGAAAGTGCTCTGAAGTTCTTCTTTTGCTAGGGACACAGGGTGGGTTTCCCCAGTGGTGCTGGAGTAGGGAGCCAGTCACCAATCCCTGAAACAGTCTGCCGAGAACTGAGACCCTGAGGGTGTTTGTGCTCAGGTCCCTTCGATATTTCAGGCCACAAATGGATTCCTGTGGGTGCTAAAGGACCCTTGTGTGACTAGGCATGGAACTCAGTATCTTGTGCATGCCAGGTATACACTTTCATACTTTGAACTATCTCCCTGCCCTTTGCTGAAATTTCTTTAACTAAAAAAATATATATATGCAAACAACTTTTCGCTTTAAATATTTTACAAATTATACATCTAAATAAAATACAATAAAATAATCACGTACAGTATACAATAAAAACAATCATATTTACTCAGTAGTCAAAGTGTGTTATTAACTTGGATAGTGGCAGTAGAGCAACTTACCTATTATGATTGGTAATAAGAGAGTCCAAAAAACAAATAAATTTTACCGATTGTATTACTAAGATGAGTTAACAATATACATCTACAAGTATTACTTTAAACCTTTCATTGTTTAGTTTCAGCTTCACCCCATTTGAGTGCAACTCTTATGACTCATCTGCCCACCTTCTTTTACTTGTTTAGCTCCAGGCAAGCCTGAATATTGAAGAAATTGTCAGTTTCTTCTAGAAACTTTCTATAGAAGTCCACTAAAAAGTCCATGCTGATGGTCATGATGCCCAGACTTAACACAGATACTGAACTTGGTCTACCAAACAATCTCTATTATCCTGTTATAGAGAAGCATCGAGATAAGTACCACAATGTGGCCCAAAGGGGTAGGAAATTAGCAGCAGAGAAAGCCACAATGAAGGAAGACTCTAAACACTGGATGGAGGGTAGCACAGGTTCCCACCATTGAAATGGAGGCTGATAATAGTCTAGAAGTGTCATTTAGGGCTTAATCACACTGTCTCTATAATCACACTGCACTGAAAGTGAATGTATAAATGTATATTTCATTTAGATAGATAGATAGATAGATAGATAGATAGATATCCATTGGATTATATAAACTAGAGCATTTGCAGTGAACTTGAGCTCAAGACCTTCTTGTTGCAACAATGTGTCTTAGGATGAATGACCTATAGAATATTGTAGAAGTTTACAACAATGCTCTGGAGCAATTTGTTGTTGATTTCATAGGCAGAACTTCTGAGAGTATGGAATTTGATGCAATAAAAAACAATTGATTTGAAAACTGGTATAAAATAACTATACTTGAGATGAAGTAGATTTATTAGTGAAATAGAACTTGAAAGAATGTGGGGTCAGAGAATAACAGAATTGGCATTCAAACTTTTCTGAGAAAATTCAATGATGAATATTTAAAATCACATTTTGCAATTATGAATCATTATTTCAGTGAGTTGGTATTTATTATATAAATATGTCTGCTATCTAGTTATTTAAGTTCTATGAATTTTATAAACAAATATGCACATATGTTATTATCAAATACACACAATCCATAAAAGATACATGTGGACACTTTACTATATTCCAGATTATACTAATCAGGAAATGCCAGATCATCACCTCAGCTCATTAATATCTAAAACCGTGTAAGTTGCCAGTGCTTCTTTGTGCCTTAAATATTACTTTCTGAGTTTAATTAATCTTTCTGGAATTGTTTTAACCAACACCACACTAATTTTTCCAACACTCTTTGAATTATGTCCTTGATTTGTGCCTTTTACAACAGATTGTGACAGCATACTTTTGGTTCTGTTCTAAAGTGAGTCTTTCCTGATTTCCTCCTTGTGCCTATTGCCATGAGAATTTTGAATGTGTACTTGATTCTGCCTCTGCCTTTGCTTCTGCTCTCACCATAAAAACTAATCCTATCCTCTCACTTTTCATGGCGTGGCTTTCACCTCTTTTAATACTGCTTCCTGATCCCCAGTGAAAACTACAGCCTGGTATCTGAGAAAATTCTAAAATTCTTTTTGAATGTGTGCATGTTAGGGACACTTACTTATTTACTTATCAAGTGAGGGTGGAGGGGAGTGAAAAGTAGTGATTCTTGCAATATTTTGGGTTTCAGAGTCCTTTGAAATCTAGCTAAAATGATTATGACTCCTCAAGAACAAAAATGCTTATGAATAATTTTTTACATGATTTTAAGAGCCATGCTCCTAAAACCATGCATAAATCTTTTACCTTTGTCAAGGGACTTTGTGCCTCAGGTTATAAGCTTAATACGTAAATAAAACTACTCTGGCCTTTATAGATACATCTAAGTACAAGTTCTGATTTTGACCTTTTTGATTCTAAGGTAAATATTTCACTGAGCTGAAATTTCAGTTTCTGAAAAACATATATTAGCAATGCAATTTTTTCTGAGTTACTAAGAATTAGAGATAATTTGTTAATGTTCTAGTGTAGAGATAAAATTTCTTATTGGTATCCCCAATAAATAGAATATCATTAAATAATGCATCCCATCACATTCTGTTGTAATATTTAGCTCCACATAAAAAATAACACTAGTGGGTTTGTGGTAAGTTAAAAAAAGAATATCTAAGAAATTGCTTGAGAGGCTAGAGAGTTAATACAGTGGGCAGGTGTTTGCCTTGCACTAACCAACATAAGTTCATCCCTACTACTACCCCAGGTCATCTTCTGAGTCTTGCCAGGAGTGATCCCTGAGTGCAGAGGCAGGTGTAAGCACTGAATGCTGCTAGATGTAGACCCCAAACAAAAACAAATAAAATAAGAGAAAAATAAAAAGAAACTGTTTGGCTCTAACCTTCTCCCTATAAACTCAGGATTTTGGCTAATTATCATTATGCATTATGACACTAATGTTCAGAGGTTTATTGTATAAACAATAAATAGGGTAACTTAAGTCTGCGAAGAAACATTATTATTCTGGCAAAATTTAAGGGGGAGTTCTTAACTAAGAGTAAGCAAGAGGTTTTTGTAATCTAAAATTCTTTTCTTTTAATTTTTAATTCTCATTTTGTAAGGTAGGGAACAATACCTAGAGGTGCTTACTCCTAGCTCTATTTTCAGGGATCATTCCTGACAGTATTTGAGTGAACATATGGTGTTCTGGAGTTTGAGCTAGGATTGGCCACATGGACGGTAAGTGCATTAATGGCTGTATTATCTCTCCAGCCCAGTTTTTAACTCTTAAGTAAAGTATTAAGAGAGCCCAGCAAGCTACTGAGAGTATCTCGCCTGCACAGGCAGAGCCTGGCGAGCTACCCATGGTGTATTCAATACGCCAAAAACAGTAACGGTAGGTCTCATTCCTCTGACCCTGAAAGAGCCTTCAATCGTTGGGAAAGACGAGTAAGGAGAGGCTACTAAAACCTCAGGGCTGAGTGAAATAGAGCGTTACTGGTGCCTGCTCGAATAAATCGATGAACAACAGGATGACAGTGATACAGTGATAATTGAAGTATTATCTAATGGTTGAAATTTATACATTCTATAAATCATGGGCCATATCCACTAAAATTTAGATATTGAACATTTTTTCCATTTTACCACTTGGATTTAAAAAGTTGGCATTCAAAATTTCTCAAGGATAAAGCAGTTTTTCAAATAAATTATAAAAGTTTGTAGTATATATCAAATAAGAGGAATAATGCTCATCCAGATTATTGCTCAGATCTCAGTAATAAACCCTGTCACATGAAGATTGTTAAGACATGGCTATTTATCAGCATATTTTTCTGAACTGTAAGGGAGAAAAAAATGTTTTTAGTCACTGTAGCCTTTGTTGTATTCACTTACTGTTTTTTTTTTTTTTCCACAAGCTCCTATTATGGGTCAGTTTCTGTGATTGGAAGTAAAGATATAGACATGTGTAATGTACAGATGCTACCTCCAAAGACAAAACATTTATTTATTATTCTTATCTAAGAGAAAACTGTGAGCTTCAGGGGGCCAGAGAGATCATACAGAGGGTAAGGTGCTTCCTTTGCAGGAGGCCGACTTGGATTTCCTCTCCAATATCCCATATAGTCCCTTGAGCACCTCTGGAGTGATTACTGAGTGCAGAACAAGGAGCAACTCCTGACCATTGCCATGTGTGGCCCCAAACCAAGAAGAAATAAAGAAAAGAAAGAAAAAAGAAAATAATAAAAGGAAAAAGGAATGAAGAATCAAGGAAAGAGAGAGAGGAAGAGAGAGAGAAAGAGAAAAAAAGAGGGAGGGAGGGAGGAAAAGAGGAAGAAAGGAAGGAAGATGGAAGGAAGGAAGGAAGGAAGGAAGGAAGGAAGGAAGGAAGGAAGGAAGGAAGGAAGGAAGGAAGGAAGGAAGGAAAAAGAAAATTGTAAACTGCAGTAGTTTTAGCATGCAAATTTTACTATCCTACAGACCTATTTGTATCTTGTCTCTGAATTGAATCAAATTATCAAAGTCTTCAGAGGCTCAATTTCCTCATATGTAAAATATGGGAATGATATTTAATTTGGAAGAACACTGCAGACATTAAGTACGGTAGTCTGCTTACCAAAGTGGTGGCACTTAGCAAAGTGATGGCACTTATGAGTTGCTCAAAAAATAATGGTAATGATTATTGCATCTATACAACCTTAAGTTCAGTAACTGAGACTGATTCACACTGATATTCTGCTAGTCCTGGAGTTTTATTTTACTTCTTTTTATTTTTTAAATTTTAAATGAGGAACACAAGTCTGAGTTGTATTCAGCCATCTATTAATAGATAAATTCCATTTAAAACAGGCAATCTAATTATTTTACCCCAATGATTACTGACTGACAAAGAATCTAATTAGGTTTGCTTTTCAACTCTTATATCAAATATAGCTACTACATAAAGAAAATACAGAATTGACTTTTAATAAAATATGCCAAAGTATTTTGTTATAATTTTTGAAATAATTTTCTAACATATACATTTTTACAAGGCAACCATTTGTTTTAAGTACTGATTTATGCATATACATACACCCAGACACATGAATGCATACACATTCACATGCAATGTATGTGTATAGTTATCAAAAAAGTAGCAAAGAAAAAATCTCATAAAGACATCTTATTAGTTTGTATTCAAATCCTTGGTTAAGCCCTGTTATGCAGTGGTTTAAAATATTTACAATAGCAACTATACTATACTTAACATTTTTTCTCAATATATTTTCAAATAGTAGGAAATGAAACAAAACAAGTAAAAATTAAATTTCAAAACACTACCCTTTCAGTTATACATTAGAGGAAAATAACTTCTAACTGAAATTTTTTGGTTTCACCAAATTGTAATTAAAATATAGTATAGCTGTATTTTATATTCTGTTATATTAACTTAAATAAAAATGTTGCAGATTATTTTTCCATGATTCGTGTGAAAGTATCACATAAGAACATATGAAAAAATAAATGACCAGTTCTCTCTTTTGTGTGATGCCTACTTTATTTAGTAAAACCTTAAGTTCTGGAGTGCATTGCTAAACACAATATCATTTTTATATATGGATGTAATATTATCTTTAAAAAAATATTATTACTAACCCACAGTGCTTTTTTTCTTCTGCCACTGACTCTAATGTTAATTGGTAGTTTTTTGAGTGTTTCCACAATACCTGACAAGTATGACTATTCCATAATGCCTATCAGAGTGATATCTAGGTGGTCTGGAAGAACTATTTGAATATAAATATAATGAATGAAAGAGAGTGCAAAGCTTATTTTTTCCCACCACTCTGTTGAAACTGTTCAAGTAGTTATGGGTTAGAGAAAACTGTATCGGGTCAGTTCTTTTGGTTTATATAATTATAATTGCCATTTGGCTGGAAAACTTGCAATTTCATTGTTAAGTTTCCAGAACTTAGAACGTGTTTTAACATTAATGGATTTCATAATTATTGTTTAAAATTTGATATTCCGAATTTTAAAACTTCTTTTGTAATATTTATTTCCTGTTCTACCTACCAATGAAAAAAGTGTCTTGGTGAAATAAATAATGATGATGAAATGTATAGTTCAAATTTGAATGTTAAAGGTAACAAAATAAGATGAATAAACATAATTTTCTAGTCTACATGTATTATCACCATAATAATAGTTGATATGCATATAAATATTTATCTATTTGAAGTGTTTCTGGCGTTTTAGCTTTAAATTGTACTTTAAGTCTACTCTACTATATGCTTCCTATGACAGGAAGAGGATAAAAGAACAACCAAGATTGAATTTGCAAATCATGTCAGTATGAATAAGTGGGATTTGATGTATAACAGAATTATTAATTGTAAAGAATAACAAAAAAGTAAAATGTAAAATAAAAACTCAATTTCATATTGAGAACTAAAATGAAATGGTCCTAATGACTGTGAATTAAAAAAAATAAATTTGGGGACTGGGGAAATATAAGTGGTTCTCATGGAGATTCCACACTGCACCCACCCAACAATGTTTGGGGACCATTTGGTGTTTGAATGGCACCATGCCATATCATCTCTCTGACCCAAAATATGTTCTTGGAAAATTGGAGTCTTATTGTTTAAGGTGTATAATGTGGTAGTATGTTGACACACGTCTCTGAGAATAATCAAGTAATGTCTTTTCATTTATCAATGGCCTATAAGGGCATCAAAATATAGAATAGTCTATCACTCAATATTACAATTTTTATGTGGGGATGAATTCTTCTTAGTATGTATATAAATTTGCTTATATGATATAATTGTACTTATCTTGTACTATATTCTTTATAAAATAAGTTTAGTCTTTCAGATGTCAATGATAAAGAGTATAGTTGAGCCTAAAAATTATCAGATGTAGGATTAAAAGTGCCATTTTTTTTAATGTAAGAGTACTGCTATTTATTCAGTCATTGATTAAGCTGATTAAATTGGGCATGAGCTCCACATTATTTTTTGTTTTCAGAATGTTTATTTTATTTTCTTTCTCTTCCTCTTCTTCTTATTATTTTATTTTTTTTGCTTTTTTGGGTCACACCCGGCAATGCACAGGGGTTACTCCTGGCTTGTGCACTCAGGAATTACTTCTGGCAGTGCTCAGGGGACCATATGGGATGTTGGGAATCGAATCCAGGTCCGCCACGTGCAAGGCAAACGCCCTACCCGCTCTGTTATCGATCCAGTCCCCTTATTATTTTTTTTTAATCACCATAGGAGATAGTTACAAAGCTTTCCTCTTTGAGTTTCAGCCACACAATGATGGATCACCTAACCTTCCACCAGTGTACATCTTCCACCACCAATGTCCCCAGTATCCCCCTGATCTCATCGTCCCCCTGCCTCTATGGCAGATAATCTCTCTCATATTTATTTTCCTTTGCATTGCTTGTTATGAATAAAAGTGCCATATTTGGACCTCAATGATTTTGTCTATAGCTATTCAATTTTCCTCAACTTCCCTTTACATAGTGTTTTGGTGGAGTCTTTTTATTTTCTATTTATCTTATCATGTCAACTCAAATAGTGATAGCTTAGATACCATACATTTATGAGGAATTTAGTTGCTTGTGCTGTTTGATCTTTATTTTTTATATGAGGCCATTCAGTATCCCCTTACAGACCTGGTTTAGATGTTATAAATGTTTGCAGCTGCTGTTTGTCTGAGAATTTTTGTTTTGTCTTGTTTTTGGCCAACACCCAACAGTTTTCAGGGCTTACTCCTGGCTCTGTGCTCAGGGATTATTCCTGGTATTTCTTATGAAACCATATCAATGCAAGGGATCAAACAAAGGTCAATATCATGCAGAGCAGAATCTTAACGCCTATACTATATCTCAAGCACTATCTGAGAATGTTTATTTTTCTCCTTCAGCTTTGAGTGACAGCCATGTTTGTCATAATCACAGGATTCTTGATTGTTTCTTCTCGAAATTAAGTACTTTGTATCTGTCATTCCATTATTTTCCTGAGAGTAGTGTGTCATTAGAGAAATCTGCTGTGAATCTTATGCTCTTTCCCTTATGTATGAGCTTTATTTTTCTCTTGCTCCTTTCAGGAGTCTGTCTGTTTGATTTATGTCATTTTAATTACAATATATTTTGGTGTGCTCTTTTTGGATTTACTTTTATTGGTACTCTTTGGGTATATTGTGCTCTTTTTGGATTTACTTTTATTGGTACTCTTTGGGTGTATTGTGCTCTTTTTGGATTTACTTTTATTGGTACTCTTTGGGTCTGTTGTATTAGTGCTCTCCTTTCCCAACAAATTGAGGAAGTTTTTACCTATTTCTTCTCTCCATTTTTCTTTTCTCCATTTTTTTCTCCTTCTGGAATTATTATGACTTTGAGGGGTTTTCCCTATTATTTTTCAATAATATCTCTTACATTCTCTTTGTGTTTTTTTCCTGTCTTTTTTTTTTTAATTGCCTCTTCTCTTTTGGTGGAGCTGGGCCTCATATCTTCACATGAATTGATGTGATCTTTAGCTTCATGCATTCTGATGAGACATGCAGTTGTATTCTTTAGCTCCTTTACTTTCCATTGGAAAGAGTTCTTTCATTGTTTTCAGGTCAGACTCTATGAACCTTACTGATTGATTGTTCAAACGTCATTTTCAGATCATTAAGCATTAAGAGGGTTGTTGTTTTAAAGTCTTCTTCGAGCAGATTAGAAAGGTCTCATGTAACTGGGAATCTTCCTGGGCTTTTGTCATCCTCTACTGACATGGCTGAGTCCCTTTGTTTCGCTCACTGTTCTTGGTGCTTCATTTTCTGAGGGCAGAACATTGGTTGATTTTATTCCAGAATTTCTTGACCAGGAGATAAGGTTTGAATTGCTCGCCAGCACCAAATGCTCTTAGGCTCTGGCTGGCCTGGACTCTTAGGCTCTGGGTGGACTGCACTTGTCTGGGTACGGGTGTGCACAGGCCATGCCAAAAAGTGACTGCACACACTGTTTGTGCCTGGGATTGTGGAACTCAGCACAGGACTCCAGCATGGCTGATCTGATCTAGATGCTTATTGGGTGGCAGGCCACGCTCTTAGATTGAGCGAAGGTCTGTGGAGGCTCTCTCTCTGCTGAGCAGGATGTGGGTAATTGTGGGTCACTCTCATTGATGGCTGTGTACTTGTCTGTGCCTGGGTTGCAGCTTGAAACTTAATGTTTGGACTTATTCAAACTAAAATTGAATTTTTGCATATACACTCAGAAGATGAGGAAAAGGCAAGCAAGTGTGCATGCTCTCCTTTAGTTCAACAGTGTGCTGGAAAACCTTAATCAAATGTGACAGAGACATAAAGTGAGCCCATGCTGCTGAAAAGCTGTCATAGCTAGATTTTCCTTTAGTGTTTTTGAGTGTCAGTTTATTTCTCACCTGCGGTAATAATTCCAACTTTACCCATATGATGTAAGAATTGATGTAAGACTCACAGACGAAGTGGTCACAGTTAGTGGAAGGTATTAAAAGTAGATATGTGTGTATATGTTAGTCATTTTATTCCTAACAGACCTCCTTTAAGGAAGTTGGTAAATTCCACTTTCATAAATATGATTACTAAGGCTCAGAAAATCTATTTAATCTATCAAGAATCACAATCAACAACAGTCAACAACTTAAGTCAAAGCTCAAGATTTGTACACAGTTTTGAAGTTAAGCAACATGGTTTTGATACTGCAACCATAAGAGCATTTATTTATTCTATTGGAAGCAAATAGTTTTTGTAGAAAGGTGACATAATCATACCATACTAATTGACTCTGAAGTGAATAATATTTACATAAACAGAATGAAATCCATAGTTATGTATTTATTTAACTCAGAACAGGCATATTGGGATGACAGTATTTTGAAAGATAACTAATAAAATGAAAAAAAACAAGAAGAAATTGTAGTAACACAGTATTAAAAACTCACAGACATTACTAAAATCATTGGTTAATAAAAAGAAAGTGAATAAGGAATTACACTATGAATAAAGAACACAGAATAGGGAAATTCTATATTCTATTATGTTTTTATTTCCATTTATTTTCTAAACCATGTTCTTAGATTACATTGATAAATATAGAGTGAAAATATAGAGATATTTAAATATGTAAAAAATTTTATGAATATACTTTATATATTGGGCTTTTGGAAGCATTATATATTTGATCTTGTTCTTTATGTCTTCACATTCTAATAAATTGAAGCTAGATATAAAATCTATTAAGATTTCTTTAAAAGAGAGAAATTATTATGTTTCTATGAAGAATAGTCTTATATTTGCTGTTTGAATGGCTGAATTTCAGTGAATGGCTAATGTCTGTTTTTCTTTTATTTTATTCTTAGGGATTTGGGTCATATGTAACAATCTTCAGAGGCTACCCCTATATCATTGTTTAAGGGTATCTTCTGGAGGTTTTAGGGAGCCATATATAGTGATAGACAGATATCAAATATGCATGCAAAGCATGCTCTTTAGCCTATTGAGCTATCTTTAAGGCCCTATATTTTAAATATATATTTATATTTTATGTATTTGCATATACTTATATTTATATTTTTATATAAATATACATGTACTGAATTTAAAAACTCACTTCTCTTCATGCAACAGAAACAGATTAAGGGGAAAAATCTGAACAAGATGAATACGGAAATCTTTGGAGAAACTATAAAAATTTTTATTTATGATATGTCCAGAGGGGCTGGAGTGATAGCACAGCAGATAGGGCTTTCACCCTGCATGTGGCCAACCTAGGTTTGATTCCTCCACCCCTCTCGGAGAGCCTGGCAAGCTACCGAGAGTATCTTGCCCGCACGGCAGAGCCTGGCAAGATGCCCATGGTGTATTCTATATGCCAAAAACAGTAACAAGAAGTCTCACACTGGAGATGTTACTGGTGCCCGCTTGAGTAAATTGATGAGCAATGGGATGACAGTTGTCAGTGATAGTGATATGTCCAGAGATGCTCCCAAAGTTTTATTTCCTTTGTCTAGGGAGTCAAACTTCTCCAGGTATTTCTGGAGTTTAAATGCAACTAATGATAAACTGATGAGTGAATTCCTTGAAGGTTAAATTATATGACCAGGGAAAAATAAGACTTTCTATATCACAATATTAATGTGACAGGTAAAATATTGGGTCTTATACCTAACTGTACTCAACAGGCATAGGGGAATTTGGTATCTTTACCTAAAGGCATCTCTCTATTTTTAGTTGACAGATGATAAAATGAAAATATGTGACAATGAAGTTTATGTTTCCTAACTTTTATGGAGAAAGTTTCTTTCCATGTACATACATATCTAGACATAATCATGAACATGAATATGTATGTCACATTTATATTCACAATGCAAACATGTAAAAAGTTTTTTTTTCAACATGTCTAAATTTATAAGTCTAATGGCATGTTTTCCTTCTGGGAATAGTTGTCTTGGAAAACTTTACATCTATCTTAAAATTTTCCCTAAATTTAGTAGTATTTTATTATTTTTAATTGATAATTTTGATAATATTTTTACCAAACACCACTGAGGACTGGTTTTAGTTGATGAATGATTTCTGAAATCAGTCTAAGTAATAAGAATTGAAGCTTTCTGTTGTGATTTAGCAAAATGACTCAAAAGTTTATGAGCAAACTGTGATGTTTGATGATCAAAGAAATCCAAAACCAAGTTTTCACATACCTTTAAAAATAGTATCATAATCGAATTATGAATTCAGTCTTGAAAATTGTAATTCTTCAGTTGCAATTTGTAATATTAATAAATACACTGCCATAATAATCCCATTTGTGGCCGTAGTCTACACACGAATCCAGAAATACTGACAAGAGATCAATGTTATCAATATGAAAGATGAGGTAAAAAGATAAGTGGGTAGAGTTTTAAGAAGCCTTCTAGTAGATAGAGAGAAAAGGAAGTCTGTTTGCAATGAACAGTAAATCTTCATTCAAGACTTTTCCAATCTAGAGACAGACAGACAGGGATATATGTAGTCAGAAAAGATAGAACATATACTTAATGATGTTCTTTACCGTTTCTGATACCACTATTCCAGATATCTTTCTAAATTTTACATTTAAGTGAAGCAATACATTCATTATGAATTATATTATTTGTATATGTAAATACATTGTCCGTCTGGCTTCAGAGCCTGGCAAGCTACCGGTGGAGCATTTGATATGCCAAAAACAGTAAACAATAGTCTCATTCCCCTGACCCTGAAAGAGCCTCCAATCATTGGGAAAGATGAGTAAGGAGAGGTTGCTAAAATCTCAGGTCTGGTAAGAATAGAGACGTTACTGGTGCCCACTCGAGTAAATTGACAAACAACAGGATAACAGTGATACAGTGATACAGTGATACAGTGAAATATATTGTCACGCCAGTAAAAGAAATAGATGATAGGGGCTGGAGCGATAGCACAGCTGGTAGGACCTTTGCCTTGCATGCGGCCCAACCCGGTTCAATTCCCAGCATCACATATGGTACCCCGAGCGCTGCCAGGATTTTTTCCTGAGTGAGTAAGCCAGGAGTAACCCCTGTCCATTGCTGGGTGTGACCAAAAAAACCAAAAAAAAAAAAAGAAAGAAAGGAAGGAAGGAAGGAAGGAAGGAAGGAAGGAAGGAAGGAAGGAAGGAAGGAAGGAAGGAAGGAAGGAAGGAAGGAAAAGAGGATAATAGAGGATAAGTAAAGATGGAAGTCTGGGATATGTGAAATTAATGTAAAGATCAAATCTACCCAGAAGGATTGCTACATTTGAGAAAGATGAAGTATTTGGAAAAACTCACAAGTTTGGGGAACTGGAGAAATATTCAATCCAATATTTTTTAAAAAACCCATAAATTTAGTAGAACTTATTTTTCTCAAAGTTTAGACACAAAGTTCTTACTTCTGTTTCTGGTATTATCTCAAATTATCTCAAATTCAGGAAATTGCAAGATAAATGACTTCTGCCTGAAAGGGATTTGGAATGTAACATCTAACATTTAGCTTATATTATGTCCCTCAGCCTCATCAACTCTATTGCTATTGGCTGAGTTCTCTTCCTCTTTATGCTCTTTGACTCTCAGGTGGTCCAAAGCACCTTAGAGTACGTTAAGATTTACCTGGGACAGAGGCTAAGAAGACAATTTGTAATCTGCTTCCTAGGTCAGCCCCAGGGTTAGCCCTTCCCCTGCCTCAACTTTGCTGAACTGATCATGCAAATATGAATAGTGGGCATAGCACCAATAGCAGTGAAGTAGACTGGTGCGTAAGTGGATTTGGGACCAGGGACCAGACCAATTACCCAGAGTCATCCCAAACTGAGACCTACAGTTAAGTCTAGAAAAGAGGGGGTCATGATTCCAAACTCTATTCTAAACTAGGTAGTATTTTAGTCACACTTATAAGTGAGAAATTATGGGAATCACTTAATTTAATTTTTCTGAAAGTCAAGCCAGATTTATAAGTTGACACTGTTTTATTTCCCAAATTTTAGAGTAAAAGTTTGTAACACTCTCATTATAAAGTTTTCAGACTTCTTACATTTTCTGTAACTTTAATTTGCTTAATTATGCTCCTTATTTTTTTTTGTAAAGGCAAGACATACTAGAAGAGAAACTTATATAGATGTAAATTTAATAAAGATTTTTACAAGTAACAATGAAATATATTTCTCCATGTCAACCCTAACTGAAATAAACTTAATGTTTCATTCTATACTTATAAAACTCAAAATCATAGTACTTACAATGATTACTGGTAAAATTTTTTAAAGAAGATATTTAAAAAGAAGACATCTGATCAGTTATGATTCATAATGATGAGCATAAATTTATAGTTGGACATTGTACCGGAAAAGCCTGTGAACTTTCAGTATGCTATCAATACTATATATTGTTATTGATCTATGTAGCAAACAGAATCTTTGTGTTATTGCTTTTGCTTATCACTAAAACTATAGTATCTCTTGGAACTAAGATAATAGTATTATCTGCGTGGTGCTTTCTCCTTATTAGGGACTTAAATTATTAAAGTCTTTCTTTATCTTTCCTAGTATTACTGCTGAAAATGTAGGCAATAATTTAATTCCAGGTAAATGATCCTACTTCTTTGTTTTCCTAAAATAGAATACTTTTTATCAGAATAAATATGGTAGAAGGTATAAGAACATCAAAAACGGAGGTTTACAATTCTTACACTTCCTTTTATGTCCATGGATAATCTACATGTGCGATGTATCTCATAATAAAAAAATTATAAGGTAGAAAGAAAGAAGACAGTTCATCTAGTCCATATTATACTGAAACACCAAACCCGTTTGCAACAATCATAAAATAAATTTCAGCAAATAGAATCAAAATAAGACACTTGTTTCTTTTGATCACTATCACCATCACTATCATCCCGTTGATCTTCAATTTGCTCACGTGGGTCCAGTACCGTCTCCATTCGTCCTAGCCCTGAGATTTTAGCAGCTTCTCTTTACTCGTCCTTCCCAACAATGCCACATTAGAGGCTCTTTCAGGGTCAGGAGAATGAGACCCATTATTGTTACTGTATTTGGCATATGAATACGCCACTGGGAGCTTGCCAGGCTCTCCCGTGTGGGCAGCAAAACTCTCAGTAGCTTGCCAGGTTCTCCGAGAAGGAGAACTAGGCTATAAGATGTCTGGGAGCTTGTTCTAGTTTTATAGTCTCTGGATTTTGGCCATTGATGGGATTACATGACACGACATTGGGGTGGGAGTGTGGGGGTAGTTTCTGGTTGTGACTGCCTAGCTACTGGAAATGGAGGATCTGGGTAGAAGAGGCCCAGTCCTGATCCGAGCAGGCTGGCTTGGAGATTTCAGCCGTGGGTCCCACATACCTGGGTTCCTCTGCTGGTTCCTTCATATGTGAGGCTCGTCCGAATGTGTGGAGGGAGGCCTTGAGAATGGCTGTGGCGGGGTTCCAGAGGTCTTCGGCTGCCGGGGCAGGGTGGGGAGGGAAACTCAACCCACCCCCTCAAAGGGGCCCCAGTGAAGACAGCCAAGCACGGGGGCAAGAGACTCTACGTCCTCTCTTCTGGGAGCTTGGTTTTATAGTCTCTGGATGTTGGCCGTTGATGGGATTACATGGCGTCTGGTGATAGGGTGACAAAATATTTATTTTTGAAAATAAATATCAATTTGAACTCGAAAAAAAGTAATTGGAAATTGCTTAACTTTTTAAAGCAATAGGGTAGAGTGAAATGCAATAGCTACCTTGATCAATTTTTTTTTTGCCTCTGGAGAAAATGGTTTAAGAAATATGATAGCTTGAAAAAAGACTTCACAAATGTTAAAAACAACCATTAGTAATTAATTGTTTCAACACCTTCATCACACTTATCTGAAAGTAACAGAGTTTATGTTGCAAATATAGATGACTTGCAATTTCAGGAAAAGACTCAACATATAAATTGAAATCCTAGCACTAGCATTATATTTGATTTGTATGAAATTAAAACTAAAGGTGGATTTTTAAAAATATCAGAAGTGAACCCAATATACTCTTTCACGGTAATGCTTTCAGAGTTTCAAAGCTTTCTTACATGTTTAATAAGCCACTTCACATGGTGTTTCAATGTTTTCACCTTTTAACCTGGCTGTAAAGATATTATTAAATTGGCATTATCTGTTAAAACTTAATGTTGAGGTGTTAAAGAGATAGTACAGCAGTCAGGGTGCTTGTCTTGCATGCAACTAACCTAGGTACTGAGTACGGCTGGGTGTGGTCCCCCAACAAACTAACCAAGAAATTTGTATCATTTTCTTTAAAGTCCAAGCGTAGTCTAATTATTGTTCAAACCAAAAAAAGAGTGGAAGATTCTGTAAAACCATTTCAAAAACTGAAAAGGGATTTTTAATATGCAAATTTTCAGATCTAAGCCTGAATGAAAAACAGTGACACTGTAGCTTACTATGCTGACCTGGTTGATGACTTACAGAGAGAATTAGTGTTTTTTTCACTCTTTATAAGGAGCACTTCACATTGACTTCACATTGAAGGTCAATGTGAATCATTCAAATGACCCGAAGAAACAACACATCGTTTATAGAAAATGTTTTAATTGTTCTGTGCTCATGTCTAAACATGAAGTAATGTAAGTGAGAGTGACTGGATTTGAGGTAGAATGGAAAGAGGAACAATAAAAATAATTATGTAATAGTGGCAACCAATCTGGATAATTTGATTTCCTATGAGTCTTCTTTTACTGAATCCTTTAACTTGTGTAATCACTTTCCTACACATTTTGTTCTGAGAGACAGCCAGAGTTTCTGTACAGTTGGTTCTAGTTTTGTTTCTATATTATTGATTCAACCAGGAACATTTAGTGACCACTAAAAAGGTTTCTAGGATATGACACTTTCAGTGCTAAGCGCATCATAGTCTTGGAAAATTTCAGAGGCTCTTTATCCTGGATATGTAAGAAGTTAAAAGTCAAGCATGCCTGCTGCCTTTTATGGTAACCTTATCAGGGCTGTTCTGGATTATATAATTACAACTATAATCCATGTTTTATTTTACTGAAAATTACATCACCTTACAATTAGTAAGTGAGTACATTGCCAAAAAGCAGACAGGAAAGGGAGGGGGGAGGTGAGGAAGAATCTGTTTCATCTAGCAATGTATTTCCCTGGGAAAACTTGTGGATCACAAGGAAGCAGTCATTACTCTGCTCGTCCTGATGCAGCATTTGATTAAACAAATAATGCTCAGCGTAGGTTGTGAACCCATTAAAATCACAGAGCAGAACTAACGCATTTAACTGCATTTTGAAGTGTGTGTCCACTCTTAATTCTCCACGTTCAGCCTAGTATTTCTGCTGTGGGTAGGTAGTCTGTAAATAAACAAAAGGATGCCTCGGCGATAGAGGGGGAAAAAATAAAAAAGGGGATTCTTGCATAAGGTTTGTGTTTCCTTCTTGTTCTGTCCTCCTTTAAATGGATGGCTCATTTTATTTTAATGGTCATGTCTTGGATCCAGCAGGCAAACCTTTCTTACTGATGGGGTCTCTACTTAACTGGTGTCTCTGTCATCAGCCTGACCTTGTAGCTTTCTCTAGTGCCATTATACCCTGGGCGCTGGCTTATTTTCATACAGCAGCTCCCTCTCCTTGATCCCACTTCATCTACTTCACGAACACAGACATTTGTTGGGCTTATTAGCTCAGCAGGAGCCTTATCATATTTTGTATCTGAGGCTGTGGGAGATGTCAGGAGTTGGAAATGCCGTGGAGCTCTTTATCCTCCTTTCTTTCACTTTCTCCTAGAGTCCAACACTGCATTCGGATTCAGCGCTCCCGTACTACTAGCTGCTGAGATCTCTTTAAATATGTCTAGCTTTGCCATCTGTACCAATAACACTGCAAAGGCTTAGCCATGATTAGGCTGTCAAGATTTATTAAGTTAAAAAGTATCAAAGTTTCTTGCTGCAACCCCAGACCTTTTAAGAGTCTACCATCTTTGGAATCCCTTCCCCCACCTCTCCGACGTTACAGGCAATGCGCTCCGCTTGACCTTGACCAACATCTGCACCCAGGGAACACTAATGAATTTGGGCCAATTCATCTCCAAACTCCAAATTTAATCAAGCTGACATGCCAGGGAAAGCAGACTATAATTAACTTCTAGCATTTTAGATAATCTGTAAATTTTCATAAATTTCACCTGATAGGCTTTTGTCCTGCTTAACATTTCATTTTTCTTTAAAGACAGAATGTTAAATAAATACATGCATATTTGCTAGATAATTGTTCAACATAAGAGAAGTGTGTGCATTTTCTTTTTCATTGTGGACACGGAGGAAGTTAAAAAAAACAGCTTTCTCTATGTAGTAAAAGCCCACACAAACTGCGAAGCTGTTGTGAATTTATTTCATTGTTTTGTTTTGTAGGTATATGATTTTTGTAATCATAAGCAAAGATTGTACATTATTATAAATGAGTCCTGAAAGCCTATACTTAAACAATTTTTATTTGACCATCATCCTACTAGAGAATAGTTATCTATCATCAGTATTATTCCTGTAAGAGGTTATTGCATTTTTCTGTTTTGTTTTTACTCAGAGAGGAAGATGTCTAAATTTTTTTTTTTTTTTTTGCTTTTTGGGTCACACCTGGCGATGCACAGGGGTTACTCCTGGCTATGCACTCAAGAATCACCCCTGGCCGTGCTCAGGGGACCATATGGGATGCTGGGATTTGAACCCGGGTCGGCCGCGTGCAAGGCAAACGCCCTACCCGCTGTGCTATCTCTCCAGCCCCGGAAGATGTCTAAATTTGACAGAAACTCCCTTGTTCTCAAATGAATTGAGAAATTCTAAGGTACTCATTGATAAATGTCATTACTTATTATCAGCTCAAATCATAATCCAATTTGTCCCTAATAAAACTATAAATGATGTCTGTGCAAGTTTGTTAGAGAAACTAAGTCCCCATGCATTTGCCGTTAAATTAGAATGATGCAATCTTTCAAAAGGTTATCATTACTTGACTTGTAATATGACTGTATACTGGTTTTGTGTTTAAAAGTGAAATTACTATATAACATACAATTGTTAATTTCTGTCATATGTTACCTTTATTAAAGTATTATAATATAATTTTGTTATTTAATGTATTTATATAGCAAATCAAAATTTTAATTGTTATTTGCTTTATATAATAGCTGATATATCAGTACATAAATATACCTGCTTCTATAATCAACTTAGAAAAACATCTGCACAATATTTTTGGCAACCATTTTCAAACAAATAAATGAAACTAAAACTGAATTAAATTTAAAGAAGACATTTATAAATAATTTGATCTTTAGTGAAGGCTTTTCCTATCTGGGCTAGAGAAAAATGCATTGATTCTGCATTTTGAAAGATTATACACATAAAGGACCACCTTGAGTTTATCCTTGCAATCACTATCACTGTATCACTGTCATCCCGTTGATTGTTGATTTGTTCGAGCAGGCCCAGTAACGTCTCCATTCATCCTAGCCCTGAGATTTTAGCAGCCTCTCTTTACTTATCCTTCCCAATGGAGCCGCATTAAAGGCTCTTCAGGGTCAGGGGAATAAGACACATCATTGTTACTGTTTTTGGCATATGAAGACGCTATAGGGAGCTTGCTAAGCTCTCCTGTATGGGCAAGAAACTCTCCATAGCTTGTCAAGTTCCCCAAGAGGGAGAACTAGGCTATAAGATGTTGCATTTGCAGCCGTGCACTTCCAAGAGCTTTGTTTTATAGTCTCTGGATCTTGGCTCTTGATGGGATTACACAGCACCGGGGGCAGTTTGCGAGTGTGACCACCTAGCTACTGAAAAATGGGGGATCTGGGTGGGAGAGGCCCAGCCCCGATAAAGCAGGCTTGGAGATCTCAGCCTCAGGTCTTGCACACGTGGGTTCCTCTGCCAATTCTTTCAAGCATAATGCTCATCCAAGCATGTGGAGAGTGGTCTTAAGCATGGCTGTGGCTGGGTTCCAGAGCTCTTTGGCTGCCGGGGCTCTGCTCGGGGCGGGGAGGGAAGCTCAACCCCAAAGATACAGGGCAAGGAATAAAAATTAGGTTTCTCGGAAAGTACCCTATATACTATATAAAACCACACATATGTTTTTAATTAGAAAACAATTTTTCAAAACCTCTGGAATTTGAACAAAGATGAAAGAAACTGACCTGGATATATAGTGAATCAGGGACCCAGTGTATTTTTAGTGAATTAAATTCATGTTTTTCTACTACTCATTTCTAAGTAGCTACATCTCAAAGAGAGAAATGATCCGAAAGAAATCTTAACTAGCATCCAGTGACTTTGCTATCTTTGCAGTTCTGTAACTATCACAAAAGACAGGCAAAGTAGATGTACTGTCACTATACACTATGATCTTAACCTTCTAATTGTAAATACAAATCAAAGCTTTTCAATTTTAGAAAATGATAATGTAGGGCCCAGGAGAGTGCATGCTTTGCGGGGAGAAGCTTACTTTACCCCTGTTACTGCCTGGGTGCCTGAGTACCACCAACAGCGGTCCACAGCCTGGCCCAATGTGGTCCAAAACACAAAGGAAAATACTTAAAATTATAAACTAAATTTGAATTGGGCATATTAGGATTAATTCATGATTTAATTTTTCTCTTACTAAAAATGACATAAGTATTAGTATGAATTCACAATTTAATTATTCTCTTGCAAGAAAAGGCACATAAGGATATTCATGTATCTACATATGTGTGCACATGTATCTACAAAAAGGTATAATGGGAAGGAGATACTTCCCTTGACCAAAGATAGAGGAAAATTTGGGTTTTCAGAAAGAATACTGATGGCATTGGATTTAATATAGCAAACAAAATAGAGTAAGTTCGTAATAAAACTTCCTAAATGTTAATGACTGACTCTGAGGTGTCATGAAACTAAATTTCCCATGTATTTCTCAATTCATGTGAGAGCTAACACTTGAACCCTCTGACCCCAAAGTATAGGTTCATATCTCATGCCCCTTGACAGTCCACAATCAGATCATCTGTGAAGTACTTTCGCACCTTTGCTTTCTAACCTCCCTCGTGAAAAGGGAGAGGGAGTCTAAAAATCAAGTGACTGGCTTTAACTACCCACTTAGAGAAAGTTGGGAGGAAAGATGATGTTTAATAACACACTAATGAGTCACATGAAAATAACACACTAATAACACATTCATCAGTCAAATGGAAAACTTGGAAAATTGGAGCCCGAGAGATAGTACAGTGGGCAGGGCGTTTGCCTTGCATGCTACCAACCTGGGTTCGATTCCCAGCATCATATATGGTCAAAAATTTTTATATTAAATACCAATATGCTCATTTTTGTGTTTCACCAGTTTCCTGGACTTCCGTTTTCATGTCTCTACCCCACTTTTATTTCTTTAGGGTTTTGTTTTGTTTTGTTATGCTTTATTTTTAAAGTTTTCTTTTTTTTTTGTAGTGGAATATTTTAAAGGAACACAAGGTATTATTACCACAGTTAATCACTAACAGATAAGAACTTTTACAAAATGTGAGGTAGGGCAACAGTGCACCAGGCAGGGTGCTTGCCTTGCAGGTGGCAAACCCAGGTTCAATCCCTGGTATCCCATTTGGTCCACTGAGTACAGCAAAAGTAATTCCTGAATGAAGAGCCAGGAGTAAGCCCTGAACACTGCCGGGTGGGACCGAAAAATAAAAGAAGAAATTTTATAAAATCACTTGTATCACTTGCCATCCCGTTGATCTTCGATTTACTTGAGCGTGTGCCAGTAACGTCTCTATTCATGTTGCATGTTGTATGCTAGTGTAACCCAATAGTATCTGCTCGCTCCAGGAACACGAAGAGGCTCAAACTGTTTGTTCAGGGTTTTGATGAAGAAGTCTGACCATCTCATAAGTGGGTGGTCATGTGGTCTTTTTACATCCTGTAGAATCCAGTCGATAGCAGCTCTAGTCCAGCGGTCATCTCCAATTTGCATTACATGTTCAGCCCATCTTATTTTTGACACCTTCGCAAATGAGACAGCGTCCCTGATTCTTGATTGTCGATGGAGGTCAGAACTCCGGATTCCTTCTCTCACTTGAGAGAAACATGATACTCCAAGCATAGCTCTTTCGAGTCCTCTTTGGGAGACCCAAATAGCGTTCTCATCCTGTGTGCATAGGGTCAGGTCTCTGAGCCGTATGCTAGTGCAGGAAGAATGGTGGAATTGAAAAGATGTGCCTGGAGCTGGAGGTTCTTTGTCCTCTTAACCACTTCTTCAATGCTCTTGAAGGCGTTCCACACTGCTCTCTTCCTTCTGTGCAGTTCTGGCGCCAAGTCGCTCCTCATGTTGAGTTCTTGACCCAGGTACACATAGCTGCAGCATCTGGAGATGTTCATTCTGTTGAGAGCAAACAAAACGTAAGGGACTAGTTCATTTTTCATGAACATAGTTTTGGTGAGATTCAGCTGCAGTCCGACCTTTCCAAGCTGGCAGTCGAAGTTGGCCAGCATTTGTGCCACTTTGCTAATGTTCGGTGTTATTAGAAAGATGTCATCAGCAAAGTGGAGGTGATGTAGTTGCCAACCGTCTATCTTCACTCCCTTTCATTCCCATTCCAGTTGTCGCATGACATTCTCGAGGGTGGCACTGAAGAGTTTCGGTGAAATGGTGTCACCCTGCCAAACCCCTCTTTTTACGTCAATGAACACTTCCTTGTTGAATGGTGAGATCCTGGTGGTAAATCCGTAATACAGATCTCAGAGGATCTTGATGTACTGAGTTTGAACACCCTGTTTGGCTAGGGCTTCGATAACTGCTTCAGTCTCAACTAAATCGAAGGCCTTCTTTAAATCAATGAACGGTAGACAAAGTGGCATCTTGAACTCTCGTGAAACTTCAATGAGCTTGGTCACTATGTGGATATGGTTGATTGTGCTGAATCCTTTTCGGAACCTGGCTTGCTCGTATGGTTGTCCTTCATCTAGTGTTCTGTCTATTCTATTCAGGATGACTCTTGAACAAGTGAACAACTTGTCGACGACGGACAATAGGCAGGCTGGGCGATAGTTGCTGATGTCATGGACGTCTCCCTACTTGTACAACAGTATAGTCCTGCTGGTTTTCTATTGGGATGGCACCTTTCATACAGACAGGTAGCAGGTAGCATGTGAAAAGCCAAGCCAGTGTTTTGACGAGTACTGGCTGCAGATTCTTCAGGTGTTCTGGTCTGACCTTGTATGCACCAGGTTCTGTACGTGTCTTTATTGATGAAATGGCGTGTCAGATTTCAGGAGGAAGGACATTGGGAATGACATACCCATCCTGCAGAATTTGGTATGTGGGCAGGTAGACATGGCTGTTGAAGAGATACCAGTAGAAGTCATGAATAATCCTCTCATTGCCCTTCTGGAAGATGTGGTAGATCCAATCCATCAGGACATTGAGGGCAGTCATCTTGGTCTTATAGTTGGCGAAGAAAAGGTGGGTGTTGTGAATATTTTTACAGGCATCTGCACATCAGCCAACACTGCAGCTCTTCTCTCTTTGAGTTCTTCCTTTATCACTTCTCTGCACAGCTTTGCAGGCTTGAACGTTAGCTTGTGATTGCCTGAGGCTCGTGCCAAAGCAAGTTGGAGAATGAGCCTGAGAGTTTCCCAAGACAGGCATCTGTTTGTTGCTTTCCCACTCTCGGCATTCCTTGAGCAGTCATGGAGGTACTGATCCAGTTGTTTGTATTCCTTGTTGATGTTGTCAATGATGGCATCTTCCCACGTTGTTGCAATAGTGACAAAGAGCTCCCAGTTGGTGGTCATTCTGGGAATTCTGTTCTTAAACTTAAACCTTGCAGCCCTTTCTCCACGCTTGGGATTTTGGGACAACAGTGACATTGGTCAGGGAAAACCATTGAATATGATGTGGTCAATTTTGTTGTGGAACTGTCCACCGGGACTCCCATTTCTAACATTTAGATTCGGCCTTCTGGAACTGTGAATTACCATGAATGGTCTTGGTTGACATGATGAACTCAGACAGTCTCTCACCTTGTTTGTTCCATTCTAGGCCAGGTCCCAATGTGGAATTCTTTGGCCACCTTCTCGGGCCTATCTTGGCACCTAAAATCACTGACAATGATCTTGTAGAAGATGTGGTGTTCTTTATAGAACTTCTCCAGCTCCATGTAGAACTTCTCAATTTCTTCTTTATTTTAGTTGGATGTCGGTGTGTAGATGAGGAAGATAGAAACTGCTGGCAATGAGCCACATCTATTCAAGCATAATCCTCGGATTCGAGTTGTTAGGCATTTGAATGAATCAACGCTCATGGCCAAGTTTATATTGACAAGAATACCGATGCCACCAATGACTTTATTGTCGTATGTTCCGAGGAACAGTTCTTATCCAGTGCCAAAAGTGGTATGATGTGATTGATGCCTTCTCATTTTGGTCAATTATGTCATACCTGATCTTCTGTACTTGCATCATCAGGTTCTTGATGGATGCTTCTGATGCCAGTGTATGCACGTTGGAAGTACAGATAGTCATTTTAGTCCTTCTTTGTTTTGGCAGTCTAGTTCATCCCTGAGTTTTCAATCAGACTCTCAGTTGCTCCTTCTTCTTAACGCTGCCGTATTGGGTGGCATGAGGCCCATTGTTGTTACTGTTTTGGGCATATCGAATAGCCACAGATAGCTTGCCAGGCTCTGCCGTGTGGGCAGGGTACTGTCAGTAGCTGACTGGGCCCTCCAAGTGGGATGGAGGCTTTTAGGGCGGCCTCCAATTACCCTTACAGGTGTTCTCATGGTTCACACTATATTTGAACCCCATCAAATATGGTGCAGAAATCATGGAAAATGGGTATTAAGTGTCTTATGATGTGTCGTGGTCCAGAAAGCGGCCTGGAGCATGGCGGTTGCTGGGTAGTGGAGATAGTAGAGGTCTGCCGATGAGGTATTTATATGGCGCGGGTTGTCTGAGTTTGATCTCTGGGGCGCCGGAGATTGGAGGCAGACAGAGGATCTTGTTTCCTGGTTTCATTGAGCCTGGAGTCCAAGGTCACAAAGTTTTGCTTTACCTGGTTCTATGGGGCTTCACTCATTCATGAGTTTTGCCCCAATAAATACCTCATCGGCTGACCTCCACTACCTCTACCACCCAGCCACTGCCACGCTCCAGGCCACTTTACAAAATATAATTGCAATATTATTATAATACCCAAAGTAAAAATAATTTCTCGAAATCATTATATTGTAGTTTACATTCTTCTTTTTTAAATTCAGAAATACTAAAAAAATCTCTTCAGTTTTTGCAATTCAGTAGCAAAAATAGATCTGTGCTTTCTATTTGGTTTTTATGTTTGTTAGATTTCTTTTAGTCTGTAATAGCACTGCTACTTCCTATTTCATCCCATGTGCCACTTATTTATTTGTTAAAAAGGGGCTGGAGCGATAGTATAGTGGGTAGGGTGTTTGACCTGCATGTGCTGACCTGGGTTCAATCCTTGGCATCCCATGTGATCCCTCGAGCACTGCCAGGAGTGATTCCTGAGTGTACAACCAGGAGTAACCCCTGAGCATCGCCAGGTATGACCCAAAAAAGGAAAATGTATATTTATTTGTTAATGAAATGGAGTCATTTATGCTCCAAAATTTTCCAAGTTTTCCAAATTTCCAATTTTTCTATCCTTGCAAAGGAACTTTAGTGTTTTAATTAGCTCTTTGTGTACTACTTTTATGATGCCGGGTGAGGTGCGTTTTATCCTGAGATTGACATGTTTTTTGCATGATGGAGAATTTTTTCAGAATTTACATAAGAACCATACCAATACCACGTGACCACATATATAAATGTCATCCAGTATTGCTCTTGGAGGCCAGGATGACTTCTGGCAATTTTTCATCCAATGACACTGACTCAGCTTTTTGACATTCAGAAGTGCTCTCGGACCACTAGCCCCACCCCTGTGGTGCTGGAGGGATCATACAATGCCAGGGATCCAACTCAGAGCCTCACCTATGTCCAGCATGTGCTCTATATTTGAGCTATCTCCTTGACCCGGTTATTATTGGAGAGGCAGTCTCCTAAGGGTGCATAGGGGCATCTGGGGTCATTCCTGAGAACAGTACAAGACACAGGCTACATCCGCTCAAAACTAGCCCCTGCTGATGCTCAGATCCAGAGATCTGGGACCAACAGAACCAAATGTAGCAGAGCTTGTGGCTTCCAGGGCTACACCCAGCCGTGCTCGGTGCTGGCGAAGGGACATGCATAGATTGAGTCTAGATTCTTTCCTAGGCCAGACAAGTGAACCCCTGGTCCCTGGGACCCTTGATTAATTTTTTTTTCTGAAGTAATACAAATGCACAAACTACTCACAATAGTTCAAATGTTGAAATTATCTCTCTCTCTCTCTCTCTCTCTCTCTCTCTCTCTCTCTCTCTCTCTCTCTCTCTCTCTCTCTCTCTCTCTCTCCCCCCTCCCTCTCTTTCTCATTGGTTTGGGTAACATTCAGATCAACCATGGCTGCACTTTAGGGACCACAGGGCAAACTGCAAGAAAGGCAAGTGCTTTACCCCTGCACTTTCGCTCTGTTTCTTTCCACTTTTGCAAGGAGGGGTTGGGTCACACCTGGTGGTGCTCATGGGCTCTTACTCCTGGCTATGTGCTCACAGTGAAACCTGGAAGCACTTAGGGGACTATACGTTGTGCCAGGGACTCAAAGCAGGGGTAGTTGGATGCATTACTGTCTAAATCTCTGGCCCTAAATGTTGATACTCTTTAGGGATATAGTATTACCACACCACACCCAGCACTGAAGTATCACTATTTCTTCATCCCAGCTAATTGGACTCTTCCAGTCCCTCACTTTTGTAACTTCAGTTCCACTGGAAATTGTATAGTCCTTCCCTTTGTTTCTTTATATGTCACATTCAGATGAGATCACAGTATTCAATATATTTTAATTTTTTACCTCCAACTCATTTTGCTTAGGAAAACTTTTGCCAGCTACATGCATGTTACAGAAAGTAAGGATTCATTTTTTTCTCTACAGCATAGTAGCATTCTGTAGTGTACATAAATCTCATTTTCTGTACCCACTCATCTGTTGTTGGGCATTTGGTTTTTTTCCCTACTTCATGCCTATTGTAAACAGCACTTCCAAGAACATATCTCTTCATATATTGTGTATTGTTAGTGTGCTTTTGTTCTTGAGAAAATATATAAGAATTATGATTGATCAACTAAATTTTAACTCCAGTTTAATTTTTTGAGACATATCAATGCTGTTTTCCTTAAAGCCTGAAACAATTTATATTCCCACAAACAGTTGATGAGGATTCCTCTTTTCTATACACTCATTATATTAGTTGTTTCTGCCTTTTCTGATATAGGGCATTTTCACTGGTGAGAGATGATGTTTTATCATTTTGATTTACATTCCATTGATATTTAACAACGTTGAATATTTTTTTCATTATGCGCTTATTGATTATCTGTATATTTTCTAGAGTGAAATGTCTATTGGGTTCATCTTCTAATTTTTTTGTGAAGTCACTGGCATTTTGACTACAGTTTTGTAATTTATTTATATATCTAAGACATTTGTCCTTAATAAGGTGTATAGTTTTGATATTCTCTCCCATTCAGTATGGTGTCTTTTTTAGCTTAATGATAGTTTATTTTGTAGTGCAGAAACTTTTGAGTTTAATTCAATTCCATTTTTTGTTTGTCTGTTCTTTTGCTCTTGTTGTTTTCATTTAAAAAATGAAACCGAATCACTAAAGACATGTTAAAGTTAGTATAAATTATAATTCAATTTCCAATTTTTTGCTTGTTATTGAATGTAGCTTTCTAGTTTTACTCACTAATTTGCTGAAAAAGTTTTTCTTCTTCATCTTATACTCTTTAACTTTTATGTCATAAATTAACCATCACTATATTAATAGGACAGCTCAGCAAGCTACCGAGAGTATCTCGCCCTCATGGCATGGCAGAGCCTGGCAAGCTATCTGTGGCATATTCAATATGCCAAAAACAGTAGCAACAAGTCTCACAATGGAGACGTTACTGGTGCCCTCTCAAGCAAATCAATTAGCAATGGGATGACAGTGATACCGTGATATTAATTGAAGGGCTTATTTCTGGGTAACCATTGGTCTTGATCTCTGCTCAGGTTTTATATCATTACCACATTGTTTTAATTGATATAGCTTTGTAGGATAGATTAAAGTGGAGGGAGGCGATGCCATCCATCATTTAAAAACTAAACCAAAATTGCTTTGAATTTTTGAGTTCAATGTAAATTTTGTGTTGTTTATTCTGTGTACTTGAAAAATGCTTCTGCTATATTGCTATATTGTGTAAAAATATAAATTTAATTATGCTAATTAAAATACTTTATTCTAAAAGAATACTTAAAATTTTTATTTGATGTTGGTTTGGGGGCCACACCTGGCTGTGCTCAGAATTTACTGCTTTCTACATTCAGGGCCCTTCCCTGGTATTGCTTAGGGTCCAGATGTATTGTCAGGGATCACATATGTGTCTATCGCATGCAAGGAAAGTACCTTACCACTTGTACTATCTATTCAGCCCCGAAAATATTTTAAATGGGATATTTTTGTGAGTAAACTCAATTACAAGTTTTAAAAATTGAGATATTTGAATAAATAACTGAAGTTGCCAAGTGGAGTGTGTGAGTGTGAGGGAAATGGGGATAAGTAAGCCAAGGAGTGGCATTAGGACAGTGGTAAAGTCTTAAACATTTTCGTAGTGGCAGAGAAGAAGTAGCTATGTACAACAACAACAAAAAAACATAATCACTATTGTGACCATGTTACCTCGACTATAGCAAAAATAATAGAATATGGAATATTCCTTCTTATTGTTTTGAGTTGTTAAATTAGTGTTATATTTTCAATAGTTATTTTAAAAATAATGACTAATTTCCTTTAATTTCTCAACAAAAATTATGTGAAGATTAGACTTTCTCACCTGTTATACTTAATGTTGAACTCTAATAAGTTCCTTAAACCAAGATTTAATGTTCAATAGCTATTTTGTGGCAATGACTATCCACAAAAGCCAAAAATCAAGATGACTTTAATTTTATCCCTTTTTTATTAATTGCTATCAAAATTTAAAATATCTTAGTCTTATATTCTTTACATAGAACAGGTTAATACATTTATTAACATGTGAGAAATTTAAGAATTAAAAAACAAAATACAATTAACCTCCCTCCTAACTGAATCAAAAAGTTATGATTATAGTAACAAAAATGTAGCAATTAAAATATGCTCTGCTAATCAAATCACATTTTTCTATTAAAATACACAAACAGATGCAAATAGTAGAAATGATACAAATAATTATGTTAAATCCATGAGATGATTTCTTCATTCGCTATCACTTTACTTCCTTATTTTTTATACTTTTGCTCTAAAGTCCTGTTTTCCACTAGAAATATAAAAATTAAATGTAAAAGGAAATTTTCATGTTAAATGACATCAGTATTAAATTAGTTATACAGGCTTAATGAAAAACATTTTACATTTACAAAGTCTGTAGGTGCTTTATTAATGTCATCATTCTCACTCAATTGGTGGATAACCTTAAAATGCCTAAGGAATTACTAAAGATGTTTCAGGTCTAATGTAAATAGTAGACTTGTGCTTTCCAGATATTTTCATATGTCAAAAAAGGTCTTACTTGGGTTTGTACTTGCTTAATATTCACTAAGGAGCCATGTATAACTGGCTTAAAATTATTTAAAGGGAAATCCTGATAGTACTTTTATTTATAAAAATATTTCTTTTTTTTGTCTGCAGTGGTTATGGTCCAAATTAACTGGGAATAATTAACTGAAAATGAATAAAAAATATCTATTATGGCCATGCTAACAATCATGTAACAGATACATATATAGCACCTTACAGTTTACAACTCTGTTGCAAATCTTTTCTAATTTGATCTTCACTAAAACTCTATAAGATGCCACAGTTCCTTGTGATAAGAGCTACAAAATCCTGGTCTTTATTTTTCTTTTCTCCCTAGAGTATTTAACCTCCCTGGAGCTTAGTTATCATCCTGTTCGTTTAGGACATATGGTGGTAGAATAAAGATCATGGAAGGAGTAAAATGTGATAAAATGAATGCGAATAAAACACCTAGTGTTTTACTCACACAGTAGCTGCTATTATTGAAAACTTGAATTGTGCATTTAAAGTCTTGGCTCCTTAGCTCACTTTTTGGGTACCAAATGTGGTGAGGAGGAGGCCTGATATTTGTTGAGTAAATAAATGTGGGGGTAAAAAAAGGTAGAACTGATCTGTTTCAGGCTGTGTACCTGGGAAGCAGTCAAGCCGAAAATCAAATTGATGTTTCCCTGACTCCAAAGTCCAGGGTTTTCCCCGATGGCTGCTCTTGCTGAGGAATTTAACTACTGCTGTGTCTTCCTCTCTCAGAGGATTTGATTACTCTTCATATACCAATCCCTGATCACTGCACTAACCCTCTTCGATGTATCAGCTCCGTCACCACGGGTATGGAATAGTCATTTGTTGTTCAAATCTTTAGCAAAGAGTTAACTTTGGACAGATATTATAAAAACTTAAGCAGTTTAAGAATTGGTTCAAACTTATGCCCTAGTGATGCATACACTACAAAATCCAATTTTAGTGTTCTTACTCTAAAGAGAATCAGCTAATCAGAAGTTTTATAAGAATTTTTCAAATAACCTTTTTCATATACCACACCATTGGCTTGACAAACAAGAGAGAATATCTCTACGTGGTTATATTCAGTTATACACCTACAAGCAACAGAAAAATGCACTTTTGTTTTAATTATATTCCTTGCATTTTGCAAAAAAAGCTAAAAAAGTTCACAATGTACCTTACCTGGGACTCAATTGACAAAACATAATTCAAGAGAATTGTAGAAAAGCAAAATTTATAAACTTGAACAGTTTGGAAAGGTACAATTCTATAAACACAAACATCTTATTAACATGTGACCTACTGTAAAGTCAGTCATCCTTGGACATTACATGGCAGAATTAGTAGAAAAATTAACAAAATATTACTACTATATGCAGCAATGGACTCCTTCCTCTCAAAAATAAAGCAAAAATGCAGAAGAAAAATGAAAACAAAGTTGTCAGGATATTTAACATTTCAGTCATTACAATATCTGTAAGATGCATTTCTCCTTTATTGTTATATGGTTTATTTGGGAAAATTAATTTATATATATATTTCTTTATAGTGTTTTAAGGCTAAACTTCATAGGTTGAAGAAATCCGTATAAAATGATCACTTGGACAAGCAGTTCTTATAGAATTTTTAATATATAGCTGACTTTTAAAAATATAGTCAGATAATTCTAGTAAAATATACACCTTGGTGATTAAATCAATCAGGGATTAAGGAATATAGAAAAATATCTTCTTTATATACATAGAGTGACTCCATATAAACTACTAGATTTTAAAACATTATTGGAGGACAGGGAAAGGGACATTTTATAGTTACTTTATTTTTTATTCAAAGATGGGAGCCAACAAGATATTGTGAAAGGAAGTAAGAATTGACTTTGTGCTATGTGTTCAGCAAAAAGTGCTTTAGACAAAAATAATAATAAAAGGTCACAGTTCAAATTAAACTGCCAGGCAGTCTATACGTGACCTACTCATTATATATTTATTGTTTCTTGACTATGGAAAAATGATCATTATCATCTTGGTTTTCACCTGACTTTCAAAAATGAATGCACATTATCTTTTGCATTATCTAAATAGAATAGGCCATGTTCCGTGCAGTTGCTAAACTTGCAATGATAGAATGTTCATTTAGCCTGTCTGTCTTCCTCATCTCTTTCACCCCTTCTGCTGGGAGGGGGAAAAAAAGACAGTATTTTTTTTCCCTCCCCCCTGGGCAGGCCAGTAAGCAAGCAGTTGTTTGAACAATCAATGCCAGTGTCATCTTATGAGTCAGCAAGACACAGTTAACACTCTCTAGGATAGGGGTTAATTCTATTACTCCCCGAGGCTTTACATTTCTGTAATCTAATGTCCAAAGAGCTTGAGGAGGTTTCCAAATCTCAGGACAAGACACCATCTCACCCTCCACTGAGGTTCAAGTGTTTAAATCAAGTCATTTGCTTTTAAGTTTAAGAAGTGGACTCTCTTAGTTTGGTTAAGTCACACAAGACTTAAGAGAGGTGGGGGTAGGGGGTAGGGGGAAGGAGAGAAGAAAACTTCTATTTTCCCAGGCATGCACCTAAATGCAAGTGACAAATTAGACAAGATTTTAAAGATATGATTTCATTGGCTATTGTCACTTACTGTCTTCCACCCAAATTGAGGAAACACAGGTGTTTTATAATACTCAGTTTAAGTCTGACATCCAGCTTTTGATGTTCAGGGTTAAATTTAAATCCACATGGCCTGGTTACCAATCTCCACAGTCGCACCCAGGCAGGACTAGGAAAGATTGATGATTGCGATTGCGAGATTAATCCTGTAATGTTTACAAGACTCCTGAGCTGCAACCTGGTTGGTCGTATCATGCTACCCAGAGAAGGCTGCTTGGCTTGCCAGGGTAATTTCTTCTGATGCAGTAAATAACTAGGCATAATGAAAATACTCTGATGTATTCCACTGCCTGATTGATGCTCTGCATGTGATACGGTAAAAGCAGTGCACTTCCTATCACAAATTTACATATACAAACCAGCAGAAGACTCATGATAATGTCAGCATCCTGCAGAAGCCCTGGGATGCTACACAATTTTATAGCAGTTATGAATTACTGTTGACCTTTCTGGCCTCTTATACCAGTATGCTAGACTTGAGCATATTGAAAGTCATCAGTCTGAAGCAGTCATTCTTTACATAATTATGGCTATTTGGGGTGGGGGAGAGCAGTGTTTCTTTTATTGTTAAGAATTAGCATTAAGGGATAGCACTGCTGTGACCTAAGACAATCTCTACTGCCTTATGCATATTTTAATAAAAGCAGGGAAAAGGACACTGGAAATAATTCAGCATATTTTCGAAGCCAGTCATACCAAAACAAAAAATTCTCACTACTTTCTAATATTTTTTGAGCACTGGAGGAAAAAAGATCACAACCATTGGCATTCTTTTTTTAAAAAAAATTGTAATCACTTAAAATTAATTTATAGTATTTCTGTGCAATACTTAAGTCAAATGTCCTTGTTTGATTTTGTGTGCCTATAGTTTTTAAGGTAGTTTTTAAGATCAAAGTGGGAAAATAGTTTTTAAGATCAAAGAAGACTTTTCTGTCCATCTGTAGATTCAATTTTTGAATTCATGTAGACAGATTACTGAACACAGATCCATACTTTATACTAAATATTTGAATAATCAGACTTTCAGGACATTACTAAACACAACTCCTTGTTATCATTTGCATTTTAATGTCCTTAAAATTATTACACTAAGGGAAATGTTTTTGATACATTACAGCATTTCCTCTAAATGTGTGATTATGTTAATGAGTTTTCAATCAGTATCCTAGCCTGACACCATAAGAAAATTTATGCAAAGTTCATACCCTGTCAGGGCCTTTAATCAGGACCATTTATTAGAGCCCTGCCTTCTTTGATGGTTGCTGCTGCCTTTATTAAATATACTGACTTGGCCATCTGAAGAAAAGGACAATAAAAGGTTACTGGGGATGAAAGCATGAATGCTATTTGCTCATGTTTCCTTTACAGACACTTCTTCAATAATTAAGGAAGGGTTTTCTTTGGCCTTTAGGCTTTTGAAGTACATATCAAACATAACAATTCTTGTTGATATGGAAAGCTTAATACTTATATTTAGTCCAAAATATGAGATTGTAAGTACAAGGATGTAGGTAGATATTTGAATCTCTCCTTGCTGTGTACACTCACTCATACATATGTTTAATTTTTTCCAATCCATAAAAAGATCACAGCAACCTGGTCAAATATGTAGCATTATATCACTGGATTTTTTTTTTCTGAGTGACCAGATATGCTTTAAATCACATAGGAAAGGATTAAATTAAAAATACCATTCTGGCTTTTCATTATTTAAGTGGCTATCTTTCCGCCCCCCCACCCCCCACCCTTTCTATTTTTCCTACACGGAGATTTAGGCAGCGCATTGTCCCTAGTACATTAATGAATGGTGAATTTGACAAAACAGCTTTCAGTGAAAGAGGTGTGTTTTTTGGCTTCTGACATTAGCGCTGTGACTTTAAACAATTAGTTAATACACTACCTATAGATTTATGCAAAAGTTGAAACTGGCATGGAGGGGACCATTTTTCAGGATTACACGCAGAGAAAAACAAAACAAACAGAAACCCTAGCTAAGCAGTATTGACAACCTGGGGGTTGGATACAAATTCAATATGAGAAAACAGACTCACTTCAATGAAATACAAATAAACAACAAATTCTGTTTTAACATGTTTAAATAGGAAGTAGGTGACTGACAGGCTGGGGTCTCCTAGGAAAGCCATTAGTTGAGAACTTGATAGGAAAACGTTTGATTTGAATGCACGTGGCATTTCCCCTCAGGGGGTGAGCCGAGTGGAATAGTAGGATTCACAACACCCCTTTCTCTGAACAAGCCTGCTGGGCTATACCTTCGAAAATGAAATCTGTAGGGTCCCCTAATTCTAACACATGTATAACTCTGTCATCAATTTAGAAGGCATACTAATTACAGGAGTCTGTGATTGCTCATTTTCTTCTCTCCTTTAAATAGCGCTCTTTTTGTCTTCTAAAGGCATTTAAATAACTAGAATATTGTCCATCTTCAAGGAAAAATTCGTTTCCATTTTCATGTCATTTATCAATTATAAAAATTATTAATGGCCATCCTAAGGCAGCTGCTAAAATACTTATTTTAAACGAGGATGATTAGTTTACCTAAAATTTGGTAAATGAAATGCCCACTGCACACTTTATATTTTACATGTTACTTCTTTCCCCAGTTGGTGGCTTTCCATGTTAAGAGAACATGTCCTCATCAATCTGTATCTGTTTTTCTATCTGACTCTATAAATAGCAATTATTAAGTCTGTGATAGGTCTTAAAATTCTGTTTTTTTAATATTTATTTTAGTTGTGTGGTTATATTTTCTTTCTGAAAGAAGCACCCTTATAAAAGCAGTCTTCTAAAATTAGAAATTGTTCTAAAATTGTTCATTCGGATTTTAAGAAATAAAAAAATTAATTAAATTATTGACAATATTACTTTTTGTTCCCTCAAATATATAATAACATAAGTTGTAGCATTAATCATGATATACATTTTAGATATTAATGCACAAAAGAATTTCCATTTAAAGAATGTTTGAGTTCGTCACATTTGTGCAGGAATGAAATTCAGTTTAAATAAAATCTTGGTAAATGAATAATTTGACAGCAGAATTCTGCTCAGTTTTGAGCATTTTTCTGATATACTGCATCGTATAGCAATCATTTTGTCTGATTGCTGCCAGTCCAGCTTTTACCCAACCCCCGCCAACTCAACGCCATGCCACACCACACCAGGCAGACCAAATATATCAAGTAGGGTCGGTTGGCTTCAAGAAAGAAATATATAGACTGCATCTCTCAGCATATCCAAACAGCCTATAATAAGTCCTGGTTATTATCTTCAATATATTATTATAGAATACTGAATTATTATTTACTTATTTCAGATTTAGGTATATATATATATACATATATATATATATATCTTTTGGTTTTTATCGAACGAAAAGGAATGTGGAACTATAATTCCCAGAAAGAGGGCAGGAGGCTTATATGAATATCAAATAAAACTAATAAATTAGCTGACAGATACACGTTTCTAGCAGTAGGTATTTATTCCTGCTCATCTGCAGCTGGGAAAAGATTCAGATATTTCTAAATATGTTTATGTATAAAGTGCCCATGTACATATTGCTTTTTCTCTTGCCTCCCCCTCCCATATGTTGGAGTCTTATGAGGTGAACAATAAGAATGAAAATCGGCTTCTGCAAAAGGCAGGAGCAATCCCATGATTCCATCGGAGCCAATCACTTAACATATCATTCATAATGCTAGCCTGCTCCCATCATCCTTGCCCTGTCAGTATCTTTCTTCATTTTCTTATGGTTCTCAGTTCCAAGAAAGTGGAACCACTGTATCATTTACTGTCCACAACCTAAGCTGCTGATTTAAGGGTTGATTTGTTACTTTCCATAATATCCTGTAGAATTCCTTTCAATTTCAATGCAAAGTTTAAATGTGAGGAAAATCCTTAGATAATTTTGACAGTGAAAGGTTTGGATATGATCAAATTTATCTATAGCGTTGACTAACTATAGTTTTAAATATTTTAAAAGATTTTAAATAAGCTTTTCTATGTGGTTGTAAATGCTTAAAAAGATTGAAATAAGTGTTTTATGGTAATCAGTTTTTCTTTTGAGACTATTATATACTAAGTGGACAAAACAAATGACCTAAAATAGCTTTAGTGCAAGTGAAAGGAAATCTTTCTTATCGCTGAAAATTGTGACTCAAAAATCTGTATAATGAGAAGGAAAAACATTTATTCACCATATCCTGAAATAGTTATGGTCCCATTATGTCTAACAAGGCCTCCTGAAGGCAAATTCGTTATAATTTGTATTTTTCTTATTATTTTTCACAGTGGACAGTGATGACTCTCTGACTTAAAACCTAATCACTAGTGCCCATTAAAACCGGGCTTCTATGTTGCTGAAGGTAGAACTGATTATCATAGCGAATGAAATACTTGTTTGGCCTATTCCCAGAGGGCAAAAAGTCATTCTTCAAGGTGATGCATCTCATTTGAGGAATACATTAACAATTGAAGGCAGTTAAAAATACATGTGAACTCCCAGTGAGGCAAATCTGAGGTTGACCACATATATTTACTGGCTGACTCTTGTCTCATTCTGGGAGGAAAACTGTGATATGGAAGGCTGATTTCTGAAACACATGAGAGCTTAATTTACAGCTCTAGTGTAGCACGTGATAGCGTATATGCTAAGAAAATGTTTAGATTCTAAGTACAGGTTTTGTATGCTTTAAAATACAATTGAACTTAGGGGAAAATATAGAAGAAAACTCAGTACAGACAGTATTAAGAGCATTTTTTTATTATAATGAAACCCTCATTTTGAAGATGTACTATGACTTAAATAATATTAATGCAATTATGTAGGTATGTATCCAATAGCTTTTCAGAAAGTGCATAAAGTATGAATTATTTCAGAGACAGAATTATTGGTCACACCGAACAAGTTTAGGTAATGATTTCCTAAATTAGATTGACATCCATAGTCAAATAGGTAAGATCAGCGTGATTAAAATCTGCTTTTGCATTTCCACTTAGCTATTTTTTATACCCCAAAACAGTAGTATATAAAAGTAAAGTTATAATTTATTGAAGAAAAATAAAGTCATAGTTCAAACCGAAGCATATAGTTTCAGTCTTTCACACTTCTTAAATATAACAAGACCAAAGAAAGTTTAGGGAATCTTCAGAATCTTTAGGCTAACATATTGCTTTAAACAAACTATAATAAGCTACAGAGAAGTACTAGCAATAACTTAATGTTCTGAAAAATAGATTTTAGAAAAAATAAAATAAATACCAAGGTACAACTAGAATTTACTTGCTGGTTCTGAGATTCTTGCAAAAACATTCCATATGTATAATTTTTTAATAATGCTTTCTCATTAATTACCTCAATCAGTTACCACCAGACTCTGTGTTGGGAAAAGAGAAGCCATTGTGTGGAACTAAATTATAGAGAAGAGATGCAACTCACCCAACACGAGGAATCCAGGAAATGGCAGGGCTGGGACTCAACTTATAATCTTTGAACTTCGGGCTCAGTGCTCATTCTTCTGAACCACTCTGCTCTTTTTTTCATCAATGCAAGGGATTGTGAACATATTTCACTGTGTATGATGTATAGGTTTATTGGTAGAGTGACACAACAGAGCAGTGAAGTGCAAACCATAGAAATGAAGTCATGCATAAAGCTCTCTAAGAAATATGTATATTGAAGTCCCATTTCATGATGGTACTAGGGCCCTGTGGTTCCCTGTATTATTTATGGGCATACTGTTTTTCTTATATTATTATCAGTATTGTACTACTGTTTACCTGTTCTGGTATATCATATTGCTTAAAATAAATTGCACCACAGGCAGTCTGGAACATGAACAGTGTGCTTTGATTAAAAAAAGGAAAAAGGAATCATATAGGTTGAAATGCTAAACTCCTCCCTTGCCACAACCTGAGGGCATTTGAGGTTCATCATGGAGGGGATGCATTTCTGTCTCTGAGGAGGGCATTCTTTTCAGCTGATTTTAGAGCTGAAATAACGGGAGTTTCAGAGGCAGCTTGTGCCCTTTCATTCAGCTGACTGTAAAGTGTTGTGAAAGCTCAGACGAGCAATGGCAGTGATTGAGGATTTTTAAAAGTGAGGGAGAAAGAGGAAACAACAGGAGGAGCTCCCACTGCCCTGAATGAATCCTACTGGTGTGACATTCTGTTTGAATTGATTTTAGAAATCCCAGCACCATCTCCTTCATTTCAGAGTCATTAAGAAGAATGTAAAATTATTTAAGCGAAAGTAAAACTACTAAAAAGAATGTGCAAAATATCTTCAAATATGACTTCATTGTCCCCCTTTATTTTTCAAGGTGCATTCAACATGATTCTTAGAATATTTTAATGATAATAGACATACCATGGCGGTTTCATCATTTTCCCATTAATTTAAAATATTTTCTTAATATTTTACTTAATAATTTTTTAGTTCTAAAGGCCATTCAAAAAGTTGGTCACACTATTATAATTCTTAAGTTGAGTTACAAAACAATATTACAATCTTAACATCACTCTACTGTCTTAAACAATAAATTTCAGAGTTCTGAGAAAGCATCCTTATGAAAAAGAACAACACTGGGTACTCTTAAAGGCAAAGGCTGTGTAACATGCTATTTAGGGGTATGGGTTTTGAAGTCAAATTTTTTGGTCTTATTTCTGGAATCTGGAAACTCAGTCTCCTTCAATCCTTTGGTCTATAAAATGAAAGAAAATAAGTAGTATTTCATAAAAAGTGGTGGTGAGTATTGCATGCAAATCCTTAGAAAGTGTCTCACAAACAGGAAAAACTATCAGTAACAGCTATTTTTAAGAATGATATCTTGGAACAATTTCACTGTAAAATTCAGTTTAAAGTTGTCCTGTCCTAAGAAAGGAAAGTAATTTCTAGGATTCTTGAAAGAAATTCACTTTTGACTATTTACAGTTAAAGAATTCTAGTTTTGGTGGTGGTGGTGGTATTCACTGTGGCAATCACTTTCGACTGAATACAACCAAGACAGGAGGGAGAGGCCATAGAGGTTGGAGTATAGCACAATCACCCGCACAACAGAAGCCAAGAGGTTTATCAGATCTACTGAATTGATATCTTGAGAAATAGTCTACCTTAGCTCTGTGTTTTACTAGGACCAGCCTGTCCAAAATCTGTGTTAGGTTGATTCCGGGGCAGCACCAGGGATAGCTCCTAATGGCCCACAGAAAAGCAGGCCATCAGCTTGGGCTGTCAAAACTCGGGTTCCACTTCAGGCAATTTCCAACTGTCCTTGCTGGAGGATTTGTGTACATCTCCATATACTCAGGAAAACTCAGTTCCCAGACTATGGTTTGTATTAGGCCATGGTTTTGCTGCAGTTCATTGTTAGGTTCTTTTTAAGAAATATGTGACCAATAATAAAGTTAGCTAATGCTGCATTAAAAACTGTTTGAAAATAGACGAATAGAATATTTTTTACTAATGAATTTTGAAGGAAGAAGTCATAAGAGACTATAGATACCAACATTATAAAGATTAAAAGATGAAAATTAAATACTGTATTTCTTTTTTTAAATTTATTTCATTTTATTGAATCACCATGTGGAAAGTTAAAGTTCTCAGGCTTATGTCTCAGTTATACAATGCTCAAACACCCGTCCTTTCACCAGTGCCCATATTCCACCACCAAAAAAAAAAAACAACCCAGTATACCTCCCACCCCCCTACCCCCCAACCCCCCTACATAACTTTATATCTCTTCATTCTCATCAGTGGAAAACTAATTATCAAATGTTTCCTTGTCAATAGGGCTGTATTCTTGGGAGATAAACTCCAACAAGAATAGTGAGTTCTATGTTGAAACTCCAACAACAATAGTGAGTTTTGTGTTGAAATATGGAATGTAATCAAGGTAAAGAGAAAAGGAAGTGAAATACTGTATTTATTAAGGATAAATACCTATTTAGCCAAACTATAGAAAGTCACAAGAATAACAACCACGACATTCAAGGTAGCGGTAACCATAACATTCAAGATAATGGTAGCAGATGAATGAGCCAGGGAATAATATTGGGGTGGCTTCAGTAATAATGGTAATAATACTTTATTACTGAGATTAAGATATAAGCTTGTTCAAGAAATATCCAGTATTGCTAAAATTATGCCAAGTAGCTCTTTTCTTCTGTGGTAGAATTAAAGCTTTAAAGTTTATAGCTATCATTACATATAAGACAATAACATATCAATCACTTTCAAAAATAGTTAAAAATTGTGCTAACAGCAAAAAATTTAAATGTTGTACATATATGTATGCACGCATGTAACAGCATGCCTGAGAATGCTTTAGAGAACTAGAATTTGAACTCTGTGTTGGGGGATTAAGTTATACTGTATCATTCCATAAATTTGCTGATAGAGCATTTACGTATGATTTACCTTACATGCCACACCATATCTTCTAGAGTTTATTGTAGAGAGGGTACACTAAATTTCTATCTTTATGTTGTTTTGTTTTCCTCTCCTTTCAAATGTCTTGTGGCATTGCTTGTCTTACTTTGAAGTTCTTGCCAAATTGATTGGGATCATTTCCCAGAGAAATTAGAATTGAGAGGTGAATAGATAAATTAGGGTCCATTTAGGATCCAAGGGCCTTTTCAGGGACTTACTTCTCATTAAAGGGGAGATTGGTGGATTTTCAATAGGAAGTATGCTGAACTTAAAGAGAGAATGCATGAGTTCAAGTTCAAGATCTAAATATTAACAGCAGCTTAAGACCCTTGTTAGATTATTTAGCTGAGTCTGTTTACTCTTCTGAAAAACTGAAAATAATAGTGACGTTCATTACTAAGTGAAATAAAAATGAAGTGTTTTGTAAATAAAAAAATTTTATGATTAAAACTTATGGTTGGGGCTGGAGCGATAGCACAGTGGGTAGGGCGTTTGCCTTTCACGTGGCCCACCTGGGTTTGATTCCCAGCATCCTATATGGTCCCCTGAGCACCGCCAGGAGTATTTCCTGAGTGCATGAGTCAGGAGTGACCCCTATACATTGCCAGGTGTGACCCAAAAAGCAAAATAAAATAAAATAAAACTTATCGTTGGGACCCAGATATAATTTCATAGCAGATTGGCAGGTTTAAGACTTAGAATTCAATTCCTGTACTATTGTCATATACTGTAGACTGCACAACAAAGTGTGCAACTTTGTTACACCCCAAGGAAATGTGTACTAGCACCACAACTTAACCCCCAACAACAGCTCCAAAAAGAACCTCCATAAAGTATGTGAGCACCAGAACCAGTAACGTGACACCCACAGTGATCACAGAGAAGGAAGCTGAAGGGCAACAAGTGCAAGAGCGTTATCTCACTGCTTCTATTCCTCATTCCCCTTCTCTCATCCCTCGCAAAGTTCTTTTGGTTTTACTTCCTGGATATCTTCAGTATGTTTCTCTTTTCTGCTTTCACCACAATTTATCTAAAACACCAGTTTTTTTCCTCCCAAGCAGCTTTGACTTTAGCATTTTTTCTTTCCTTCCCTCTCTTTATGGTGAAATAGTTCATTTTTCTAACTGAAACCAGAAGTATAATTTTCAAGTGCAAACCTGATTACAACTTTCTTCGGCTTAAAAAACTCTTTACTGGTCTCTCATCATTACCAGGAAAAAGACGCAAGTCTCACATTGGCCTCAGTCTGCTTCCATTTTCTCTCAATTGATAAAGATGTTCCTTTTAAAATTTGAGTCACAGTGGCATGATACGAAGAAATTATTTTTCTTTTTAGCACACTTGCTTGGTAAACACATAAGTCAGTGCATTAGCACCATCATATTCATCGCACACCTTAAGTTAAAAAAGCTAGGTTTAAAAATTAAACATAAAATTCAAGAAGAAAAAGATGAGATTGTATTATAAGGGGGGCATTAATGGACCTCTGACAGTTATTTTATTGTTGCCTTATTTTCTTGATTTTAAAAGCGTTTCAAAGATAAGTCACCAGCTACTAGATCTGGGGGCATATTTGAGAGTGAAGTGGAAGATACCTTGATAGATGGGGTTGGGAAACCTTCATAATAAGCCCATGGATATTGACAGAATGACATTTTACTCTTCCAAGTAGAACTTACTTCTAGGTAATAGGTAGGGAAATTTAGTATGTAGCCTGTCTTTTCTAAAACATTTTTTTATGCTTTGACATGTTGAGTTGGATTGATTCACCTATGTAATTGAAAAGTATAATTTGGCCTTAGTGTAATTGGTCTCCACTTGGCATCCTTGTCTGACAGGACAGATCAATTATTAGGTTGGTTCTACCTTTTACCTATCTACCGACCATAACATATGAAAATTTTTCCTGTAAATTTACTCAATGATATCCATATATAAACATACATGAAATTTTCATTATATTATTCTCTCTTTGTGCATATTATATACATATATATTTCTATATGAGTAAAGAAGTTCATTATTTCATATTTGTCACATTTTGGTGATTTACTAAATTGTATAGTGTTCACTAGTATTGTTAAATGGAAATGTAGAATAAGTAAGAAAGATGGTTATGATTAATGTCGCTCATATACTCTTAAAATTACCTATCATGAAAAATGGATGTCTTTTAAGTCAAGACACAGTATTGATGAAGTTAAAATTAGTTTTCCTTTCACATATCTCTTTTTACTTCTGTCCATCTTATAATTGCCATCAGAGTCAAGTTCTTTAGAAACAAGTAAGGTGGTATCATGCTCCTCTTTAGGAAGCTTTTTGGGTCCCCGTTATCTAGAGAGAAAAGGTCAAACATAGTTGTTATTAAAAATCTCATCATCTTAGCAACTGTACCCATTCTTTCCTCAGATACTCACATGGCAGTTGCAATGAAATTTTAAATAGTTTCAATACAAGACTTGTTGTAATTTGGTAAATAGTTATACTTGATTTTTCTCTTTCAGAAATACTCCAAAGTAACTTCCATCCTATCATCTAAAAGAGTTACTCTAGCTTCTGCTATTGCATTTACATATTATACAGTGAGGTAAAAGGTGGAGATGGGCCCTGGAGAGATATAATACAGCAGATAGGGTGTCTACCTTGCACACAGCAAACCAGGATTCAGTCCCTGGCAATCCATATGGTTCCATGAGCCTTGCCAACAGGGGTCCCAACACAAAGAGCCAGAGTAAGCCTTTAACACCACTAGGTGTGGCTCAAAAATAAATTTTTTAAAAAAGAAAGAAGGAAAGAAAAAGATTTAAAAGATGAGGGAAAGATATAAGAACAGGAATTTCACCATATTATAGATTAATTCTGATAACATTGGTTTGGAGATTGGGAGGTACAATAATAAGTTTGTTGTTCATTTATGGCCACTTAAACGGCTGTTTCAGGAAAAGTTAGAATAAATGCTGGTGAAAATATACTATTCTGTATTAGAGAATACATATCTGAGTGTCCAAAGCCAACATACTATTGGTTCATTAAATTCTCCATTTGAATGAATTGCAAAAAATCTTAGTAATTTAGAACCTTAATAAGTCAACTATTTATCTAGGTCTGCAGCATTATTTCATAGATGAGACAGTTGAAACCTTTTTTTATTTTACAAAATTTACTATAATAACTGGTATGTTCAGAAACATATTTGTTTGAAATATTTTTTAAACAATAATACAACTCTAGGAATTCCAAAGGACCTTTAATAGGAGAATTCTTTTTGAGGAGGTATTTTATATCTGTCATAATACATTAAAAGTCTTTCTGTAATGTATTCTTTCACCTTCAAAGTCACTCATGAGAAATAAGAACAAAATTAAGAAAGTTTATAAAAAGACTCTATTACAAACATTTTTAAATATTTGATATTTCAAATTTCTAAAATATCTGTTTTTTTTCCTTAAATATAACCAAATTCCCAATGCTGGTTTCTGCACTTCTAAAATCTCAGATGTCCCCTCTCATCTAGACACTCATTCGGGCACCTGTGGCTGCAGAGAGAGAATACTTCTATCCTCTTGATTTCATGAGTTACATTCTGTTAACAAGTATGGGTTCTATCTTGATGAATGTCTGTTTCTTTCCTTCTTTTCTTTTTGATTTATAATTTATTTTTATTGAATAACCATAAGATACAGTTACAAAGCTTTCATGATAAAGTTTCAGTCACAATGATTGAACACCCATCCCTCCACCAGTGTACATTATCACCATCAATGTCTCCATTATCCCTCCAGCCATCCCTCCCTCTACCCCCACACCCCGGTCTCTGTGGCAGGAACTTTACTTCTTACTCTGTCTCTATTTGTGGCTCTCTAATTGTGCTTTGCAATACAGATACCGAGAGGCCATCATGTTTGTTCCTTTGTGCCAATCATGATTGATCCTTTGTCAGCACACATCTCCCATCCTGAACAGTCCCTCCAACCATCACTACCTTAGTGGTCCCTTCTTTATCCAAATTGCCTTTTCCCCTAGTACATGAGGGGACCCGAACCATGTAGCAATCCTCTTGGCCCTTGTCTCTACTGTCCTTGGGTGTTAGTCTCATATTATATTCCACAAATGAGTATCGTCATTCTGCCTATCCCTCTCTTTCTGACTCATTTCACTTAGCATGATACTATTCAATAGTATAGCATGGTACTATTCATGAATTTCAAGACTGTTTTGTCAATTTCTTCAAAAAATGTCATGGGTATCCTTATATGGACCACATTGAATCTGTCTAGTGCTTTGGGGTGTATTGCAATTTTGACAATATTAATCTTCCCGATCCATGAGCAGGGGATGTGTTTCCATTTCCAAGTGTCCTCTTTTATCGAAATAGAGCTTTGTAGTTTTCTTTGTTTAGGTCCTTCACCTCTTTAGTTAAGCTGTTTCCAAGGTACTTGATTTTCTGAGGTACTGTTGTGAATGGGATTTTTTAAAATTATCTCTCCCTTGTCTTTCATTATTTATATATACAAAAACCATGGACTTTAGGGTATTAATTTTGTAACCTCCCACTTTGCTATACAAACCTATTGTTTCTAGGAACTTCATTTTAGAGCCTGTAGAGTTTTCTAAGCATAGTATCATGTCATCTGCAAATAGTGATAGCTTGACTTTTTCCTTCCTATGTGAGTGCCCTTGATATCTTTTTCTTGCCTAACTACTATGGCAAGTATTTCCAGTACTATATTGAGTAGAAGTTATGAGAGTGGAAACATTGTCTTGTCCCTGATCTTAGAGGGAAGGCTTTTGGTTCCCCCCCATAACCAGATTCTTGACACAAAATTTATATGGTACAAAATGTAGTGTGACCTATAAATATCGTCCATTCCCTTCTGCAGTCACAAAGATTTTATCCTTGGAGAAACAGCTGTATCAGTATAATTCCAGGAAAGTTTATGTATACAAAAATCAATGATGGCATGAAGTTTTGCCTCATTTCCCCCTTTCATCTTGGATATCTTAAATGACATGTTTTAAATAAGAAAATATGAAAATAGAAAAACATAAATAAATTACCTCCCAAATTCAGAAGATAATTTTCAAACCATAACACATATCTCACAAAATCTCTGAGATTCATCCTTCCAGCCTTCCATTACTGGGGGCACTGGGCAGGCTTATTAAATGGTTTTCAGGATACCTGAATGTCCCTTCCACCTAAGGCTTTGCTGAGGTGCTCAGGGGCTATACCTGATGGACTTTAAAGCACAGTTTGTGTTGGGGTCTTAACAAGGATCAGCAATAGAATTAGGAGCATATGCCTTTACCCCTGTACTGTATTTCTTGCTCACAACCAAATTTTGTCTTTAACTGCACTGACCTTCCATCAGTTTTAAGAACAGGTCAGGCCCTCTTCATCTTTGAAATTGTAATTTGTGTTTTCTGTCTTGAGTCCAGGGCCCTGGCTATAATACCATTTCTCTAATATTTCATGGTCCACTCAGAGTCTACTAGCATTTTGCTGAGTATATTGTGTATATACGTCATAGTGTTCAATCTGTAATTGTGTTCTTTATTGACTGGCTGTTTGGTATTAAAATATGATCACTGTGGAGGCATAAAAAGCATTTGTCCTGTCCATCTTCTATACCCAGCAGGTTAGTTGACACACAATCAGGATCAATGAATATTTAGCAAGTAAAAATAAATAAATAAATTTCTCTTTGAAATTTTGTTTATATGTTAATAATAATAAATGGAGTGTGTTTAAACTCTTTTATTGAAAAATATTTTTCAATCCTCTTACACATATAAAATATGCAACATTTTTTTAAAACTTTTTATTAAATCACCATGTGGAAAGTTACAAATTACTCAGGTTTATGTCTCCGTTATACAATATTCAAACACCCATCCCTTCACCAGTGCCCATATTCCACCACCAAAAACCCCAGTATACCCTGCCCCACCCCCTACCCCCTACTGTATAACTAATGAATTTCACTTCATTTGCTCTTTACCTTGATTACATTCCATATTTCAACACAAAACTAACTATAGTTGTTGGAGTTTCCACCCAAGAGACACAGACCTACTACCAAGGAAGCATTTGATAATTAGTTTTCCATTGCTGGGAATGAAGAGATATGGAGCCCCACTGCTACAAGTACATAACTATTCTTCTTCTTCTTTTTTTTCGTTTTCCTTTTCCATTTTTTTTTTGTTTTTTTCACCCTCATCCCCCATCCCGCGCCTCATAGTATGGTGTACGCCACGCCGCAACGGCCGGCGTGGGGCTTTTGCTTAGTTCACAGTCCAGAGAGGTGGCTGCTCCATTAATAACCTTCAATATTTCAACAAAAACTTACTGTTATTATTTGGAGTTCCCCCACCCCCCAAGTCAGACCTGTTCAAAAGGAACCGTTTCACATAGCTGACAATTATAGATGTTAAGTCCATGCACTTTTGGATTTCTGTATAAAGTCTAGGGAAAATTCTACCAGAAATTGCATATCCCAGTTTGCAGTCCCAGTGCATTGTTATTAGAAGCTGCGCTGGATGCCCGAAAGTGTTAGGTCTCTGCAATCAAAGTCTTTAGGTGCAGAGGGTCCGTTTCCCTCTCAGCAGCTCCAAATTTATCTGGGCTGAGGGTGTGCCGGTTACACCCCCTTCCCATGATTCCCTGGGAGCCCCAAGTGTAGAAATCGAATACCTCTGGGTTAGGATTCTCAAAGATGGCGCCTGCCATGCGGTTGCTGCCTCTGCTGTTTTGCTGCCGCCGCCGCCATTTTCCATGCAGGAAGACACGGTGGGGAGGAAAAAACTCCACCCCCGGGCAGCTCAGGGCTGAAGCCTAGTTCGCAGTCCCAGTGCATTGTTATTAGAAGCTGCGCTGGATGCCCGAAAGTGTTAGGTCTCTGGAATCAAAGTCTTTAGGCACAGAGGGTCCAAAATATGCAACATTTTTTGAGAAAAGATATGCCTCTTTAATTTTTCCTGATAAATAGCTAGATGATGGAGCTTTAGAATCCTTTTAATTTCTTGTGGTTTCCATTAGCATCAAATATTTTCAGAAGGTAATATCTTCTCAATGGTCTGTACTCATTTTTTTCTGTATTATCTTTCTTTTCTCCCTTCCTATTTCCTATCTTCCTTATGTCCTTCCTCTCCCATCTTCCTCTTTTCCTCCCTCCCTCCTATCCCTCTTTCTTCCTTCCTTCCTTCCTTCCTTCCTTCCTTCCTTCCTTCCTTCCTTCCTTCCTTCCTTCCTTCCTTCCTTCCTTTCTTTCTTTCTTTCTTTCTTTCTTTCTTTCTTTCTTTCTTTTCTTTCTAGAACCAGTAACGTCTCTCATTGAGAGACTTATTGTTACTGTTTTTGGCATATCCAATGCGCACAGGTAGCTTGCCAGGCTCTGCCATTCGGGCTCCATACTCTCAGTAGCTTGCCGGGCTCTCCTAGAGGGGTGGAGGAATCAAACACGGGTTGGCCTCGTGAAAGGCAAAAGAAAGTCCAACTGCTGTGCTATCGCTCCAGCCCTAAAGTAAAAGTAAAAATGAATATTACTAAAAGAACAAACATATAGAGCCTCAGCGATATCGTATTTTTAACAGACCACTCTAAATAGAAGATAGAAAACAAAACAAATAATATCCTGGTAATAAGATGTGATATAAAACCTGAAACATAATTAAAAATATTGAATTAGCTGAATGATATGAGAATCATACCCAGCAGTGAAAAAATATGTACATCCTTTACAAATACATACAAAATACATGGCAAAAATTTTAAAAGACTGAAGTATTTTGTAATATATTTTTTGTAATAAATTGTCAAAATAAATAAAAAATAGACAAAAAAGCAAAGCTACAAAGCAAAAGATATGTTTTAGAGATTATTCACATACTTTTAAGCATTCAGTAGTTAAAATAAGAAATCACAAAAAAATTTTATTTCATTTTGGGATGGACTTGAAACAGGGTTGACCGTGTAAAATCAAGTGCCTTACCTGCTGTCCTATCTTTCTGACGCCCAGAACACATTTTTTAAAATTATTTTAGTTACTGTGATTTAAAATTCTCTTAATGATAGGTTGCACACAAGTTCCAATTTGATGCCCTTCACCAAAATGTACATTTTCCTTTATCATTGTCTCAGGGTCCAGTCCAGCCTCCTCTCAACATCTCCATGCCTCACTTCCCTACAGTAAGCTCAGTTCTGCAGACAAGTTTTCATGTTCTATTTTCTTTGTCTAGTTATCTTTTACTCTGTTTTAATTATATTCCACATATACAAGAGATCATTGTGTATATGCTTACTTCCTTCTGACCGACTTCACTCAATATGATTTTCTTCTGTTCTATGCATGTAATAGCAATTTGCATTTCCTCTTTTCTTACAGCTGAGTAGTATTTCATTGTATTTAAATACCAGTTCCTTTATCCAGGCAGGCATCTATTGTTGTACATTTGTGTAGTTTACAGATTTGGCTAGTTTAAGCATTGCAGGTATGAAAATATGAGGCGACTGTCTTTTTTGGAATGAAATTTATGGTTATTTAGTGCAAATACCCAGATGTAAAATTGCTTGGGTCATATGGAAACTCAATTCTTAGTTTTTTCAGGAATGTTCATATTGTTTTCCACCATAAGAAATTTTAAAAGATTTTGAACTGAATGTCAACAAAGATATAACATATACTAACATATATTTAGGTAGACAGTGTTTAAGAGGTTGTTTTGTAGCATTAAATAAAGATATTTTAAATGTAAGGCTAAACTAATTTATATAAGTTTTCATATCAAGAAACTTGAGAAGGGGCTGGAGCGATAGCACAGCGGGTAGGGCGTTTGCCTTGCACGCGGCCGACCCGGGTTCAAATCCCAGCATCCCATATGGTCCCCTGAGCACAGCCAGGGGTAATTCCTGAGTGCAGAGCCAGGAGTGACCCCTATGCAGCGCCAGGTGTGACCCAAAAAAGAAAAAAAAAAAAAATTAAGAAACTTGAGAAGCTAACCAAACTTGGAAAGTAAAAATGAGGATGTAATCAGAAGCAGAGATGAATAAAAGAGATAAATTCTTTGACAACAGAAAAAATACCTTTTTAAAAAAATTTATTGAATCCCCATGAGATAGTTACAAGCTTTCATGCTTGGGTAACAATCACACAATGATCAAAAAAAAAAAACCAATCACACAATGATCAAACACCCATCCCTCCACCAGTGCACATTCCCCACCACCAATATCCCGGGTATACCCCCTCTTTTCCACCTTCCCCCTGCCTCCATGGCAGACAATACTCCCCATACTCTCTACTTTTGGGCATTATGGTTTGCAACATATACACTAAGAGGTCATAATGTTTGGTCCATTATCTACTTTCAGCGTATGTCTCCCATCCTGACTGATTCCTCCAGTCATCATTTTCTTAGTGATCCCTTCTCTATTCCATTTGCCTTTTCCCCTCTGCTCATGAAGCAGGCTTTCGGCTATGAGGCAATCCTCCTAGCCCTTGTATCTAGTGTCCTTGGGTGTCAGCCTCATGTGATGTTATTTTGTACTCCACAAATGAGTGCATTCCTTCTATGTCTGCCCCTCTCTTTCTGACTCATTTCACTTAACCTGATACTCTCTATGTCTATCCATTTATAAGCGAATTTTCTGACTTCATCTCTCCTAACAGCTGCATAGTATTCCATTGTGTTGATGTACCAAAGTGCATCAGATTAAAAGCTCAAGTGTATTGAGCTTTCAATACTAGGAATTAAAAGGTGACTTTAAAATAGTTCTAAGATATTAAACTGCTAATAATAATACAGTATAAAATGTTAGTAGTTAAATAGATGCTGTACAACCATAAATCAACTATTGCACTGTCGTCAAAGCACTGTTATCCCATTGTTCATCGATTTGCTCGAGCAGGCACCAGTTACATCTCCATTGTGAGACTTGTTGTTACTGTTTTCGGCATATCGAATATACCACGGGTAGCTTGCCAGGCTCTGACATGCAGGTGGGATACTCTCAGTAACTTGCCAGACTTTCTGAGAGGAATGGAGGAATTGAACCCGGGTCAGCTGCATGCAAGGCAAATGCCCTACTGACTGTGCTATCAAGCTTCACTGCTCACAGCCTACTTGACCTGACACACACATATCTAGAAAACTGAAAGAATGTGATTGTGGCATGAAAAATATTGGAGCGTATAGTATAGATATAATCAACAAATTATCTGTATGACATTGTATACACAGTAGGTATTGATATGGCAAACCTGACCTGGCAGGGAGTTATAGTACTAACAGGTCACCAGGTGACAGACAGTTTATGCTCCTAGCTAAGTCAAGTTGGGACAAATAATATGAAAATAAAGCACCAACCGCCACAGTTGCTCCTTCACTCCCAAACTGAGTGCTTTTGGATAGCAGCAGTTAAAGTCCTCAGCACATTCCATTAAGAAATAATGACAGTAATCTAAGTACAACCCAGAGGTAGAGACGGAGTCTAATTCCTGGCGAGAATAGGAGACCAGAGTGGCCTCAAAGTCTCAAGAGGTATCATGGCGCTCTCCCTCTGAGCTGTTCCCATGCCATTCCCTACAAAACACCTTGACCAAATAATTTAAGTTTTCCATTTCTTTATAGCCATAACCCTCTCATTTGCAGACACAGAAACAAAGAATTCTAACACTAAAGTCAGAGTGCCACCTGCAGGAAAACAAAAGAAGTCAATTCGCATGAGTAAGCAGAAAAATTCTGTGGGCAACAACTGCAAAAATAAAATGGAATCCCTTTTGAAAATGGCTAGACTCCAGAGAGAAAGCTAACAAGAAGTTAAAGAAAGTAAAGGAAAAAATTGAGAAAAGCCGTAATAGCAAAACTTAATGCCTTTAGAGAAAAACCACTAAATATAGAGAAAGATGTCCAAGATCCAAAAAAAAAACCTACAAGAGCTGGAGGAATATTTCATCAAATTTAATTGAATATATCTTTCACAAAATCCCAAGGATGCTCAATATGAAGATAACGTTAAATAAAATTCAATATAACATGGGAAGCAAAACAGGTAAATTTCATAACAGAGAGGAAAGAATGTTAGGAATTGAAGACTCAATCAGTAATGACTAAACTGGAGGGAGAAAAAGAGAACTTCCCAAATGTAAAGAAAAAAACTAAACATGGATGTCCAAGAAGCTAGGAGTACACTCAATTTCTTGAATGCAAGAGTACCTACATCAAGACATAGCATTGTTAAATTATCAAGTCAATGATAAAAAAATATGCATTTAAATTGCTAGAAAAAGAAACTAAGTAACATATAAAGCACCTCTATGAAATTTTTATCAGTATTCTAGCAGAACCTACATAAGTTAGAAGACAATGGAATGACATTATTACATTATTAAAAAAGAAAAACTGCCAGTCAAAGATATTTTACCCAGCAAAATTATCATTCAACCCCTCCACCATTATCCCAACATTCCAAGCCCAACCGCTTCCTCTATTAACTCAATTTCAGCTCTCTTACTCATGTCGTAGATCTTCAATCATAAAACAACAATAGTATTGTAAACAGTCTCAATATGACTTTAATTCAAAGTCAAACTAAATTATAAAATAAAAAAAAACTATTAATAAATTGAATTAACAATGTTTGATTCTGAGAGGTAGTTAAAGGGTTCAAGCATTTGTATGTGGTTGACCCCAGTCAGACTCTGCAGTACCACAGTTGGTCCCTTGAGCACTGCCAGGAGTCACTCCTGAACACGAAGCCAGGAATAGCTCCAGAGTACCACCATGTGTGGTCCACTTTCCACCAAATATATTATTCAAATACAAATCAGAAATGAAGAATTTTTTCCACACAAGTTGAACCACTAGAATTTACTATTATCAGACAAGCTTTGAAATACATGTTGTAAGGAGTTGCTCTACAATAAAAGAAGAACGAAGAGACTGGAGAGATAGTAGTGTAGGACATTCATGTTTTCTTGCGTGGTACATATTCCCTGGAGTGTCCCCAGAGATGTTCTCTAAGCTCAGTGCCAGGAGTAAGAACGGAGCTTTGTAAGGTGTACTCCTGACCATCCACACCCTGCAAATATATCAGCACTATTACAAAAACAACAATAAAAGCTCAAAATATGGCAGGCATATAGATCAGTGCAAAAGAAACACAGAGCCTAGAAATAAAACCACATAAGAGCTTCAGTGATGTGATCGGTTAGCATATGGCACTTATACGGCATTTGTACAGAAATAAAGCCATACATATTTAACCCTGTATATCATAAAGAATCCAAGTCTGTACAATGGAAAAAGGGAAACTATTCAATAAATGATAAATGAAAGTGGGAAAGTGGACTGTCAAAGAAGGAAGGGAAAGAAGGAAAGGAAATAAGGATAGAAAGAAAGGAAGAAAGGAAGGGATAGAAAGAAAAGAACAAGAAATTAAAATAAAAACTTGATCAAATGATTACTGGCACAACACACAAAAATTAACTCAAAATGCATTAACATAGACTATATACTTCAGGACTTCATCAGAGTTGTGTTCAGAGAATCAACTTTAATGGCAAAAGAGACAAAAGGAGAAAAATAATTGGGTCTGCATAAAAAGTGAAAAATCTTTCACATAAAGAATATAAAACAACATAAAAGAGAAAAGCAACATACCAGTTGGGGGGAAGACATTTACACAACATAGTTCCAATAATGGGTTACTATCCAAGACATACAAATACCACAACACAACCATGAAGAAGCAGCTCACTCAAGAAGTGCAAAATACTTAATAGCGACTTCAAAGAGGTGAGCAGTTGGCCCACAGACAAAGGAAGATTACTTACCACTAGTTAATTAGGAAACTACAATAAGATATGACCTCATACTATGAGAAGACCCCGCAAAAATATTGGCAATATTAATCATTGGCAAGGATGTGGGAAAATAGAACTCTGGTACACTGGTACACTGTGAACTGGAATGTAAATAAAGTTATAGAGCCACTACCGAAAACCATGTGGAGATTCCTTTATTTATTTATTTGCTTTTTGGATCACACCCGGCAATGCCCAGGGGTTACTCCTGGCTCATGCACTCAGGAATTACTCCTGGCGGTGCTCAGGGGACCATATGGGATGCTAGAAATCGAACCCGGGTCGGCCGCATGCAAGGCAAACGCCCTACCCCCTGTGCTATCACTCCAGCCCCAGAGATTCCTTTAAAACTAAATTGAGAAATAAAAATAGGAGTTTCCTTTTATTTTTTTACATTAATTTAATTTAAAAAATTCCACAAAAATGTGATACAATGCAGCATTGATCTTTCTGTGTCTGGTTCCTAGTTTATTTGTCTTAGCATTAGTCTTCCAGTTTTTAACCCTATAGCTCCCCCTTACCCTGTCACTCATATCAACTGCTTATGTAATAATAAAAACTAATCACAATAGAGTCAAAGCTACCATATTAGCAAAGGCCACAAAAATCCTCAAAATAGAAAGATACAAATGAAAATTACAAGTAAAAGTCAGAATACTATGACACTATACTAAAGGCATACCTCTATGGGGTAACTGACAGATTTTAATGTCTGTCAAGGTATGTGGGCATGATAGATTCTCATCTAATTGACAAGTTTGACACTAAAATAACATGCATCATTGCATGACAATAGACTACTATTAATATAATGAGGAACAGACCCAGTTTTAGCCAATGTGGTAGATACTGTATAGTTACTGAAGCAGATAACTACAATTTCTGACATATCAATAGCAATTTGGTGAATATGTTTTCCTTAATATACATTAAGAATTAATTAAAATCAACTTCTATTTATAGAACTCATTTTTGTTCTTACCCAAAGAATTATACTTTACTATATTTCAATATTCTGAAGATGCATGCATTATTATCATTGATAAAATTATGTTAGTCTGAAAAGAAGAGTAATAAAGTGCAGGTATTCATAATGCTACACTAGCACTCCGCTTGTGTGGCCAGAGAAAAAGTGGTAAGGAGAAATCTTGTCAATATGTCAAAGTAAAGATGGAACATCAAGTCATTTACTTAAAGAAAAAAGAAAAGTAGCCTAAAGTAAAGATATTTATAAACTCAAGGTCCACCTGGGAAATAACATTTAAGTAGACTTATGAAAATAGCAAAATATCTTTTAAAAAAACATACTAGAAAAAAAATCTACTATGGAAGAGACAGTAAGCAGATCAGTATGAAGGCAAAAATGGGTCTCATATATCAACAGAATTGTATCTCAAAAGAAGGAATATTTAATATGTAGCACGCCAGCACTGTCCTCCCGTCGTTCATCGATTTGCTTGAGTGGGCAGCCGTAACGTCTTCATTGTGAAACTTGTTGTTGCTGTTTTTGGCATATCGAATATGCCACGGGTAGCTTGCCAAGCTCTACCAAGCAGCCGAAATACTCTCGGTAGCTTGCCGGGCTCTCCGAGAGGGATGGAGGAATCGAACACTTGTCGGCCATGTGCAAGGCAAAAGCCCTACCCACTGTGCTATCGTTCCAGTCCATTTGAAATGTAGGAATAAAAATTACAAAGCTTATCATTTTTCTTAAGCTTGTAATTAAAATTTTGCGGGGAGATGCTGAAAATTGAACCTAGGACCTTATACATGTGAACATGTACTTTACCATTGAGTTTGACTTAAAAGCTGAATATAAGAATGATAAGCTGAAATTTGCTCATCTACATGTCCTCTTATAATTTTCATCCCAAATTTTCATCATTCAAATTATTATTACATGTTCTAGAAACTGTAAATATCCAAGCAGTACACAAAATGCAAGATTTTTTAAAATTCAAATAACATTTTATTTTATATTTTTACAGTTTAACAATGCCATATTTAATCAATTTAGTTGCATGTTGAAAACCTTGATCTCTCATCTAATTACCTAAGCTTCTAACAGGAGTCCAGACCATCCCAGCTAATATATTTCCATAGATCTTGCCAAAAAGATTAAATAATTATATAAAAAGATAAAAAAGGTAGAATAATTTTGCAGGTATAATTTAAGGCTATAAGGATATCGTTAGATAACAATCCAGTTTGATCATAGTTTCTTTCACAACCTCAAACCTGCACATCCCTTTACATTCATTCCATCCTATAACTTTCCTTCATTCCATTTCAAAACCAGCTTCACTTTAATAGGACTTCTTTCTTTTTCTAACTGATGATATATCCATCCATTATATTCAAAGATCTTTTATATAGCATTATATGGGCTTTTTTCAAGCTGTCCTACATAAATTGTGGAATAAATGGTCCATCATTGTCTTTACCTTTTTGAATTCTTTAAACATTTTGAAGGATATTTTTAAAATGCAGTATGACATGGCCTTGTGAAATAAAAGACATAGCAAGAAGAAATATCTGAAAAAATTGAAAGGATTTAAAATACAGAATAGTGAAAACGTGTAAGGAATATGAAAGCTATTTCCTTGGCCACTATTTCTGAAAGTGAAATTACTGATCAGTAGAGCTTAATAAAAAATGAGAGTTTTATGGATTACTAGAGATCAGAAATTTTGTTGAAATTAAACATATATTTATAACATTAATTTTTATTTGTTTTACTTGATGCTACTTCTCACTCTGTGCTTGGGTCGGCTTCCAGAACTACTTCGGGGGTCACACAGTATCAGGGAATAAACCCATATCTTCTGGAGGCTAAGTATGTGCTAAGTCCATTGAACTGTCTTTCTAAGCCTTAAACATATTCTCTAGCAAAGATTCATGATGATAATTGCATAGTGAACATTGAGCAAACATAATGAAGACTGTCTTAAGTTTCAGATCTAGAGGGAGGATGATAGAACTAATTGTTATTGAATCATTCATATTTGTTAGACATGATTTTTAAGCGAATTTATAGAGCTGTAGGAATATTACACAATTTATTTAAAATTATAAGGTAATATGCTGTGATCAAAACTTTAATTTACTCTATTTTTCAAACCTACATGAATTCTCTCTATTATATTAGACTGTAGAATGATTATGTTGTTGATGAGACACTTCTGTATATCAATGATTAAAAATCAATTCATAATTTAAAGTTCGTTGTATAACAAAGACATACTTGATGCATTTTAATTTAATGTAGAATAAGTATAAAACACTCAGAGTTCTGAGGGGAAAAAATCCAGTATAACAGCTGGTCTATTATTTGTGTCATGGTGTTTTAGGAGCTGGCATAGCAGTAACAGGTTGACTAAAGCATTTTTCTGTGGAATATAAACTATCTTAAAGATCACTGGCACCAGACAGGTTGCTTTGTGAGGATGATGAAGTGGGTCGAAAACAATTCTACTGTGTAATCATGTTTCAGTACAAATAAATACAAGGTCACTGTGCATATGTCAAAAATTGCCAAGTGTTCTTATTTAAAAAAAAAAAAACAGGTAACAACAGGACAAAAACGCCACTTTTTTGCTGATCACAACTTCAGCCCTGTTTAGTCTGTGGTTTTTTTTTTCTGGACAAAAATTGCTAAATCATAGCATTATTAGTCTATTAATTAATTAGTTAATTTTTATTCTTGGGTCACACACCCAGTGGTATTCAGGGCCCACTCCTGGCCCATGTGTGGGACTCAGGGGACTGTATGGGGTGCCTCTCAAGGTTAGAATTTGGTTCAGCAGCATGCAAGGTACACACCTTATGTGTTATACTGTCTCTCCAGTCCTCTGCCCTTTCTTTAAAGCACCTAAGTAGATTAATCCTCTAACTCCTCAGACACTCCACGCACCTAACGTGACCCCATATTTTGGAAGCCGCTTTCAACTTTTGAAATATTCCATAGCCTCTCAAGGTTCATGAGAATTTCTTTTGTAGACCTGAGTAATTAAATCAAACCTTGAAATGATATTTGGAAGTCTTTTTCATGAGAGCATTGGCAGAAAGAGACTTTCCTAAAATTTATCTGAGGTTTTCAGCTTTTGAGTGGGATTAATGATTGCCTATAAACATGCCAGCAATTTCTTGGGTCTCTATTATTTGAGACATCATGTTGTTTATGACTGAGAGTGAGTACCTGATATTTGGTCTCTGATTATAGGACATATTTGGCTAAGAGAATTTGAAAAAATTATGTTTTCATGAAATCATTTTTACCATGCATCTGCTGGATGTTCATTAGGAAGTATTTGACCCCTTTAAGAAATTCTTCAAATCATGACATAGAAATATATTTTAAATAAAAAGTAAATAGATGTTCAGATAATTTTGTTGTTGTTGTTATTAAGATTTGAGGCCCTAAAATACTCAAGATGAGATAGAAGGCAACTCTGCTTCTCTGTGAATATTGGCTCTAAGATATATCTACAAACAAGCAACATTGATTAAATTTTTCTTATCTATGGGACATATTTATCAATAAAATGCCTTAAAATTTTATTTTTACCTGAATAATTTAAATGTGGTAAAATGAACTGGGTATTTTTTATCATAACATAATTTTATTGTAAAATATATATAAAATGTATTGTGATCATATCCTTAATAGTTGAGAAAGCAATAATTTCTTTTTTTAAAAAAAATTTTAAATTTTATTTAATCACTGTAAGATAGTTACAATCTTTCATGTTTGGGTTACAATCTCACAATGATCAAACACCCATCCCTCCGCCAGTGCACATTCCCCACCACCAATATCCCGGGTATACTCCCCCCTTTCCCACCCTCCCCCTACCTCCATGGCAGACAATATTCCCCATACTCTCTCTCTACTTTTGGGCATTAAGTTTGCAACACAGACACTGAGAAGTCATCATGTTTGGTCCATTATATACTTTCAGCATGCATCTCCCATCCCAACTGGTTCCTCCAGCCATCGTTTTCTTAGTGATCTATTCCATCTGCCTTCTCCCCTCCGCTCATGAAGCAGTCTTCCAGCTATGGGGCAATCCCCCTGGCCATTGTATCTACTGTCCTAGGGTGTCAGCCTCATGTGAAAGCAATAATTTCTTAAAACTGCTTTGGCATCTAAAAACAATACCTAATATTTAAAAATGAGCATCTTAATTTTATATACTTTGTTGTTATACAAAATTCCAAACACAACTCAGAATTTAAAATAATGCTATATGTTAACAATAATATAGAACAGTATAGTGGACTATATCACACAACTTCAGTATTTTTACTTCTTAGTTTATCTATTCTCAAATATTTTCTCTCTTCTGAGCAAATATCAATTTAAAGCAAATTTGAGATAAGACAAAATCAGCAATTTAATTTTAAGGTGATTATGTAAATCTATTTCTGAAAATAATTAACCAAACTTTCCATGTATTTTTAAGGTGCTTATTACTATATGTGAGTAAAATCATTTCACAAATTTAGAAAACATTTTTCCTTCTTCCATATCCTTTCTTGTGAAGGCCAGTGGAAAAACAAATCATTTGGACATAAACTTCAGAAGAATGAAGAAATATAACTGTTTGATACTATTTATTAAAACTTAAATTTACAAAAGATTAATGCCTTACCAGTCTAAAGTGCACTATGATACAAAAGTTGAAGAATAATGAAAACTCATGAGCTAATATGGCAATTTGGACTGATAGCTATTGTCTGAATTAATAGTGAAATACTGGAGATATATCAATAACAAGTTATTTATTATCTTTTAGTTTTTCCTAAAGATTCCTATAATTTTAGACTTCTTATTAAATAAATAAGAAAAAAATTAGTCTAAATAATGTCTGTATGTAACCCCCGTTAGTGTAATTCTCATTCATAGTAAACCTATTTGGGGGAGCTCCATAACACAAACACTTTCCCACACTCCCACCTCTTTATGACATTTTCAAATACCTGGGGGATTTACCTCATAAATTACCATTATATCAATCACTTTCTAGCTTATTATTTTTTAAATACCGTTTTACATAGAAAAATCCTTTTCTTTTCTTTTTTTTTCTTTTTGGGTCACACCTGGCGATGCACAGGGGTTACTCCTGGCTCATGCACTCAGGAATCACTCCTGGCGGTGCTCAGGGGACCATATGGGATGCTGGGAATCAAACCCGTGTCGACCACGTGCAAGGCAAACACCTATCTGCTGTGTTATCACTCCAGCCCCCAAAATTCCTTTTCATATATTAGGGAGAGTAGAAATTTTTACCAGCTTTTACTAACATATTTCATGCTCTTAAAAGTGCTGAACAGGTAATACTAAATTCTTTTTACTTTATAATTTAAGTATGATAAGGTCACTTACAGTGAGGCTATTATACTTGTTTTCATCTGATAACATTTTTCTTTTACTCAAATATCCTACAAAGAAAATAATTAAAATATTCCAAATTAAATAATTTCATAACTTAAATATCTTCTGGCTGTGGATAATTTATATGTCATACCATTTTATATAAACCAACATGCTTATTTCATATTATTTCTTCAGGTGGTAACATGAGTCATTCAACTGGTCTACATTATTTTGTTTTTATCATAAATGTTAGCATCCTCTGCAAGAGATACAAATACCTACAATGGCCAACCTCTTCCTACCTTCCACCCTTATTTCTCCCATTGCACTTAGAATCTATCCTCTGATCACTTCAGATTGCTCTTTCCATCTGCTGCCGACTTGCCTCAGTTCTAATTCATTGTGTTACGTATTTGCTGAGTATCTCTTATGTCATATGCAGTTTGCTAAGAGCTGGTATGCAAAGATGAGTAAATAAAGTTTCGGAAGTTTGATTTAACATTGTACTCAAATCCTATCTCTATACAACCCTTACTTCTTGGCATTCAGAGGAGTACGATAGTAATTTGTCATCTTTTTGTTTGTGCATTTGCTTGGAGGCTGTACACAGCTAAAACCTCATTCCTGGCTATCTTTGGGGAACCATAGGTGGGTCTAGGCGTTTTACCTGAGTGAGCTGTGTATAAGGCAGTGCCTTGCCCCCTGTACTATATCTCTGGCCCTAGTTGACTAATTGGTGATTATTATGTTTCCCCTATTATAGAATAGACAATTTGTAGGAATTGATATTTCTTAAAAAGTAAGTCCTCCAAGGTACTAAGTATACTTTGCACATGAAATAATAATAATTAAGCCTGACTTCTTTTTTACTTTTTTTACTGCTTTTTTGTCTATCATAGTTCACTTTGAATTGAATGCCTAATACAAGAATATTCAATATCAGGGAGGTTGGAGACAAAGAATTTGGATTATCCTAGCAATTACAAATTCTGCCTTAGTGTAAACATGTATAGTTGAAGAGGAATGATCCGTACAACTGGACTTTGAATTAACTTTCACATAGGATATAATTTGTAGGGGATAATTAAATTTTTATCTAAGCTTTGCATACAAGATATTATTATAACACAACAAGACAACCAAAGCAGTTGTTTGATTATAGAGCTGTAACAGAGAATTTTCAGTAATTACTAAAATGATGATCATAAAGCAGCAGACTAAATTGCAGTTAATTTGTTAAGGCTATACAATTCTGTATAGACAGTGCATTCTCTTGTGGCCTGTGCTCAGGACAGGTTACTCCCAATGCTGTACTCTGTAAACCACTTGTCTGCTTTAACTGACCATTTCTACTGATTCTCTATATAAAGTATCAATAGAAACAGCATACTGGATAATCTTTGTCCTTTTCACATACATCCTCTTGTTCATCTATTACTGGGGGTGTGATGGTTAATTATATGTATCAACTTGACTAGGTCATTAAGAATAAAAGATATTTGACCAAACATTATTCTATTTCTAGAAAGAAACTATATGGTGATAGGACTAATGTTTTTTTTTCAATTGAATCACCATTAAATACAGTTACAAAGGTGTTTGTGATTGGTTTCAGTCACACAATGTTCTAATACCCATCTCTCCATCAGTGCATGTTTCCCCATCAATAATGTCTCCAGTATTCCTCCCCCCACCCCAGCCTGCCAATTAGGCACTTTTTCTCTTTTCCTTTCTCCCTCTTTCTCTCTCTCTCCTCCATTTTGGTCATTATGATTTGCAATACAAATACTAAGAGGCCATCATGTTTGGTCCTTTACTTACTTTCAGCATGCATCTCCCATCCAGAGAGATTACTTCCAACAATCATTTTCACAGTGATCCTTTCTCTATTCCAGCTTCCCTCTCCTCCAGAACTTGAGACAGGCTTTCAAACGTGGTGGAAATATCCTCCATGCCTTTGTTTCTACTGTCCTTGGGTATTAATCTTATAGCATGTTCTTTTATATCTCACAAATGAGTGCAATCATTCTATGTCTAGGTACATGAGGAAAATGTAGGCAGAACCCTTCATTACATTAATGCTAAAGCCATCTTTAAAGAAGAAACACCAGTGACCAAGTAAGTGGAAACAAATAAACAAATGGGACTACATCAAACTAAGAAGATTCTGTACTTCAAAAGGACTAATGTTTTAATTAATAAAATACAGCAGATTGAATTCCATAATGTGAGTGGATCTCCTTCAATTACCTGAAGGAACTATGAGAGCAAAACAAAAAAAAATTACCTTCTCTTGAGCAAGATATTATTCACCAATAGAGTGTCTTTGGATTTCATTTCTTCTTTGGCTCTCTGAGTCCTCTACCTATTGATCCATATTATATATTAGAAGATTTGAGTTTGCCAGTATAATTGAGCGAGCCAATTTCCTATAATAAATCTCTTTATATCACTAAATAACTATGCTATAAGAAGATAATTATAGATATAGTGTAAGTATAACATTGCTTAGTATATATAGATGGGCATATTTGGGTACAGGTAAAGAGTATCCATTTTCATTGGAATTGTTTGTTCATTTTCTATCACGATATGACCAAAAGGACTCTTTTCATATTTTACAAAGCAATAGAATAGTTTACTATGCTGATTACATCATGTTAAGTACACTATGCTAATAAGGGTTACTCCTCGATTTATGATCAGGAATCACTCCTGGAAATACTCGGGGGACCATATGTAGTATCTAGGATTGAATCAGGCCCTGTCTTGTGCAAAGTAAGTGCTGTAACTGTGTGCTATTTCTCCAGGCTTCTAATGAATAATTCTGAGTACTTTAACAAAGTATGCAAGTAACAGTGGCAAATTCTGTGAAAATTCAGAAACATTTTATATTCATTTTACATGTCAGATACCTGGACCATGTTAAAATTCTGCCTATAAAATTAAAGAGACATTTTGCTCTTTGGCTCCCTTCAATAAAGAAAATCATGGAGTACTAGATGTGGAATTTCATGGCTGAATGGTGTATTGGGGGAATCTGTCTCAGTCAATGTAACTGTTGCATTGGGAAGCTTCTAGTTTTGAATGGGACCCAGGTTACTTCACTTCTGAAAAAAAGAATTATGGGGTTACAATATGATATAAGATGAAAGTATATACCTATTTTAAGTTAATAAAAATGAGAGTTAGCACTTATAATTAAAATCAAGAGAGTACACATTTTATGGTACAGAAGAAATGGGTTAGGTATAGACTAATAGACTAATATTACATTCATGCTTATATATGTATATTTGTTGTTCACATTTTTGACATCCTACAAAGCGAAACCATACAAAAAATACCCCATGAGACTTAATTTTGTACCAGTGTAGAAGTCAGGTTTCAGAGAAACAGAGAACATGTCTCTCTAGAGAACCTAGAAAACTACACAAGTGCAAAGCAAAGCCATACATCACATCGCATAAATGGGGCTGAAATCCCCTGACTTGGTTTTCTACACTGGAGACACAGATTGTGGACTTTAATCTGGTTTAAAGACCTAAGAAATGCAGGGAGTCAATAGTGTAATCATATTCAGTCTCAAGGTGAAGAGACCAATGTTATACCTCAATATGTTAATACAAAACAATTCTTACTTTATCTGCATATATATATATATTTGCTTTTATTTCCATATTAGAAAGGGGTATCTGCTTTGATCAGTCTACCAATTCAATTCAAATAATAATTTCATCCAAAAATACTTTCAAAAATACAAACAATCTTAAACCAAATACATCTAGCTGGATACTACATGACCATTAAGTGTGCTTTTTTGGTTTAAATGGTAGGGCAGGGGCTGGAGTAATAGCACAGTAGGTAGGGTGTTTGCCTTGCATGTGGCCGACCCAGGTTCAATTCCCAGAATCCCATATGGTTCCCTGAGCACCACCAGGGGTGATTCTTGAGTGCAGAGCCAGGAGTAACCCCCGTGCATCGCCAGGTGTGACCCAAAAAAGAAAAAAAATGGTAGGGCATACTCAACTCAACTGTCCCTTATATGATTCGGATTTTTTTTTATGACTCAGTTATATGGGATATTTCTAACATAGTATGCATTTCTTTTAGTTAATTATTGTACAAGACAAAATAAATGTAAGTCTTATGTTTTCTAGATGGCATTTATTTATCGATTCAATTTGAATGTTCTCAAAATGAGTATCTATTAATTACACAAAAGTCAGAGGTGAATACAATTGGCTGTAATGTGAGCAATATCTGCTTAGATTTGGAGATGAAAGTGAAGACAAATGTGTCAAGTCTTCCTAGGTTTTTTATCTTGAGCTTTTGAGTATCAATGAAATGATAATTTTATTGATTTATAGTATCATTAAAACAATGACTAACAATGAGCTCTCCCAAGAAAAGTTGTGAATGGAACTGTGGGAAAATCAAAAGTGAAGGCATTGATGAGGGAAAGTGTCCTATATAATTAAGACAGAGAGAGAGAACAAAACATAAGAATGGTAAAAGGAAAGTTGAGCTTGCTCTGAAACAGAAGCTGAAAAACCAAATCTCTTAAGAAGGAGAGAGTTGTCTATCATTCGCTAAAAAGAGATGCAATGATTTTATTTTGCACATTGACCCCCTATATTGTTCCTAGTCTTTGCAAATTATTCAGGAGAAAGAAGAACTCCTTTAAATGAAGTTTTGCAAAATCTCTTGTGAAAACCTAAGAGTCAGAGAAAACATCCTTTGAAGGGGAAAGGGAGAAAAAAATCAAGTTCATTAGATTCAGAAGTGGGAAAGTGGACAAGTCCTTCAGTAGATTCGAGTCTCTGCCTGAATTATTTTATGTATTGAAAAGATTCTATAATTTCAAGTGAATGACTGAGTGGTAAACCCAGAATGTTGAATCTGAGGTCCGAAAGGTGTTTTGGAGGATTTTGTGTTTGGGGCCACACTTGGTAGTGCTCAGGGCTTAATCCTGGCTCTGTTTTCAGGGATAACTCCTGATAGGTCTCGGAGAACCATGTGGAGTTCTAGGGATAGAGCCAACCCCCTACCTGCTGTACTGTCTCTTTGGCCTGCTACAGGTGTTTTCTTTTATCTTTTGAAAAAATTCTCAATAAATCAATCTTTTCCCAAAGAACTAGTGACAATGTTCACACACACACACACACACACACACATACACACACACATACTCCCCATACTCCCCTCCCCCCTTATAGATACAGGCTCCCTCAACAACTGGGAGCCTCATTCAAGATTTCCATGCCAGGTTGGATGCAGACATATTTTCCTGTGACCTATACAATGATAGTAATCAAGGGTTCCCCAGTGCAACAACTGAGGGATTCTGCAATATAAATGACAATCCCAAGAACGGGGGCTAGATATGGCTTGTAATTAGATTTCTCTCATTTTTAAGATAATAATTAAATTGTGCTATTTCTTGTTTGAATTGGAATACCCAAACTATAGTTTTCTATAATAAAGAAATTAGACAATTAGGGAAAGAAAGGCAGTGTAGCTCTAGTAAAGCACTGAAAACTTACGTTGAAGCATATTAGATAACAGGGAGGAAAAAAGTTTCAGAGGTGTAGAGTTAATTTTGAGGGGACTTGTTTAAGTCTAATTTTGAAGGGACTAGTTTAAGAGACTCAGTTTTGAGTCTCTTCTGTTTAGTTTAGACTTGCTTATGCTTATTGGTTGAAAAAAAGGACCAAAAGAATGTAAAAAACAAAAGAGGAAAGGGGTACAAGAAAATCTCTGTTTCCTGCCCATTATCTGATGTCTAATATCCTATGAATAGGATTTTATTTTGTTTCACATTCTATTTTTTTTCACAATCAAAAATGACACAAAGCTAAGAAACCGTTATCAATATCTAGAGAACACCATAAGCACTCCCAAATCTCAAAATTATATCATTACCAAATAATGGACATAAAACAGGAAAAGCACTGACAACTAGGATAAGCAGGAACAATATCACTAGTTTTGTGGATTTCAAGAGATTAGCACTATTCTCCTGTACGCTTAGGTGGCCCACATATCACCATTTAAAAATATAAAGATCGATCCCAACATGAGTTGAAAAAAGAAACATAGATAGGGGACAACAAATGGTCAAAATCATCAGAACTGAAGACTTTGTCCCCATAACTGAGTTTACATGGGAGGGAGTGTGTGGGGGGGAGGCCCTTGGGACAATGGTGGAAGAAAGAGAGCTTCCTGGTGATGGGCGGGATGTTGGAATGATGTATCCATGAAAAGTATGATTAACAGTGTTGTGAATCTTAATGAACAATTATCTTAAAAAGCAGAAGTGACATAATAGATAGACACAATCAGCAAAAATAGCTCCCGGTAATGCAGGGCTCCTCTGGCATGCTGTATAGCGTACAGCCTCTTTGAGATTTGCATCCCAAACAATGAGCACTAGTTTCTGCCCTTTGTTAAAAAAAAAACAAAACAGTTGGTTCTTTTAAAAAATTTTTCCATGATCAAAAACAATTTTAAATTAACCTAAGACCATAATGTCCAGGAAATTCTGTGTCATTCTCTTCCAGGAGCTTTAGTTTATACTCTCTGGGTCTTGGCCATTGATGAGATTACATGGCGCAGGGTGCAGTTTGTGGGTGTGATTGCCAAGCTTCTGGAAAACTGGGGACTTGGTGGGGGAGGCCCAGTCTCGATCCAAGCAGGTTTAGAGATCTCAGTCATGGATTCCCGCATATCTTTTCCTGCCAGTCCACTCTCTGGTGAGGTTCATCTCGTTTTGGGTGAGGCTCGCCTGAGCATGTGGAGAGTGGCCTTGGGCATGGTTGGGTTCTTGAGGTTTTCAGCTGCCGGGGTTCTGCTTGGGGCAGGGAGGGAAACTCAACCCGCCCCCCCTCTGAGGTGCCCTGGTGAAGACAGGCTGGCATGGGGGGGTCAGGGCATTCTGTGGTGCTGTCTTCTGGGAGCTTTAGTTTATAGTCTCTGGGCCTTGGCCATTGATGAGATTACATGGCACAAGGGGCAGTTTGTTGGTATGACTGCCAAGCTACTGGAAAACTGGGGACCTGGGCCAGGGAGGCTTGTTATGTTCTATCCATAAGAAGCACTGCAAAACAAATAGTCTAGCATTGGCTTTTTGGCAGGTTTGAGTGATGGTGAGACTGGTGTCGAAATATCGAATGTAACCAAAGTAGAGAGAGAATATTGGAGAAATCGTCTGCCACAAAAGCAGGGGAAGGGTTGGAACAGGATGAGAGGGGTGTGGAATACTGAGGATTTTGGTGGTGGAAAGTGTGCACTGGTGAAGGTATGGGTGTTTGATGAGTATATGAGTATATGACCGAAGCTCAAACATGTAAACTTTGTCTCTCACAGTGAATCAAAAAAGGGGGGGGATAGTAATAAAATAGTAAAATAAAGTTAACACTCAGAATAGAATAAAAAACAGTAATGTAGAGTTCATGTCCAATTCAGTTTAATCAATGGCTGAATAAACAGCAGTACTCCTACATTATTAAAAAAATAATGTAAGATTTTTAATGAAGTGAAATACTAAAACGCAAATGTTAGGTAAGCAGGGCATACCTATCTAAGTAAATACTAAAATTGTGGTAATATGGAATAAACAGCTCCCCTCCTCAGCTCTCTCTGTCTTTGAAGCTTCCGAAGACTGAAAGTACATACGGCTGCATGCAAGTAAACGCCTTACCTGCTGTGCTATTGCTCCAGCTCCCTTTATTTGTATTTTAATATAGCTCTTCTATATAGTATTCAGAGGATTTTGGAAATAAACTATGGCTTAGTTCATTTCATCTGTATAATGTAGATATCTATATAATAATCCTTTTAAGCCTGTTACACAAAGTGAAGCCTGTAATGCCCTAAGAACCTCAATAAACAACACTATAGTTATTGGTTATTATTTTAAATTATTAATACTTGGTTAAACAGACAATAATATGTTTATAGGTGTCTGATATGTATATGTTGTATATTCAGTTCTTTAAATAAACTTCCCTTAATTGGTTGAAAATGAATTCTTCTACGCTTGTAGGAAAATGTGTGTTAATGATAAAAATATACTTTTTCATTTGCCTTTTATGTCAAATTTCATGTAAATATCGATATTGCTTCACTTGTGAATTTTACAAATATATACAAATTATTCAATGCTAGAAACATCTATATTTTTTTGTCCATAATGAGTGAGTTTCAGAAAGTGATAAACTTTCTTAAATTCTAACTAGTGAAGAATTCAAATGTGCATTTTCTTATCCTTAGTGAAGTGAGTCAGAAAAAGAGGGACAGACATAGAATGATTATGCTCTGTGGGATATTAGAAAAAAATAACCATAGTATGGAATTAATACCCAAGAACAGTAGAAACAAGGGTCCAGAGGATTGGTCCAGAGGAAGCTTGTCACAAGTGCTGGGAGAGAAGGCATTGGGGACAGAGAAGGAATCACTGTGACAATGCTAGTTGGAAATGATGACTCTGGATAAGAATTGTGTCCTAAAAGTAGGTAAAGGAACAAACATAATAACTTCTCAGTATCTGTATTGCAAACCATAATGCCTAAAAGGAGAGAGAGAGAGAAAGAGAGAAAGAGACAGAGACAGAGAGACATAGAGGAAGAGAGACAGAGAGAGAGAAAGAGAGAGACAGAGACAGAGACAGAGACAGAGACAGAGACAGAGACAGAGAGAGAAGAAAAGTGCCTGCCAGAGAGGCAGGCTGAAAGTGGGGGTGGCCTGAGGAAAACTGGGAATATTGGTGCTAGAAAACTGGTGAGGGATGGGTTATTGGAACATTGTATGACTGAAACCCAATCATGAACAGCTTTGTAACTGTGTATCTGATGATGATTCATTTTTTTTTAAATCAGCTTAATGTACCTTTGAAAAATTCACTCAGTGATCTCATACATTTTAAATATTGCAGTCAACAATATTTGTCGATCTAATAATAGACAGTTTCTCTTTCAAATGTGTGATACAAAAGCTATAGTTTGAGAGGCTGGAGATATTTGTAAGTAGCTCACCTGGGTTTCACCTCTTGGCACTGCCAGAAGTGATCCCTGAGTGCAGAGTCAGGAGTAAGCCCAGAGCACAACTGGCACTTCCGCCTCACCTAAAATAAACCCCAAAACCAAAAACACCCTGTAATTTATAAAATAAGACTATGAAATGAAGACAAAAACTATCCCATAAAAAAGAAAAAAATTTTGGAACAGTTCAAAATTTTTTAATGTGGAAAATGGCTTAAATCACTTTTTAATGTGAAAGACATTTCATTTGTTTCTTTTCTTTTTTTTCTTTTTGGATCACACCCAGCAGTGCACAGGGGTCACTCCTGGCTCTGTACTCAGGAACCACCTCTGGCGGTGCTCAGGGGATCATATGGGATGCTGGCAATTGAACCTGGGTCGGCCGCGTGCAAGGCAATCGCCCTACCCTGCTGTGCTATCACTCCAGCACCATTCGTTTATTTTCTTGATGAAAAAAATTAAAAACAATAGATGTAAGACCTTGTTTCCTCAAGAGTTGCATATAAATAGATAGATGCACAACATTTATTTCTCACCCAGATTCTACTGTATTTTCATTTTCATTCATAAAGTATTTCCATTCTTATAGCTTCTTTTCAAAAAAAGATGGTTCTTCCCCACATAACAAATTAGGCATCATATAACAAAATTTTGAAATGGTGTGGCTATTAGAAAATAAATAAAACAGCCATTGGTCAAAAGAAAATCTCTTTTCCGTAGACTTGAAACACTGAAATGTAAGAATAAATGAGAAGAGTCATAAGTACTTAAGAAACTGAGAATCATGGTGTGTGCTGTACTGTGCTGGGTTTCCATTAAAAACCCTGCCATTTGTCTAAGATTTAGCTGATTTTATTTTCAGAAGATAAAAGGCTCCAAATCATCCACCACCATGGCACCTTTAATGAGTCAAGGTTATTTTACCTCTTAGCTTACATATAAAAATCAATAGAAAAACTCACCCTTCAGCTTTCAGGCAAGTCTGGTGCACTGGTAGAAGAGATGGAAAGTTTATTTGTGGTCCTATCATAAACAATAAAGGTTCTGTAATGGTTATTTTTTTGTCACCTTTGCTTGACCTGAAAATTTTATTCATTCTAAAATATCTCATGCTTGACCTGCTACTGTCAAGTAGCAATCAAACTGCTATTTTTATAACTGGCTTTAAAGCAGAATAACAGTAACTTTGCTAAGCAATATTGAATGAAATGCAGATTTCCCACTAGTAGTTTGTTAAATATTTGTTAGACTGTGTAAGTACAGGTAAAAATATGGAGACAGAACATAGCACTTAGGAAGAGTGTTTGACTGTTTCTTACTTTTCAGGCAAAATAACTGAAATCTTGAAAATTGTGTTAAGTTTTGATATATAAATAAATATATCCACAGGATATTAAGTTAAGAGCATATGCTATAAATCTAGTAGTATATATAAAGGAAATTATCAAGTATTTTATGCTAGCAAACGCTTGACAGAAATAAAGAAACCAATCAACAGCAGATCTAAATCTATTTTAAAGTAAATTTGAAGAACTTATATTATGGCATACTTGATGGACAGACTAAAACCTAGTGATTTCAGGTGCTTAAATGTTTTATATTATCTTGTTCACACATGTCTAAGTCACAAATAATATAAAACTCTGATTTTTAAGATATTCTTCAGCTTTTTTCATCTAGTTTTACAAGCCTATATAAGTTTGGTATTTGGATGGCTCATTTTATGGGAGAGTGTGGTTGACTATAAGTTAATAGAAATCATGAACCCCAGCTTCATATAGTAAGTTTTGAATATGCTTATAACGACATGTAAAAGTGCACCCTGCTAGGAAGTCTACTATTCACGCTGAGGTTTAAACACTGGAATTGGGTTCCCAGTGTATTTTAACTTTCACAAGTACTTAATACAGCTTTAGGTGTCTCAGGGGCAAACTGAACTGGCCACTGAATATCCTTTTTAAGGGGAGTTAACAATGGCTTAGTTCTACCTCTCTTGAAATACAGGATTCATATTTTTCTCTCTTAAAATTTAGTGTTCTTAGAGGCAGTCGGGAGCTTGAGAGAATGAGACTGTGTTTATCCATCCCAAGCTAGGTACAATGCAGGTGAGGGCAATCCAATGTTCCCTGCAGTGCTTTGTCAAAGCCTCTTAACCCTAAGCTGAAAGGATAACCACTTCTGAGTGAGGTTGCAATTGAAACTCCAAACCTATTAAAAACTTGGGCCTTTACATTGGTGCAGGCTTTGATTATTAAAAAAAAAAAAATCTATGTACTTTTGAGAATGTACACCTCTGTACTAGAGGTATATAGTGTGAACCCTGAACTTATTTTAGGTATAGCCAATGCTAGGATTAGAACCCAGATCTTAGTTCCTTTGTGTTTGGAAAAGTATTTTCACTTTAGTTTGGGCCAAAGAGTTATGGGGTACACCAACTGAAACCAAACTAATAAGTAATGGTGCTAGGAACAGAGCTATCAGGAAGCTACAGAAGTCATAAATGAGACTTAGAGTAATGCATATCAAAACATTTCTGTATACCTGTCCCTGCACCTGGCTGTCTGTAATGTGGCCCCTGAAGAGGAAGGGGGCGGGTGGAGTTTCTCTCCCTGTACTGAGCAGAGCCCTGGCAGCCTAAGACTTCTGGGACCCAGCCACAGCCATGCTCACAGCCACTCTCCACACGCTAGAATGAGACTCATGCATGAAGGAACCGACAGAGAAACCCAGGTGTACGGGACCCGAGTCTGAGATCTTTAATCCTGCTCAGATCAGGACTGGGCCTCTTCACCCAGATCCCCCATTTTCCAGTAGCTAGGCAGTCACAAACTATCCCTGGTGCAGTGTAATCCCATCAATGGTCAAGATCAGAGACTATAAAATTAAGCTCCCGGAAGTGATCTCTTATTGTCTACTTCTCCCTCTCAGAAAACTTGGCAAGCTACCTAGAGTATCCTGCCCGCACGGCTAAGCCTGGCAAGCTCCCCATGGTGTATTTGACATGCCCAAAATAGTAACAATGATGGGTCTCATTCCCCTGATCTTGAAAGAGCTACCAGTGTGGCACCATTGGGAAGAACAAGTAAAGAGAGGCTGATAAAATCTCAGGGCTAGAATGAATGGAAACATTACTGGCACCCGCTCGAGCAAATCGATGAACAATGGGATGACAGTGATGCAGTGATACACATAAGAAGCATATCCAAAGAAATCATGATAGCATAGTGCCTTGGTAATTTTAAAGCTAAAAATACTGATATTTTATATTATCCAGGATAAAATAGCCTGTGTAAGGCCAGAGCAATAGTACAGTAGAATATGCAATTTTCCTGCATGCGGCCAACCAGGGTTTCATCCCCAGCACCCCATACAACCTGAGTACCTCCAGAGGTTATCCCTGAGCACAGATTCAGGAGTTAACCCTGACACTCAGGATATGGTACTCAAACAAGAAAAAAATAAAATTTAAAAATAGTTTGTGCTGTGATAACAAATAATTTCAAAATCTCAGTGTAGTTGGCCAAATTCTCTTTTTCTCTCCTACAGTAAGGAGCTTATAGACATCTTTCCTCCTTTCTTATTAATCCTAGTTTTCCTGCCTCCTAAAATAAAGGGTTTTTCTTTTTTATTTTTATGACAAGAAGAGTTTCTACAGCCTTAGGTTTCATGATATGGGAACCTAAAAATCTCATGGGTTAGTGAATGCCATTTGGAAGTGATACACATTTTCCCTCATGTTTCATTAAGAATATCAAAGTGGATGCAGAAGTGAAATGATCACAATCTCTCATTCCTACAATACATCGAAGGAATAGAACTGGAAGTCGAGTGACCACACATTCTCATTCCCCTCATAGAGGAATAAAAATGGAAATACAGGCGAGTAACCCAATGTCTACCAAATAGGAGACAGTATGTTTGCAAGTGAGACTCAAATTAATTTTTCAATAATCTCAAACAGGTAGTACTGACTTAGAATAAGTAGAATTTTCTAAAATTATTCTCAAAGAGTTTGCTCTAAAAAGTCCATGACATTATTTTTATACAAACCACATAAATATGCATATAAAGTATTGCTGCATTAAAGATTCAGATGGCATTTCAATATTTAAACAAAATCTATACACTAATTTCATTATTGTCATAAGCAGAATATGATATTACTTGTAAAGTGCTCAATAAGATTGATTTGTGTTCTCTGTAAAATGTAGTCTCCACTGACCACTTGCAGGTTGGGTTACAACAGTCTTTCAAACCACAAACTGTGCTGTGGTCTTTACAATGCAATGCCTGGAACGCTTACACCAAGCTTTGAAATACAACAAAATATCAATGGACACTTCACAGCCAATACCTACCCAGGCAAAGGCACTTTGCTGCAGATCGTTTGAAGTAGCTATTAGTGTAAATCAAAGCTTTCGTGTGTTCTTATTTTTTCCCCTTTGCCCTCCTAGAATATTGATAAACAAATTGAAGATCTCTGGATCCACGGAAAAAATATCAGTACCTGATAAATCTTCAGTTATCATAATTTAATCCCTCCTTTTAAAATAAACCCCATCAATACCATTCATTATTAATGAAAGGTAGGATGATTCCTGGATGAAGTTTTAGTTCAGGCGGCAAATCGATGCTTCTGACCACGTCTGTTTCATTATTGACAATGTCTACCCACATTTACTCTTATAATTAAGTTTTAGTTCAACTTCTAACTTTTCTCAAGTGTTTGAAATGGCTATATGGTGTTCTTAATTTCAGCTGCCGTTTCATCTTTCTCAGTAGGTGCCTATTTTATTGTTAAAGGTCATACTCATTTGTCTGCTCGAACAAAGGCAGCCCTTAAAGTTGGCTGTGGTTTTGACAGACAGTGGTCCCTATAAGTGATGGCCTTAAGGACAGAGCTGGCACTGGGAGACAGTCGCCACAGCAAGGGGAATAACAGATAACAAATCATGCCACTATTTTTCCTCCTGGCGTGATTGACGACAGCACAGCGGGTGTAACTTTTCAATGTCCTCAGATTAAAAACCCCTCAAACAAATGAGTTCTGAAAATACTGTCCAGAGGCATTAAAGTGAGCTGTTGGACTCAAAATACTTTTTTAAAATATTTTTTTCAAATGCATGATTTATGGCCACTCAATGCAATTATCTAATTTTCACTGATACTTTCAATTTGATACCCACAAAGCTCAGCTGTAGATTTGAGGAACCGCTGCATTAACTATGTTAAAGCTTTTCAGAGAGAAGTACATGGTGCTTTGCAAAGTACAACAAACAGTATTCTAAAGGAAAAAATGGGCCCTAAAACAGCATATACATTTCAGTGTAGGGTAGGTAAACTTGAAAGCATTTTATGTGTTCTCTTTGTTGTGTTTTAGTGGAATGGAGGAATAAGGGTAATCGCACATATTAATGGCACACTAAATCACACCTATATTTACTGGTCCATCATTAGCATAACTTGAAGCAGTGCAAAATTAAATACAAATATTTCTATTTAAACATGTCAATTCTACTTTACCTGATATATTACGCTGTCATTTTTATAAAGCATGTAATGCGTAACTTCTAAAGTTCTGCTTAAAATTGTAATAAGTTAATTATGTGTGTTTGCTCTATACCTATAATTACAATTAGTGAATGTAATTAGTGAATAAATAAGCCACAAAATACTCATGACTTCATTTGTGTGTATAAATGTTGCTAATATATGTCAGAAATATATAGAAAGCATGAGAAAAGGATAATATTTGTCTGGAAGTTTTAGCCATATTAATAGTTTATGCCTGAGCAGCTTGCTGTAAACAATGATTATGGGCTTCTCTTCCAGGAAGATTGATTCAGCAGTTTTGAAATGAGGCTTGAAATCTGTATTAATATGGGTGTGAGTTGATCTAGATGCAACTTGATCTAGCTACAATTGGGGAACCAGATTAGGCATATTAGATACTGAATTAGCATTGTAAGGCTGCACCTTGGTATGTAAGCACTGGTGTTGGTTGGAGTTAAGCTGAACCAAGGATCAAACCTTGCTTCTAGTAAAAATTGCATGGACTTTGGACAGATTACTTAGCTTTTATGAAGCTCTATAAAAGCCAATTATGTGGGAACAAAACTCATAATATTGGGAGGTAAATGAAGCTATTCTTTACTTGCTATAATGCAATTGGAATGGGTAACACAACAGTGAACTTACATTGAAAAGAGTTTTAGAAGATAACTTAACTGTTCCAGCTCCCTCTGTCACATAGTCCTGACCTTTGGGCCATCCATCTAAATACATTTTAAAACCCAACAAGAGACAAAGAAGAGATTATATAGCCTCAGTTAGAAAAGTAGGTTCTGACGGGGCTGGAGCAATAGTATAGCGAGTAGGGTGTTTGCCTTGCATGCTACGAACCCAGGTTCAATCCCCAGCATCCCATATGGTCCCCTCGAGCACCGCCAGGAGTAATCTTGAGTGCAGAAATAGGATTTGTAACCCCTGGGCATTTGGGGGAGTGACCCCCAAAAAGCAAAAAATGAAAAACGAATAAACAAAAAAGTAGGTGATGAGATGATTCCTGATATTTAACTTAGCAGTTGAGCCAATCCAATTTTTCAAATATTGCACAGTGTCTCAGATCTTGTACTTTATTTGAGGTTCCCAGTGAGCCCGGATCCTTGGCAGTCCACTTAACATACTTACTAAATCCCTACTATTTACCTAAGGTGCTGAAGTTCTTCCTCTGTAAAGGAAGAGTCACACTCAACAGTTTGGGAGACCTTCTAGGTTAGAAGATGACCTCCCATATTTCTATAATATGAAATTGAATAATCTTAAATTCTGGCAGTGTCTGTGTCCATTTTTTAAATGGCAGCAGTAACAAATTTACACTTAATAAAAGGAGTAGACTATTTAAAATATATGCATTATTAGAAGCACATAGAGCACTTAAAAGGTGAGCTGTCAGTGTTTTGAATTTTTGATAAATGTTCAATAGGTTTGCAGGTAGCTATTGCTGGAGCCCAGGTATTGTAATATTATTGTGTTCAGATTGTATGAGCTCCTTACTCTTACTCAGTGAACACATTCAACCAGAAGAGAGAGCAGTTGTAAAATAATCAAAGTTAGATCACTACCCGGAGAAATACACACAGATCAGAAACATGTTAACAAATAAAACAAAAACCAAAACCACAAATTTAGAGCTAATATTTATTTTTGTCTAAAAGCATATATAAAGAAAATATTTCATTTCTGTTTTCATGTTTTCCAGTTTCTCCAATACAGCAGCCAGCACTTTTAACCAGACTCCTGAGTCACTTCAGGAATTAATCTAATCATGTCAGATAGATGTACACAGATATTCTATTAAATCAAATGGTAACATGCTGTACTATATCTTCTGTTCTTTTTCTTACAGCTGGCTCAATATTTATTGTTTTTACTTATAACATATTTAAAGATAGAAAATATAGAAAATAAAAAGAGGTTTCTCAATGTTTGAAAAGTAATATGTTAAAAATTATTTAATTAAAAGTTTTTCTTTATGAAAAAGAAATTGGGATCATGTGTGTCTTTATTCTGTATTTTTCTAACCATAGTGTTAAATTAGCATGTTCCCAGAGGGAAAAATATATTTACGTATATATATACATACATATACATGTATATGCATATATATGTATATGTATATGTATACCATCTTATTTTTTAAATGACTGATTAGAATTCCAATGCTATTTTAAAATCATATATTCCTTGACATACTGGTGGGTATTGAAGCTGCTTCTAAGCTTTATTAAAAAATAATAATATTTTAATAAATATGCTTATATATTTCTCCATACTCATATATTATATTTTTATAAATATTAATAAATAAACATATTAGGTCATAGAATATGTGGATTTACTATCTTGATTTCCTATCAAATTTCTTTACAAAATCAGTATCAATTTACAAAATTGCCAGTATTGTAAGAAAATGTTTCTTTCCTTACTTTTGCCAATACTGACTCAATAGATTTTGTAATAGAGAATTCACTGATTTTTGAATGCATTTCCTTTTTTCCATTTTTAGCACCTATAATACTTGAATATGTTATATAATGAATGACATATAATAGTTAAATTTGCCTTCTCTGTCAAACATAAAACTATGATTGTAATTTATAATTTGACAGAGCCTGGCAATCTACCTGTGGTGCACTCAATATGTCAAAAACCTTAACAACAATGGTCCTTATTCCCCTGATCCTGGAAGAGCCCCCAATATGCCATTGGGTTACACTAGCATATGACAAGGAAAAATGGAGACGTTACTGGCACCCACTCGAGCAAATCGATGAATAATGGGATGATAGTGATACAGTGATACAGTGAATTAATAATTGATGATGCTTGAGGTTCAATAAAATAGGACATTTTTCTCTTCTAACAGTCAAAATCAGACCATTATTGTGCATACCTTTCTAAATTTAGTGTCCAGAATAGCTATATATTATTTAATCTTTTTTTCTAAATTTTCTCTAACAAATTGCAGATGTTTATCTTAAATTCCTTCATAATGGTAAAGATAGGGAAATGCAAAGGATTCAGACTCTTCAGGGGCATGGTGTAGTGGACAATCCTTAGAGAATTGAATCAAACATGTATGCCAATTTATGTCTTGCTAGGCCAAATATGTTCTCAATAAGAACATCTGGTTCCACATAGGAGATCTATCTATCTATCTATCTATCTATCTATCTATCTATCTATCTATCTATCTATCTCACTGTATCACTGTCATCCCGTTGTGCATTGATTTGTTCAAGCGGGCACCAGTAATGTCTCCATTCGTTCCAGACCTGAGATTTTAGCAGCCTCTCTTTACTCGTCTTTCCCACAATTGGAGGCTCTTTTAGGGTCAAGGGAATGAGACTTGCTATTGCTATTGTTATCGTATTTGGCATATCAAATACACCATGGGGAGCTTGCCAGGCTCTTCCATGTGGGCATGATACTCTTGGTAGCTTGCCAAGCTCTCTGAGAGGGACAGAGAATGTATATCAGAGAATATAAGCAAGTATGTTAAAACCAAACACTTGTGTGCTGCTTTAAGTACATCAGTGGGCTAGACTATAAGAGATTGCGGCTGTGCACTTCTGGGAGTTTTGTTTTATATAGTCTCTGGATCTTGGTCGTTAATGGGATTACATGGCACTGGGGTGGGGGGTGGGGCCGTTTCTGGGTGTGACTGCCAAGCTACTGGAAAATGGAGGGGAGGAGGCCTAGTCCTGATCTGAACAGGCTTGGAGATCTCATCTACGGGTCCCGCATACCTGGGTTCCTCTGTCGGTTCCTTCATGGGTGAGGCCCGTCCGAGTGTGTGGCGAGTGGCCTTGAGCATGGCTGTGGCTGGGTTCCTGAGGTTTTTGGCTGCCGGGGCTCTGCTTGGGGCAGGGAGGGAAACTTAACCCACCCCTCTCTGAAGGGTCCTGATGATGAATGCTTGGCACAGAGGTAGGAGATTCTGCATCGCTCTCTTCCAGGAGCTTTGATTTATAGTCTCTGGATCTTGGTTATTGATGAGATTACCTGGCGCCAGGGGTAGCTTCTGGATGTGACTGCCAGAACCTGCAGAGGAACACAGGCATGTGGGACTGGGGTTGAGATCTCCAGGCCTGCTCGGATCAGAACTGGGCCTCCTCCACCCAGGCCCTCTATCTATCTATCTGTCTATCTATCTATCTATCTATCTATCTATCTGTCATCTATCTATATCTATCTAATCTATCGTCTATCTATATCTATCTATCTACCATCTATCTATCATCTATATCTATCTCTGTATCTATCTCTATATCTATCTATCAATCTATCTATCTATCTATGTCTTCATAGTTTCTATCTTTTTTTGGGGAAAAGAACATTAAAATTCTAGTTTCCTAATAGACAACAAGTACATTCATCAGAGAAAAGTGGGCTCTGCTCTCTTCCTTGAGAAGCAAGTTTTATGAATTAGCATTCTCTTTCTTAAAAATTAGAATAAAGTTAAAGCAATAATACTTTCTTACTTTTTGTTTTACCCCACTGTTGAAAAAATACACTGCTACTGGTACAAATACAGTTCTACTTTTGACTGACATTCTGATTGTTACCTTGCTCTCCAAAAATGATTAATATTCATTTTATTAAGATGTTTTCTTCTTCATTCAAAGCAAAATTCCTGTCCCTGTTTATATTCTACTTACCTGCAGTTTAGTCATGGTTCACAGGGTAACACTCCACCACTAGGCCCTTTGGAGAAACTCACAGCCATCTTTGATTCCTTCGACGAGTTTGGGTGGGAAAAGAAGCTTCTGTGATTTAGGATCTCATGGTTAGAAGGCTGAGATGCTGCGAAATATCCAACCATAGTACAGCCCCTCATAACAAAGAGCTGTTCAGTCTAAAATGTCAGAAGTGCCACAGTTGAGAAAGCCTGTGTGAGTCTAAATTTCAAGATGTCCTTTGCCTGCAAATTACAGTCTTTAGAATTTCAGTATGATCTGTTGAGGGGCCTCAATCCTAACCCCGCCTCCTACTGCCCTTTCCCACCCCCATCACACATATATCAAACACCTGAGCAATGCGATACACTCTTATTAATAAGAGTTTCCTACCAGAATGATAAGAGAGGGGGGACAATGTCTATACTTTGAAAAGAATTCCCAGGTGATTTTGATATTGCTTCCTCCTCCCAACAATTGAGTTACCACTATAATTTAGCAGGTCTGAAGACAGTGATTGTCAGAGGGCTGAGATTTACATCTCTTCCCACTTCTTCCCCTTCCGTGGTTTGCCACCTGTTAGGCTATGGTTACTTTGAAAAGATAGACAATGTCTGAAGTTAGAATTTTCAATATATTGAGTAAGCAATTTGGTCAAAATAGAATGTAGATGTTTGGAGAAATTTGTGTATAAATGACTTAATCTATGATTCCACTTCAGGAACTCAAGACAAATTGTCCTCCCATGGGCGATTTCCTCGAAATGTGAATTACCTCGAATAGAAGTCGTTTTTACTTGGTATAAGTATTTTCATTTAAGCACATATGTTGTGAGCCCTCATTGGTGGTTGATTATGGAGAATAAACCCTATGCTTCAGTTTCTAAAGCTAGAATACTTGTTTGCTTAGCATGAGTGCATTCGTTTTCGCAGGGCTTTCCTGCGTACTCCCAGACTCCTGCATAAAAGCCATCAAGTGGTCGAGTCCACTGCACGGAGACTCGGAACCCGTGACTGCCTTCCGCAAAGGCAGTGTGGCGCTCAGCGGGTGGGAGGAGAGAGCTCCAGGCCCACTGTCTTCTTCAATCAGCTGCTCCTTTCAGTTTAGCCATCTGCGGTTCGCTGCATTTTTCTCAAACATTGCGAGCACAAAAGAGACTGACTCAGGTGTTGGGAAGCGTGACTGGGATTTGAGAAGGAGAGACCTGGCACTGGTTTTGCCCAGTCTCTGCCCTTCTTGGCAGCCTTTCTTCTTACTTTCACTAATACTAGTGCTGGCTTTGGTTTTCCAGAAGCTACATTTGACATCTCGGCTGGAGCAATAGCACAGTGGGTAGCGCGTTTGCCTTGCACAAGGCTGCCCCTGGTTCGATTCTTCCGCCCCTCTCGGAGAGCCTGGCAAGCTACCGAGAGTATCGCGCCCGCACAGCAGAGCCTGGCAAACTACCCGTGCGTATTGGATATGCCAAAGACAGTAACAATAAGTCTCTCAATGAGAGATGTTACTGGTGCCCACTCGAGCAAATCAATGAGCAACGGGATGAGAGTGACAGTGACATTTGGCATCCATTCTTATCTGATTATATATATATATATATACATATATATGTATTTATACATACACCTATGTATATTTTAAGCACCTAATCTAAATATGCTAGTACTGTTACACATGTAGCACTGCACTGTAGCACTGTCATCCTGTTGTTCATTAATTTGCTGGAGCAGGCAGAGGTAACTTCTCCATTTTGAGATTTGTAACAACAGTAACAACAGTATTACACATGTATACATGTAGATGTGTAATAGTACTAGCATATTTAGATTAGGCACTAGCACAACGGGTAGGGCATTTGCCTTGCTTGTGGCCGACCCATGTTCAATTCTTCTGTCCCTCTCAGAGAGTCCGGCAAGCTACTGAGAGTATCCTCCCCGTACGGCAGAGCCTGCAGGCTACCCATGGCGTATTCAATACACAAAAACAGTAACAATAAGTCTCACAATGAAGACATTACTGGTGCCTGTTTGAGCAAATCGATGAATAACGGGATGACAATGCTACAGTGCTACAGTGCTTAAAAGAAATATCTATATTTGTACTCAAGCCATTTGAAAAATGTCCTGCTTCTCAAGGAAGACTTACATTATATACAAATATCAACCACTTTGCTAATCATTTTATTCATGTATCTAGTCTTTAGGAACTCTCATTTTTAGGAACTGATATCTCATCGCCAGAACAACAATAAAAAGGATGTTAAATAACAATATCGAAAGAAAAATTAATATGCTGTCATAAAGGCTAATATGTTTTACAAAGTTGTCTTCAGAGACATGAGAGTGATATCTCAATGTGAGTTTTCAAACTGACCATGCCCACCAGGTTTGAGCCCATCACAAAACAATCTAGATGTTTTCATTGAAAAGGTAATGAAGCTGTCCAGTTTTGCCAGCACAATTTGTTAAACATGCTTTCCTTGCTCCACTTTTCTTGCTCCCTTATCAAAGATTAGATGATGACTGGTTAAAAAAACTTTGGTACATCTACACAGTGGAATACTATGCAGCTGTCAGAAAAGATGAAGTCATGAAATTTGCATATAAGTGGATCAACATGGAAAGTATCATGTTGAGTGAAATGGGTCAGAAAGAAAGAGACAGACATAGAAAGATTGCACTCATATGTGGAATATGAAGTAGCAGAGAGGTATGACCTTGTAATAATAAAATTTCTGGCAGAAATTTCTCTGGACTTAGTTACTAAAATACTAAAATACAGAAATCCCAAACCGTGTGGCTGCTATTATGGCCACTCGACCTCTTATCTCTTCATTCTCAGCAATGGAAAACAAATTATCAAATGTTTCCTTTTCAGCAGGTCCGACTTTGGGAGGACAAGCTCCAAACAATAATAGTGAGTTTTTTGTTGAAATATTGAATGTAATTAAAGTAACATGAAAGTAAAGTGAAATTTATCAGTTACACAGGCGGGGTGGGGGGCTGGGGAGGGGTGGGGTGGGGGGGAGGTATACTGTGATTCTTGGTGGTGGAATATGTGCACTGGTGAAGGGATGGGTGTTCGAGCATTGTATAACTGAGACTTAAACCTGAAAGCTTTGTAACTTTCCACATGGTGATTCAATAAAAATAAATAAATAAATAATAAAAATCATTTAAAAAAAAGAAGGAAATGAAAAACCAGTCTTAAAATGTATAGCACTCTCTCTAGCTCCTTTTCAGGATCAATTACAATCTATGGTTTTTCTTTCTTTTTACTTTAAATCTCAAAAAATTGAAAAACATTCCACATTCCTGCCCTTAGCCAGAATTAAAATATAAATATAAAGACCCTTGTGATTTAAGGTATTTGTTTTTATTTATTTTCTAGCATACCATCTGTCAGAAAGGGAAGAAAACCAGCAACATATGGATGAATTATTTTTGTTTACCTCAATATTTTGGAATCAATATGTTCCCAAACATGTTGTCGAACTACATGATTTTGATTGTTGGTCCTTACATTTGTGTCTCAAAATTAACTTGAGGAGGATAGAAGGTAAAATTTTGCCTGAAGGAGAAAGTCTATATGTAAACATATGTATAATAAAGCTTTATCAAAGGCAAACCATCATTAGTTCATAAAAAAACCCTTTGGATTATATGCTTATACAAATTAATATGATTTAAATAATGATATTCTGAAAATATATGAAATATTTATTTTTATTTAAACACATAGTTTTTTATTTATTTTTATTTTTATTTAAATATTTCATATATTTTCAGAATATCATTATTTTAAATAAATATCATGTGTTTAAAAATAAATTTATGCTTAAATTATGAAGATTAAATTAATTTTAGCATAAACATGAATATTTTGTGTGTTCTAAAATTGGTAATATAGATATGTCAAAAAATTAGCATTCTGGGGCTGTAACGATAGCACAGTGGGGAGGACATTTGCCTTGCACGCAGCCGACTCTGGTTCGATTCCCAGCATCCCATATGGCTTCCCGAGCACCGACAGGAGTAATTCCTGAGTGCATGAGCCAGGAGTAACCCCTGTGCATCGCCAGGTGTGACCCCAAAAGCAAAAAAAAATAACATCCTGTCACCTATTATATTGAACCACATGGAATTACCATTTTTTCTCTGTAGAAATGATTATTCACATAGTATTTCATGTGGATCAACCTAGTTAAATTAATTTATAACGATACTTTACCTTAAAGACCACTTTAAGGAATTATTTTTATAGATTATTGCTCTAAAATGCTTATTATATACTACTGGCATGCATACAATAGACTTAGAGATTGAATATCACTTTTTACTTAATTGTCAACACAGGGTCTTCAGACTTAAAGAGAACTTTAAGGGGCAGAAATTGTTCAGCAGGTAGGGAGTTTGCCTTGCATGCCACTAACTGGGGTTTGATTCCCAGCATCGCATATGGTGTTCCCAAGTCTGCCAGGAATGATGCCTGAATGATGAGTCAGGAATAATCCCTGAACACTCCTGTGTGTTGTCCTCAAACCAAAATCAAAACAGAGCATTAACTGTTATTTCAGTCGTGAGAGTATTTTCAAATAATTAGCCTAAATGGAGGATTGTGTACGTGAGCTAGAGATAGGGCTACAGTTAACATGCAAGTAGGTATAAATCTTATTTTCTATTTTCTCCCCAAATATTTTTTGTATCAATACAAATTGTAATTTTACTTCAAATGAGGTGAACAAGGGTAAGGAAAAATATATTTGAATCTCAGTATATGACTGTTTGTATTTGTGAATCTTTTTTGGACTTAAAATATTGAAAAATTTAATTTCATTATATATAAACAGTATAAGCTGGTGAATCGGCTTAATAAATATGTATTGATCATTTACAAGCAATGTTGTAGATTCTGTGGTTACCCTGAAACAGAAGATGCACTAGTAATTTTATGGAACTTAATAGTTTCAGGGAAAAAGAACAGTTAACTATAACATAGACTGCTCTACAGAGCACAGACTTTTGACCAGTTTTGGAATCTACTCCAAGCTCTGTTATTTACAAGACACATGATTCCTGAGCTACTAACAAACAGTGTTTCAGTTTCAGTATCTGTAGTGGAGATCATTTTAGCACTGCTGGAGAGATTCAGTATTGGTGTGAGAAAAGCACTCAATACAGGCACAATGTAAACATTTTTGTTTAGCTGATCCTGCTACTATGAATGGTATTGAGATATAAAGAAATGATATCTCATTTTACTATCTAGAACCTCTTGTTTTAGTTTATTTTGGGAATTTTTCAGTTTAATCAAGAAGGCACGGTTATGGTAGCCAGTCCGTTCTGGGTTCAAACCTTTACTATTTCCTAATCATGCTAGCGTCAGTTTCTTTATATGCAGGTATATGGATAAGGCTAATGCAATTATCATAAGAAACTAATAAAAATAATTTCCAAAGGCATTCAATAAATACTAGTTATAAATATTTAACAAATGAAAAACCCATTCATTCAAATATATTTCCAAAGAAAATAAATACACAAAAATGTGTGGCTGATTAATTAAAAGATTTGCACTTTAAAATATTATAGTAGTATTCAGAGACAAAGTAAATTTTAACAAATTTTATTTTAAGCTTGGCTTTTATAAAATCCATATAAAATGTTTTTTATCGCGGTAAAATGTTTCATTTTTTATTTACATAGTGCAATAAAAATTCACGCAAACATAGGAGATTATCTTATTTTTGCATTTTGGAATGAAAGCTGTCTACGCAAATTTACAATGTGATAGAGCTTATGCTAATTTTTCCATAAGTTCCATGGCTATATTGAAGGCTTGTTAATAATTAAAAAAAATTTACTTCTTCAAGTTACAAATAAGTATTACAGTAAATACTTTCCAATCTTTATCTGACATGACATCTTACCAATATGGGCATCACAAAATAAATAATTTATGAAAAATATTTATTTAAAGAGCTGTAATTTACCTTGCATTTACCATATGCCATTCATCCAAGTAGCAATATAAAATATTCATTAGAGAAACTCATTAAAACAAACTTCTATACAATGAGGTGACGGGCCCACAAAAAGCATCAATCATAGCAGGGCTTTAAGTTTTTATTAGTGCATATGAGCACACTAATATTTCAAAGTAGAAAATTATGAATATTTTGCTTTGGCTCTGAAATGACCGTGCTGGTACAAAGACAAATTTGATAAGAGTGTAACAGAGACAGGAACTGGTTTTTCTTCATTTGTTTTCATTTTAGTCAAGAAACTTGACAGTTCACTGAGATTTATTTTATTAATGATGAATCAACCTGATGTTATAATTAATGGGAAATCTATAGCTAATCTTAGAGAAAAAAATAAGTAGGCATAAAATGATGTTTAAGCCTGGCATAGCTGAAGTCTCTGCAGCTATCTCTTATGTGTCTGCAGGGTGAGGAGTCACTGTGATAACCGGGAACTTCCCACTGCATTTTGAAGCACTGAATAAGAACCTCACTTGTGCCTAACAAAGTGTTTACAAAATCCCACAACTGGTGGACTTTTAAAAAAATAATTCTACTTACACTAGTAGCTACACAATTATTGTATCATCAGCTTAAACAGGCACACACAGCATTTCAATTCTATTGAAACTTCTAAATATAAACAGCAGCATCAGAATTCAGTTCAAATTGATACGTGTGTGGTTTCACACAATAATTCTGTACTTCTCTAGATCTCCCTATGTAAACTATGCATTACGAAGTCCTGTAAAATCTCTGTTTCACGTTTCCTACCCTTCCATTACACTGTTGATCTGTGATTAAACGTTCTAATAAAGTTAACTGGCTTTCCTACAAACAGAACATCTGGAGTTATGGTTAATTTCATGTTAAACATACACAGGAAACACCTGTCTAGGTGAAGTAATTTTTTAAAATGACATTAATCGATCTGTTTTGGAAAATGGTGTCATGGTTGTCACATTAAAAGTAGTATCAACAAACACAGAAACACTAAATTGCTCTGGAGCCTAAGTTTTCTACAACTAATCAAAAATTCCTAATACAAATGTTTTTTTGTCAATCTTATTTTGTGCTAATAATTAGAGGGCTTCTTTAACTCAGCTACTTTTAAGACCCTTGCTGTAAAGCTTCCAGATGTTAAATTAGTTTCTCTACTTAAAAGATTAAAACTACTGGTATGATCCCTTGTCGAAAACAAGAAATCTGTGTCCCCATCAAGATAACATCATTCACAGATTTCCTCAGATGATAGACTACATACATTTCAATGTTTACATAATTATGCATAAGTGGCCTTTATATGATGTCACTGACAAGTGTATGTATTTAGCAGTTATATTCACAAATATCCATAGTTAGTAGTGGCTTCTGATGGAAGATATGTGCACACAATGGAAAAATGTCTAAAGGAATGGAGAGATGTGATTTACTTATTTTCACTTTCATTTGTTCAAATATCCTCAACATACTGTGCTTTGAGAATGCTTTCTGTGTTTTTCTTGCTTATTCTTAAAAAAGTATGTGTTTTTAATAAATTTTTAGTACGTGAAATTTTTTTCTTTAAAAAAAGTGTTGAAAATCTAGTCAGAAATTACTCTGTACTCCTTGAAAGGAAGACAGGAATTATATCTCATTTTTCTTTGTATTTTTAGCTTCTTTTCAACAAATGGGGATTTCTAATTCCCCCCTTATCTGTCAATATCTCTATGTAAGTAAATGTATGCTTACTTGTTTTATGTGTGTGGAGGGTTGCTTTTATTTATTTATTTTTATTTTTAAATCACCATGAGATGTTTTATGTCATTTTTATAAATTAAAAGAATAAAGACTAAAGAGAGCAGAGGCTTAGGATGATACGCTTTACATCTCTTACCTCTCTTCCACCATGGTTTCTGTTCACATTGCCAAGTTTTATATCATCAGGAAATTATGAAAGAAATTTCTACTTTTTTTTTAATTTACTTACTTATTAAGGGTTTGGGGCAACTCCTGGCTCTGTGCTCAAGATCAAGTGCTAGAATTGAACCTGGGGCAAGGCAAGCTCTCTACCTGCTGTTAAATCTCTCTGGCTCTGAGATACAATTTTAAAACTACAGAATTCTGGAAATTTATTAATAAGAATTTCATTTAAAAATCTAGACTTAAAAAATGAAATGAAATTTTAAGTGCTGACTCTACTTAAAATATAATGTTGGTTCAAGATAACAATCTTAGAATACATTTAAACCTAACTTAAACATTTTATGTTTACACTGGAAAATTGTGATGAGTTTTTGTAGTTGTTACAGATTGTCGTGTGGTTTATTTCCAAATAACAGAACAGGATACCAAACTGGTAAAAAGTTGGTACATATGAGGGGGCTGAATTCAAAGAGAAGGAGTTAGAAGGTATTGAAAAAGGTAAAATGAACACTGCTCATTCATAAGTGGTTATGTCTATCAAGTACCTAGACAGTAGGTGTATAGCATAAGAAAGATTGACTGGATGGAGGAAGCAATGATACAGGCACTTTAGAAAATAACACCCAAATTAATAAATTCTGTGTTTGTCAAATGACGAGTATTGCCAAATGGATCAAATTAATGATAAGTTCTGGTACTTTGGTAAGACTCTCTGTTTTACTGCTATCTGTGAAAACTTGTCTAAAGGATGGGTAGAGGTAGGCCTGGTTGGATCTTAGACCCACTGTATCATGAATTCATTACTGCATTATTGGCTCAAACTATTAAAAAAAAAACTTGGGGCTGGAGCGATAGCATAGTGGGTAGGGCGTTTGCCTTGCATGCGGCCAACCCGGGTTCGAATCCCAGCATCCCATATGGTCCCCTGAGCACCGCCAGGAGTAAGTAATTCCTGAGTGCAAAGCCAGGAGTAACCCCTGTGCATCGCCGGGTGTGACCCAAAAAGCAAAAAAAAGAAAACAAAACAAAAAAAAAACTTGCTTTGACTTAAACAGCTCTAATTCTATAAAAGTATTAAATATTTTTACTGATTGCTTGTTTGAGGCTGGAGTCAGATGCCATTGGACTATACTAGCAAGTGACAGGGATGAATGGAGGCATTACTGGCACCCGTTCAAGCAAATCGATGACAATGGGATGACAAGTGATACAAATGATACTAGTGCTTAATGTTTGGATGGAAGACACTTCACTAGGGTTGAACTGAACATTTCCAAAGACAGGCTTTGTATTTAAGACGTAATGCCCCAGTGTAGGTTCCTTTAAACCGGGATAGGACTTTTCTGTAAAAGGTCATTAGCACTTGTTGTTTTGTGGATCACTAGGTCTTTGTCACAGCTGCTCAAATCTGGCCTTATAACCAGAAAGAAGACATAAATTAAAAAAAAAATTGTATTGCCTTGATAAAACTTTTAATAAATGCCTTAATAGAACTTTATCTAAATAAAGAGGCAGCAGTATGGCTATTATCAGTGGGTTTTAGAGTGCTAATGCTTGAGTTAAACTATGGAAATAGGGAAAAAAAACCACCCTGTAGTCACGTTAATTATACCATGTATAAAAAAAATGTAGAAATATTTCAATATTATCTCAATTATGTGCACTAAATATTATTCTTATGCTATGAGAATTTTATTTCAAAAATCTAGACCTGAACCAAATTTATCATTTTAGAGAGGTACTAAATTTCCAAAGTGGCAGCACAACATCTAATAGCCTTGTTCTCCCTCTTGGAGAAACTGAGAAGCTACCAAGAGTTTATTGCCCGCACAGGAGAGCCTTGCAAGCTCCCCATGGCATATTCATATCCCAAATACAGTAAAAGAAATATAGTAAAACCTCTCAGAGAGCCCTGAAAGCTACCAAGGGTATCCCGCCCGCATGGCAGAGCCTGGCAAGCTACCCGTGGCATATTAGATATGCCAAAAACAGTAACAATAGGTCTCATTCCCCTAACCTTGAAAGAGCCTCCAATCATTGGGAAAGATGTAAGGAAGTAAGGAAGGAGAGGCTGCTAAAATCTCAGGGCTGAGTGTAATAGAGACATTACTGGTGCCCGCTTGAGTAAATTGATGAACAACAGGATGACAGTGACAGTGACTAAATTTCCAAATATAACAAATGCAGTGTTGTTAAGATAAATTGTTCAAGTAACGTAAATAAATTATGAACGAACATGTCATGGGCTGGAGCTATAGCACAGTGGTAGAGTGTTCGCCTTTCATGTGGTCGACCTGTGTTCGATTCCTCCGCCCCTCTCAGAGAGCCTGGCAAGCTACCGAGAGTATCGCGCCCGCACGGCAGAGCCTGGCAAGCTCCCCGTTGCGTATTGGATATGCCAAAAACAGTAACAATAAGTCTCTCAATGAGAGATGTTACTGGTACCCACTCAAACAAATCAATGAGCAATGGGATGACAGTGACAGTGACATGTCATAGGTAACTATGACAAAGTAATTTAAAAAACTTATGTAAACTCTAAATCTGTGTGAAAAAAGAGAGAACTAAGATAGATCAATAGACTCATGAGTTCCAAGATAATTTGTTAAACATACAAAAAATTTAATCACTCAAAATAAATGTCCAATTATCTAAAGAACAATAATATATTATTGCTTCAAGTTCTAAGATTTGAACTAGCTGAATTTATACAGGTGGAGGGGGAGGCCCTTAAGTTTGCAAGAGATTATGGAAGAATCAAGATTTATGGTAAATCTTTAAAGTTGGGGACTTCTCTCTGTTGAAGATGAAGTAGTCTTAATAGTAATGTGATTATCTCATCCCTGCCTACATTTCCAACCATTTTTATTAAGGTTTATAAATTCCAAAGTGAGAAAAATATTAAACAAAATTTTCCAGAATGCCACAATAAAAAAAGCAAAGAATTTTAAAAAATTGAAAAATGAAGGCTTCATTTAGTCATACCTAAATTTAGGGAAATCCTTGGATGTTCTGATACTAAGTTTTACATTATTTCAGGTATTTACTTTTTGCATTTCTATGACTCAGTATGAAGAAACTGGCACCCAGGTCCAGGTCGTTTCATTCTACCTCTTTCTTCTGTTTCCACTATGTACACCATACTTGAAATCCTATCCTCTTGAACATAATTTTTATGCAGCAACCTTATCCTGCAGGGCAGCCTGAACATTTGTTGTGCTGAAAATATTCTTAGGACCCTCTTCTTCATTAAGGATAATGTTGATTGGTTTATACTCTCTGAATATTTTACATAGAATATTGATTGATATGTTTTATCTATGAGAAAACTGACACGGGGATGTTAGATAACAGGTTCAAGGCCACTAAGCTAGTAAGCACCCAAACTGGTATAAATAAATCTGCCAGAATTTAAAGCTTAAACTCTTTTCATGCTTTTCTCAGGGGTTTTCAAGGCAATATAAGATGGTAGTAGGAAAGTCAAAGTATTGGAGATCATGAGTCTTTGTCATAATTATAAAAGTGCATGTTGGTCAAGAAACATTTGAAAATGTAAAATAATCTTAAAGAAGAAACTGTGAACTGTATTTTCTTTTAAAAAAACATTTTTTTGAAAGGGGGCTGGAAAACACAGTGGTGCTAGAGTTAATCTTAGCTTTGTGTTCAGGGAACACTCCTGGTGGTTCTGGGGGACCTTGTGAAGTGTAAGGCAAGCACCCTATATTACCTACTATACTAACTACCGCACTCTGAAGTATCCTTCTCTTTCAAGTTTCTCTCAAGACTCTTGATGTCTCAATTTTGCATAGATTCCTTTCAACATGTAATAGAAACTGGTTTGTTTTATGTTTTCAATCTAATATACAATAAAATTTGCAAATGTCATAGGGCCATTGTAACATTAGATATGTTCATGCATTTTCAATTTTCTGTGTTAAATTTAAAGACAAAGAGAGTTAGAAAGACTATTATTGTTTTTAATTATATACATAATATTCAAAAGTTGTTTTGACTGCTAATAATAGAAGATGAACCATTCTATTTAAAATTATATTCTGAAATTAACGCAGACTTTTAATTTCAATCTGCCATGGTTAAACCTAAGAAATCATCAATATTCAGCAGTTAATTATAAATAGCCTCATGTTCTTTGATTACCAATTTGCTAGTTGAATTTGCATATGGTTAAGGTGTTATTTAGTTTTGCTCATCGCAATTTTATTATTTTTCCAAATGCATATTTTTCTCTCTAGAGTTTAGGAGCCTTAATACGATTAATGTTGATAAGGTTTCTCGTGACCAAGGAAGCATTTGTTTAAAACAAAGGTGAGATAACTGTGGTGTGATTGTTTTCCTCAGGTGCAGATGACTCGATGCCTCAGACTAAATAATGCCAGTACATGGCCAATTTACCACTAACAAATAACTGTGTTCTGAGGCTTTATTTATATCATTTAGTTTTCTACAGTTTGGACTTACAAATTTATACCCCAACAAATTTGATTCCATGCTAATTCATGGCATATTTTGATCATTCCTATGTAATAAAATTCTCCCTTTTATGAGGGAGAAAAAAAATCTCCTGTCTAATACAAACAACATTATCTCTAAACTGTGATATATCATCATACATGCAAAACCAAAGCTGGGGTAGGCTAGACTGGCAGATTAGATGAACCACTTCAATTTTCCATCAATCAAATTATAGTTTATTGTTCAGCTGAACTACCTCAGGCAACACAAATCTAAAAAACTGTCATATTGGAAACATTACATTTTTTTTCTTGTCACATTATAACCCAAGCTATAGTCATAAAAAAGAATGTCATACCATTACTGACTCATAATATTCCTTAATTTAAGGACAGCTAATTTATCTATAGATTGGATTCAGTGACTACATGTAAAGATTATAGCAAGGTTGGGTTATAATATTTGCAGCCACATTGCTACTTTATTTCCAAATATAATGACAACTTTTAAAATATTCAATTAAGCAAAGAATAGTTGCTTAAGATGGTAGCTTTATGGTAGTATTAGAGTGAAATTTACATTTTTTTATCAGTTTATATTTTAACTGTGCAAAAAAATTGTGCAAAATTTAATTTAAACCTTAATATTAAAGAGTAGAGTAATTTAGTTTTAATTTTCCATTTTTCTGAGGCACAAAAAATGTGATCCATCAGTCACATTAAAAGTTTGACAAAAATATGCAGGAATAAAACTCTAACATCTAGAACATTAAAAGTATGATTATATTTTGTCACACACAAGTGTATCAATACATTTTCTGACATTTATTCTGAGAAGCTTCTCTTAGGTTCACGGAATTATCATTTATGCTGTTGTATTTTAAAAGCTTTTCTCTCAGTTAATCTTAGATATATGAAACAAGCTGATGACATTTCTATAGCTAGAAATATTTAGTCGAATGCACGCCACTGTGATTGCTTTCTTTGTAGTATAGGTATTACAATTTGGAGAGTGAGGAGGTAAAAATGACAAAATAAATTTTATTCTCAAAATACAATTCCTTCAAAATTGAATGTGATATTTGTGCAAGAATGAACCTTGCTAAAACCAGGGTGGCTTCCAGTTGCTGTAGACTTACATTTATACTTGAAATGTGTTCATGATTGCTTGATGAAGGCATAAACCTGCTCAAGAAATAATACTCATAAATAATACATGTTAAAGCCTAAAGATAATCAGAGAAGTTATAAGAATATACTCCCTCCACAAATGTATGTCATTGCTACATTTCATGAAAGGCCACTTAATTGACTACCAGATAAAGGAATAAACCTGCTAAAAGAATAGATTTACTGTGCACTGAGGCAATGCATTTAAGAGGTCTCCACTGAATAAAAAACTAGTTCCATTGGCTGAGCTAAGATATGTTCTTGAACGCGTTGGGACTTATTAACTGAACTTTTATGTGCCTTTTATGCATCATTTATTTTTGAAAAATCAGGAATTTTCATGATAGCAATTACTTATGTACCAAAGTCATGTGAAATTCCTGTGGTGGGGACCTCAAAATCCACCTCAAGGAAGGACCTTACACTCTTTTAAACACCTCTGGAGTTTAGGACAGAAAAAGAAAAAAAAGAGGAAGTGAAATAATACCAAAGGAGGTGAATATGGCTCTATTGAATGTTGTGGTTTTCTATAAAAGGAAGTTTGGACTCCCTATACTAATCTTTCTATAGACTTTTATATTATAGGACTAGAAACAACAATTCTAACATATATGTATGCTTATATTTGTACATATATAAACATACATACTTGAAATTTTTCTCGTTTTGAAAATATGGTGAAAAATAACACCAAAATTTTTAGAGTTTCTATTTGCTTAGGTAAAATTATTACAGCAAGAAATATTTGTAGCATTACAGGTGAGGATATGTATGTTTGTCGTGAGCACAAATATCTTCATTCTCTTTTTTAGCCAGGATTTGTATTTGCCTACTCTGAGATTCATTCTTCATGATCGATGTCCAAACCCTATTAGTGAAACAACAACAACAAACCTATTGGCAATAAAGTTCTGGATTTAGTTCAACTTTGCTATAAAATACACTTTCTCAACACTCTATAATTAAATGCAAATGCTAGGTTATAATTTTATTATGGGTGTGACTAAAACAGACCAAGGGAAGGAAATTCTTATTTAAATCTGCCTCTACCTTGTAGTTTCTACGTTTCCCTGTGGTTTATTTTTCTAACTTTTAAACTGTATTTTATCCCAAGAGTCTATCTTTGTTTTTAAACTCTTCTTTAAACCTTAACTGAATATGTACTGTTCAGTATCCTTTCTGCAGAACCAGAAAAATAAGATAAAATTGCATTCATCTTTTGATCACTGTGAATTTCTAGCCCACTTTTCTGCTTAGAAACTCAAGACATTGAATGTCCCCATGTGATCTATTGGGAAAGCTCTATACAAAATAGTACTTCATATGATTAATTTTTAAAAAATTAAATTGTAGGATTTTGAGAGAAAGTATAGGGGTGAAGGAGCATGTCTTGCATGAAGCCTGCCCTGGAGTGTCCCCCTGTTACACAGGATCCTTCAACCATTACAGGTTGCAGCCTTAGAGGCACCAGAGCACCACGAAGTGTGGTCCTGAACACTCTCAGGTTCCTGAAGCAACCTGCCTAATTCCTGACACCTTAAGGTCCAAATAGTAGCATCTCCTTTAGTCTTTGCATTAAACCACTAGCCTGGTTCATTGAATATTTCTGGGAGGAATCCTTTGCCTCCTCAGCATGATTGGGAGATCCCACCTCCTCCCCACATTGACAAGGCTGTCCTCACCTCTTCTCATTATATTTAATGTTTATTGCTCATTCTTCCCTCTTCTTTTCTTACATATGCAAGAGCTAGCTAGCTAGATTGATGATTATTCCTGAGATTGGATAGATAAATAGATATAAATATAGATAGATATAGATATCTCAGAAATAGTCATTACCACAAAAAATAGGGTCATCGAGTCCCTGCAAACCAATTGTCTTGGCCAGTCTAACATTTCTCTCCTGAAAGACAAGTTAGGACCTACCAGTTGACTTAAATGAAATGGCCCATGCCAGGTGGGGTTATTCTCCTAAAGCATGAGAGGACTAGATCTAGGAAAGAGGCTTTCTTAAAACACCTGGATTCTCTAAAATAGCTATAGTTCTTGTATTCAGATATTTTACAGCTCTTAGAATGCTGGCATAGCAGAGCTGGTCCGAAAGTCTCATTTTCTAAATAAACAACTCAAGATCCAGAGCTCTGATATGTCTTGGACAATCTCACATTTTCACATTTTCTTTGCAGGATAGACTAAAGCGAAGTTCTTCTGGTACTCTCTTTTGAAGTGTTATTAGCATATCTGGTAGCTTTTATATATTGGAAATCAACCTGGGGCTGGTTCATGATGAAGTATATATATTCAGTCTCAGTTAAATTAATAAAAGACTCGATTAAGTAGCTCCTCTATAGGTCTGACTTCTCTTCACTTAAAGCAGTGTCTCAGACTTTGGTTATAGCAGTGTCTGTTCTCATGTGAAATGGTGGTGAAAGTAGTTTATGCTTGTTTTGCTTTTGTTTATTTTTAAATGTCTTTACTTGGCAAAAGTAAAGTGTTGGCATCCAAATGATAGGGCTCCCATATTTATTTGAAATTTCACTGCTCCGTGAAATCTCCTAGCCTGGACTCACTGCAGTAGACCAACTCCCCGCCAAGCACCCAGACCAGATGGGCACTGCAGTGAATCCCTCCTTCTTCCAGTTCCTTCTTGGAATAACGTGTCCTATGATTCTTGGCCATAGGCTGTGGAAATCTTCATGGGTGGAAGGTTAGCAGTACTAAAGTTGGCTGTGCCCTCCACTCAGAAGAACAGAACACATTTGCAAAGACTTTAGCCTCCTTGGATTTTTATTTATTTATTTATTTATTTTACAAAAATGAAAGGGTTAGTTACATTTATTTGAGACCTTTTAATTTTATTTCTCTCCCTCCCTCAGCTCAGTCTGTCTGTCTGTCTGTCTGTCTGTCGCTGTCTCTGCCTCTTGTGTGTGTGTGTGTGTGTGTGTGTGTGTGTGTGTGTGTGTGTGTGTGTGTGTGTGTTTAGAAGCTTTGTGTTCTGTTTGAGACAGTGCTTACAGAAAGTTTAATCACTTTGGGCTAATAAGGCTCAGTGTAAGGCAGAAGGGTTGGGGAAGAAATAAACTGTAGGAGAATAATTTTTATTTCCACAAAGAGGGAGAACTTATTAGAGTAGCCTTATATTTTCTTGGTCCTTTCTTTACACATTTACACATTAGAGGGAATGGACTTTGCTTAAGGAAAGGAAATTCAAATTTATAAATATCTTAAATATTCACTAACATATTATTTCTGAGTGTATATATATTATATATGTCCTAGAATTCTATCAAAGCATTATATATGTATATATTTGATAGAAATCTGTTTTATACACATTATGTTTATATATTATATATGTATATATATATTGTATACATATATCATTTTGCTAGAAATAAACATACAATTTACATATATTTTGCTTTGATAGAAAACTGGATCTTGGGTGGAAGAGCTGAATTCAGAGTCAGACTCTGTCCTTTGGTGTCAGATATAGCCTGCTGAGTTCTCCGATCAATAGACAGACCCACATTGAGAAAATGTCTTCCCTCTCAGACACTTCAACACTCAACTGGGGTCATGATCAAAAACATTGGTTGCAAACTAAAAGATAGGTGTAATTATGAGGCATGAGAATTGTGCAGTTGGTCTGTAGTTTACAATTAATTTGACAGGTTGATAGTCACGTATACACATATACTTAAATGTATTCATACTCTTTCATTTTATATAAAACTGCATAGATTTTAATAGAATGATTTTCTCTCTCCATTATAAAAATGCTAAATAAATCCATCACTTATTTTTATTACACAAAATTCTTGCAGTGTAGCCCTTGCAGTACAAGTTTTGGCTAGACATTTTTCATCCTTTTGCTTTTCCTTCTTGCACAAAATAATCACCGAACACCATTATTTCATTTAAGCTATTAGCAATAACCTCATTATGTGTAAGCTAAAACCCAAGATTCTGAGCCAGGAAATTAATGCAGGGCTTAGGGTACCTGACTCTGGCTCAGTCCCTGGAACCATCTGCCCCCACCCCCCGAGCATCACTGGATGTAGCCATGAGGTGTCCTAGCTTTTCAAGGTGTCCCTGGTGATTCATGAGCATCACTGGTGTGGGGCTTGGTGGTCCAGGGAGTTTCTAAGCTGCGTGTGTCTCACGGCCTTCTCACTGAACTTGGCTGGCTTGCCAAGAATTGCTGGGACTGGCCTCCAGACTTCCAAGTACTGCCTGGGAGATCAAAATAAAACAAGATTCTTAGAGGGCAGATCAAATCTATTATGAATTTACTCTGAAACATTCTTCTGTCCCTCACCCTTTCCCTCTAAGCTCTAGACACTTTTCCTAACTCCCTTATGGGTACATTATTATAGGCTGAAATTCTTACTCTTTTATCTAATTTGGCATGCCCTACTAATTTGATTTTAGTCTTGTTTTTCATTTTGTCTAGACACCAATGGTCTTTCCTCTCTGAGCCCCTTGAACTCAACCCTTCTTGTATCTCTTTTTCTTTTCTTTTTGGATCACACCCAGCAATGCTCTGGGGTTACTCCTGACTCTGCACTCTAGAATTACTCCTGGAGGTGCTTGGGGGACCATATGAGATGCCAGGGCTTGAACCCAGGTCAGGCAAACACCCTATTCGCTGTACTATCACTCCAGCTCCTCTTGTGTCTTATATCACTCTCACTGCCACTGTCTTCCCATTGCTCATCAATTTGCTCGAGCGGGCACCAATAACGTCTCCATTTTGAGACTTGTTGTTACTGCTTTTGGCATGTTAAATACACCATGGGTAGCTTGCCAGTCTCTGCCGTGCAGGCGGGATACTCTTGGTAGCTTGCCGCGCTCTCAGAGAGGAGTGGAGGAATCCAACCTGGGTCGGCCGCATGCAGCGCAAACGCCCTACCACTGTGCTATTGCTCCAGTCCTGTATCATATATATATTAAATTGTAAATTACAAACCTTTTATTTTTCTTTTTTGTCTCCCTGGTGGTGCTCAGCTGACATTGGGGTCACTCTCTAGGATACTCAGCCTAGAGGTGTGGGAGGCAGTTCAGTAGCTAGGGTCCAGCAATGTAGTCTTACCAGTTCACAGCAGCTCTAGGCCACCCCAAGAGTTCTCAAACTGATAAATATTGATATTTTGTCACTAACGTTTTTTTAGTACATTTCAATTATGCTATGATCAGGGATCTTACTCCTCTGGCCTCTTGGTTTTGTTTATTTTTTGCTCCCAAAGAGCAAGTATTCTGACATTCATTTCAGTGTAATATATTTGATTGATTAAATTTCACTATAAATCACTGAAATATTGGACTTATCAATTAAGTTTATCTTAATTATTCAACTGGACCAATTAGGCAGCAATTCAATTAATTTCATGCTAAGCAATTTTCAGGAGCTGATCTAAGTTCCCAGGATAAAATAATCTTCTTATATCTTGAAAGCTACCTCTTAGGGTGGGAAAGAGCACTAATGGTAGAATACATACATACCTTACATTTGGGAGGCTTTGAAGTCAATACTTAACATACCGCCCCACCCACCACACACACACACACACACACACACACACACACACACACACACACATACACAAATTAAATTAAAAAGCTTCCTCAAACAAACTAAAAAGTCTTTATTTCATTATTTGGAAATAAGTCATTTCACTTTTTATGCTATTACATATTTATGCTGTCTATTAAATTTCTATTAATCATCTATTAAATTTCATACAAGGTGAAGAGTATAGGCTTCTAAAAAATGTTTGTTTGGTTATTTTACTTGTCTTCCCCAGCAAGCAATATTATGCTCAGAAGTAATTGGTGCCATTCCTGGCATTACACAAACTAGAATTGCTAGCCTGCTATGGTAATACAGAGCTGTTCGAACCTGGCATCACTACTAGGCTATACCTATCAGTGGTCTATGGCCTATGAGGATGAAGTGGAGGGTTTCACACATGTAGGGCATATACTCCCCACCTCTGAGCTCTCTGACACTGGGCATGCTGTTTGAAAATAAGATAATAATACAATTTAAGGTAGAAAATTTTACCCACTCACCAAAAGGTATTTACATTTAAATGCACTACATTGTAATTAAGATGTTGAAAAAAAATGACAGCATTGTATTTCACAATTGAAATGTAACCCATAGCATTCTAATAAACTGAGTTAAATCTGAGTTTATTTACTCTAGCATAAATTTCAACTTGTTATGGTACATAAGACTCCTGTTTCTAAGAAGAAAAATGTTGGAAAATTGAAAATATTTAGAATCGGCTTATGAAAATGCCACATATTAGAAGTTTTAGAATACTACTGGACTGGAGCCATAGCAGGCCAGGTAGGGTATTTGCCTTGCACACAGACTCGAGTTTGATTCCTCCATTCCTCTCGGAGAGCCTGGCAAGCTACCGAGAGTATCCCACCCGCACTACAGAGCCTGGAGAGCTACCGTGGTAGATTTGATATGCCAAAAATAGCAACAACAAATCTCACAATGGAGATGTTACTGGTGCCCTCTCGAGCAAATCGATGAACAATGGGATAACTGACAGTGACAGTTGACAGTGACTATACAGGTTGCAATGGAGCTGGGAAGTGATTTCCAGACATAGAAGTATTTGGCCCTCACATATGCAAGAGAAATACTCTACCTTTGACTTATACTCCTGGACCCGAATGAAATGTTTCTCTGACTACAAGTGTATTGTAGTCAGTTATACATGACTGTATTTAGAATTTCTTGCAATGTTTTTAAATAACCAAATCAGGAATAACATTTGCTAGTCAAGGAATCCACAAAAAATAATAACCTAGAAGGAAATGTGTAATATTAGAAGGCACTTTAAGTTAGATATCCTATGTCTAATGTCTATATACTTTGGTGGAGGTGGGGAATGTGGAAAACCTGAAAAAAAATATTTTAAACTATGAGATTTTACATATACATCTAAATTTTGAGTTTCCTTTAAAGAAATCTACCTTGGGAGCCAGAAATATAGTAGGGTGTTTGCTTTGCACATCACTGACCTGGGTTCAATTCCTGGCACTTCATGCTGTCCCCTGAGGCTCTCAGAAATGATACCTTAATGTAGGACCAGGAGTAAGCCCTGAGCACTGAAACTGCATCCCAGAAGTTAAAAAGAAAAATAAATTAACACTAGTCTAAATTTTCAGATGCAAACATCAGTTTAGAGCTACGTGGTAATTGTACTTTTGAGATATAAGTGAGCTTTCTGGATGGTCATATATCCTGCCCTCTCACACATATGCTCATGCACTTATTCCTGGGTCACTGCATTCAGGTTGGCATAATTAAAGCATTCAGAGGATGCTTCAAGCCCAGACTCCCCTGGGTCCAAGCTGTGGGTGGTTAAAGAATTTAACAGGAGCAAGACAGTTTCTGCAATAAAATCAGAATGTATACTGGTCAGACTGACACAGCAGAGACATGCCATAATAAAGACCTATCTAACATTCTTAGAGGACACTCACTTTTTATCTGGGCTGTTTCAGGTGGGAAACTCCTGCTTTCTGTAGATTAGTTAGTCCTGGGAGAGCAGAGAAAAAGAAAAAAATAAATTTTATATAAAATAGTCTAAGCCAATCACATGAAAAGGATAAAAATGCATACAATAATTTGGATCAACTATGAAATGTTCAGAGCTACGAGCGTTCAACTATGAAATGTTTATCATATACCACTGCACTGTGGCACCGTCATCCTGTTCTTCATCGATTTGCTTGAGCACTAGTAATGTCTCCATTATGAGACTTGTTGTTACTGTTTTTAGCATACAGATTATGCCACAATAGCTTGCCAGAATCTGCAGTGTGGGAGGGATACTCTTGGTAGCTTGCCGGGCTCTCCAAGAGGCATGGAGGAATCAAACTCGGGTCGGCTACATAAGATAATTAAATAATTTTAGCCTATCCTGAAAAGGAGTAATGTGGTCAATTCTAGGAAATTGGGTGTCATGGGCGTAGAATGTCTGTCTTGTCAGGGGAGATTGAGAACCAGGATACCTAGGCCTGTCCTAGGAACTGTGGCAGAATAGAGCCATGGTGGGTCCTCAGGGTCCCCCTTTTCTCTCCACCCCCACCCCCTGCACAGCTGATTCCACAGCAAGGAGGGTCTCAGCTTGACAGGCTTTGAAATTGGGACTAAGTGAGACATCCTTTTAGGAAGCTTTTGCTAGACTACTTTAATAATTACTGTGTTTGATCTTTTTAAAATTGAATAGTAAATATAGTACAAGTAAAATACTGATTTAGTATTGTTGAAATTTTTTGAAATAAGTAAAAATGATATGTAAATTTATTTTATGTGTGTTATTGGAAATAATAGGATTTTTCTCTTTAATTCTTTTCTAATTCTGGTTGCAAGTCTTCTGATTAGAACAAGAAACACTTTTTCTTATTCTGTATGATGGACTCATATTTTTAGTTGATATGGTGTCTAATATTATTGCCTATTCCTGGTGAGAGGATTTTGCCTCTTATAGGAAAATTTGGGGGAAGGCTGATAGGTCAAACCCAGTGATATTCAGATGTTTATTCCTGGCTCTGAGCACAGGGACTTGTCCTGGTGGTGCTCAGGGGATCTTATGTGGTATCACTGTATCACTGTATCATGTCATCCCCTTGTTCATAGATTTACTCAAGCAGGCACCAGTAATGTCTCCCTTGTGATACTTATTACTATTTTTGGCATATTGAATACACCACAGGTAGCTTGCCAGGATCTGCCATGTGGGCGGGATACTTTCGATATTTTGCTGGGCACTCCGAGAGGGACAGAGAAATCGAACCCGAGTTGTCCACGTGCAAATGCCCTACCTGCTGTGCTTACCTTATGTGGTACAGAGATCAAACCCAGTCAGTGTTTGCAAGATAAGTCTCTGGCTCTGAGGTAAAAGGTAATGAACTAAGTAAAAGACAACACACATGTAGTGATAAATTCACTACATACACAGCAGTATATGTTCATACCAGAGAGTGTACACACATACATATTTGGTAAGCCATTCATGTATTTGATAAGGTGAAAATACAATTTGTCCTATTTTCAAACTTTAAAATGGTGATCCAAAACAAAGTAACATGTTATGTTATGCCACAAAGTAGGTAGCGAAGGATTTTTCCTATAAATTTTTTCCCAAGCACAAAGTAAAATACGTCCCTGTATGTTGGTGTCCCCAGAAAAAGCATGATAAAGGCCTACTTAGGTGGGAAGCAGCCTATTTTGACTGAGGTCTCAACTTCCATATAAATGGAAATACACAGTAGGATAGAAACTGGGTCAAAGATCTGTCTTAGCTGAGAACTGCCGTCCTCACCCCACGCCTAAAGTTAAGAATGGTTTGTTCTCAGGTGACCTTTCCCCCTGCAACCTAACCCTTGCTTTGTTTAGGTTTCTAGATAACAAAGTTTGTGCCCAAGAGAACTGATGTCGGTGGGCCCCACGGGTGACTTATGTGAAGTGGGGAGGAGAAAGACGGTCACTTTCTCCCCAACCGCCTCTACCACCCGGGGCCCAGAGTTACTGGGTTCTTGTCTCGCTCTCGGAAAAGAATTTCAGGAGTAGACAAGCAGTGAAGTAAATAGATTTTATTCAGAAGTTGCTGAGGGAGGGAGGAAGGGATAAGTGGGAGAGAGAATAGTAAGAATAACGCGCTCAAGAGAGAACGCGGGCTCCTCCAAAGATGGAGAGAGCTCTACACACATCCTAGCACTGGACACGAAAGCATGAAAGTACACATCTCAAGGGGGGAGATGCGGGCGACACATGTGCTTGGCCCCATGGCACAAGCAGCACATGGGCTCAGGCAGCATATGCGCGCCCTTCCTTTGTTCAAGGTGGCCTTTATAGGGTTTCTTCAACCTGCCCCCACGTGGGGGCTTCTTCCCAGGTAAAAGTCCGTTGCTAAGGAGGTTACCAGGGAGGTTGGGAGTGGTGATGGCCTTCTTTGGGGAACCCCCTGGGGAGGGGTCTATTGTCCTCAGGGTCTGCTGATGGTTTCTTCAGGGTCTTTTGTTTTCTTGAATCTGCACATCTTAAGAGTCCCCTTCCCAGAGACTCTGTTAAATCTCAATTTTCATTGCCAAGGGCCTTTCCCTATCTACCTGCCTACATCAGAACCAGCTCTCCAGGAATTTTATTATTCTTTCTGGCATCCAGTTATCGGCAGCTCTTCCTTGCTGCCACCTTTTCCTTCTTTCCTATACAAACTCCTGTGACTCTGAGAGAATGTTTGGTGAAGCATTCCTCCAGTTGGTATGCTGCCAGCAAAGCTCTTCCTTGACATTACCTTCCAGTACCCCCCAAAAATATTATAAAGTTGTGAGCATGAGATAATAGAGCAACTAGAGTGCCCCTAACCTGGTATTATTTTCTATGTTGCGGGTAGAGACATAGGATATGTGTGTGTTGGGAAACGCTGGTTAAGAACTTTTGGAAAAATAAAATGTAAGAGGAAAATCACCCTAGGGCCAAAGTGTTAGTAATACTGGGTAGGGCACTTGTTGGAAGCCAGACTACCAGGGTTCAGTTCTCCTTTGCGCCCCATATGATCGCCTGAACCCCGCTGGTAGTGAAGGATCCCTAAAGGCAGAGCCAGGAACAAGTCCTGAGCACCTCAAGGTATGACCCCAAACCAAGCAAACAAAAAAAAAAAAGGTGAAAAAGAAGGAAAAAGAAACTGCTCAGCCTGGAGTAGCCCAAAGGCTTGTGGAACACATCCCTTTGAGATGCAAATCTTGAGCTCTTTGAAGTGGCAGAAAACAATCCAAAGGTTCTGAATTCCCACCTAGAGAATAGTGTAAAAATCCTCAGAAAAGGAGAAGCTACAGGGAGACTCTACAGGTCATGCTATGAATATGAAAGGACCCAGAATCCGGGTGAGGATTCCCTGATTAACTTTATGTAGGCAGAGAATTCCAGGCAAAGACAATTTGAGGAAATTGTATAGGACCTTCTCTGGAGAAGCCTGAGTTTTCTCTTGAACAGGTTTCTCTCTCTCTCCCTTACATCCCTCAATGCTTCTTTCAATGAAAACGTTTTGCTTCACTCTTTTTTTTTTTTTTTTTGGCTTTTTGGGTCACACCCAGAGTTGCACAGGGGTTAGTCCTGGCTCGTGCACTCAGGAATTAACTCCTGGCGGTACTCAGGGAACCATATGGGATGCTGGGAATCGAACCTGGGTCGGACGCGTACAAGGCCCCTTGCTTCACTCTTTCACCTCCTTCCGAAATTCTTTTCTGCAAGGGAAAGCAATGTACCTGGAATACCTGAACCGACCTTCTCTTCGCTGCAAAGAGTCACTCTGCATCGCAGCCCGAGTATACAGTGCTACTCAATGTCTCCGGTCTTGTGGACCTGTTCTGTGTCCTGCAGAACAAGTGGACTCAGACACAGCTTGCATTATGGGGAAGGCTGGTTGTGGCGCCCATGCCCCTTCAAGTGCTCATAGCCGAATTGATCAGTCCTGACCCAAGTCAGGCATTTCCCTGGGCGGCGGCGAGATGGTTTGAGTAGAGAGGTGGAAAGACTTCTTTGCTGAGGCTGCCTCCCTGACTCCCACTTTACCAAAGCCCCTGCAACAGCTTTGGGTGCAGCCCAAGAAGTCTCCAGCACTGATGGGGTGGCCTGGGTCTCTCTGGTACCACGGGGCTCCAACATCATGGCCCCTCTGGGCCCGTATTGAACTGCCTTTGACCTGAGAATGATAAACGTTCCCTCACCCCTTCCCCCACCCTCCACTTCCTGAGTAGAACTTGGGAGCCCTGTCCTCAAAATAATTGGGAAGATATATGTTTTAAGGTCATAAAGATTTAACAATATGCAAATATTTGAAATGTTTTATCATTGAATATAGGAGGGATATAATAAACGTAAAGATAGATACTGAGTCATACAAAGCAAACTCTAACACCATATTTAGTGAAATTTAAGTCTTCCTTTGCAGAGCCTGCTTTTATTGCTTTCTGACTCTACTTTTATTTATGTATATATCTGTGTGCACATATCATTACACACATTGGTGCATATTATATATATATTCTTCTGTACCTTGTGTTTTTCATTTAACTTGCCTTGGAAACTTTTCATACAAACACATTATACATCATGTTATTATTCAATTGCTTCATAGTAACTCATTGTACTGATAAACTTAATTTATTTAAATAGTTACTAATTTTCCATTGAATGGATGTTCCTCACTGAGCACAGAACTAGGAGTAAGTACTCAGTACAGTCAGGTATTGCCACCCCAAACCAAAACAAAAACGAAAAGTAAAAAATAGAAGATATAAATGGCTGATAAAATAATCTATCAATGTTGTCTATCAATGTAAATTTATAGATGTAAGTCTATCACATGCAAATTTGAACAATGAATTGGACTTTGGAGAATTTTACAGGTGTATAGTGTAAAGATGGTGGCATGAAAAAAGAACATATAAGTGAAGAAAGTGTCACAAGAAAAATGCTTGTATTTTTCTTACAAGTAATGTAATAGTAAAATTATAAGTAAAACAAGATTATAGAATAAAATTTCTTCTCTTTTTATGGATGATAACAAATATATGATGATGTTCAACATATATTTCTAACAATAAATTTATAACTATATTTAACAATATTTAACAATAATTAACACCAAAATTTAGGACCTACAGTTTTTATAGTGATTATTTAAAAAGTTTTATTCTAGAGATCTTCATACATTTCAGAAAGGGTTTTTTGGGTGGAGAGGGGTGATTTCTGTAATTTTTAAGCTTTTCTATAGCCATCTCTACCCTAAGGCTTAGGTGCATTTTTCTTTGATTAACCCATTTGCAACTGATTTGAGTGCAGTTAATTAGGTTACAAGACTGGCTTGATATCATCATTTATAAGACTGGTTTAGCAGTTTTGAATTCTGATTAAGGGATTAAGAAATTATTTTGCACATAGATGACCCTAGTTATATCCTCAGTATCACATATTGTCCCTGAGTTCTGTCAGGAATGACTCCTGAGAACAGGGCCAGGACCTGGGGTAACCCAACCCACCTCCATGAATCTCAAAATACAAATGATATTGGCTTGTTCTTCAAACTCATGTTCCCCCTTGAAGACTCATCTTACTTGCTTGTCTCTATAGTTCTTTGCTATTTCCAATCTGAAGAAGTCTGTGTTATCTCTTTAAGAGAGTATATTTCTGGACTGATTTTTCTAGATTTTTCTGTATTCTGTCCTGTGTTCTCTTTCTCTTCCTCACATCTTTCCTAATACATTTCAATAAAAACTATCTTGCTTCACAAAAAAAGTAAATTAAAAAAAACTAAATAAGTGAATAAAAATTTAAATTTTAAAAAAAGTCCTCTCTAAGGCAAAAAGGTATAGTAGAGATGACATCTGCATTTCCATGTTCATTGCCGCTCTGTTCACAATAGCCACAATATGGAAAAAACCAGAGTGCCCGAAAACAGATGATTGGCTAAAGAAACTCTGGTATATTTACACAATGGAATACTATGTAGCTGTCAGGAAACATGAAGTCATGAAATTTGCATACAAGTGGATCAACATGGAAAGTATCATGTTGAGTGAAATGAGTCAGAAAGAAAGAGACAGGCATAGAAAGATTGCACTCATATGTGGAATATAATGTAACTGAGAAGTACAAGTTGGCAACGATGCAACTTCTGGCAGATATCTCTCTGGACTTAGTTACTAAAATACTAAATTACAGAAACCCAAAACTGAGAGGCCGCTAAGTGTGGTCACTCGACCTCACACTTCTTCATCCTCAGCAATGGAAAACAAATTACCTAATGCTTCCTTTTCAGCAGGTCTGACTTTAGGGGAGAGACTCTCCAAACAATAATAGTGAGTTTTGTTGAAATATTGTATGCAATCAAAGTGAAAGTAAAGTGAAATTTATTAGTTACACAGGCGGGGGGGGGCTTAGGGTGGGGGGGCTAGGGGCGTGGGGGTGTTTGGGGTGTGAGGGGGCGGGGTGGAGCTATACTGGGATTCTTGGTGGTGGAATATGAGCACTGGTGAAGGGATGGGTATTCGAGCATTGTATAACTGAGATTTAAACCTGAAAACTTTGTAACTTTGTAACTTTCCACAATAAAAAAAAAATAAAAAAAAAAAAAAAAAAAAAAAAAGTCCTCTCTATCAGCATAAGATTGTTAGGTTCCAAATACTTAATGAAATTTCTGAGGAAATCATCATAGCAATATTAAAGATAGTGGTTAGTTTTTGTACTGTATAGTGAAATGTGTCAATACTTAGAGATCTGCATAATTCAGGAAGTCACTATTGTATATCAGCTCAATTTGGGATATTAGAAAATTAAGCATTGGTTCAAAGATCTGTTACTAATACATAGTAGACTTCAACATAAAAATGAAGGGAATTTTTTAATTAAATTGCACTGGAGCATTGTAACACTGTTGTCCTGTTGTTCATCGATATGCTTGGGTGGACACCAGTAAAGTCTCCATTGTAAGACTTGTTACTGTTTTTGGCATATTGAATATGCCAGGGGTAGCTTGCCCGGCTCTATTGTGTGGGTGGGATACTTTCGGTAGCTTGCCGGGCTCTCTGAGATGGATGGAAGAATCGAACCCAGGGCGGCCATGTGCAAGGCAAATGCCCTACCCACTGTGCTATCGCTCCAGCCCTTTTAAATTAATGATATTTATTTTATTAAGATCTCTATTTTAGTTGCAACTTTTTGAAACTTTCATTTAGAATTTTATTTTCATCATAGTGATTTATAATTATACAATACTGGTAATGAATGATAGGACTTTATGATTACAGCATCCAACACCACAACCTTCCACCAGACTTCCTGTTCCCCCTCCCCCCAATGTCTCAGAGCTTCCCTTGCTCCCCACCCCCTCCACTTTAAGCAACCAACTTTTAAGAAACTATTAGTTGTTGCATACCAAAGAATAATATGCACAACTAGATAAAAAGACTATAAAAGTGCTCTTTTCTAATTATATATTATGAGAGAAAAACTTTTTATACATACCAATCCAAATAATATATTGCAAGGTTATTAAAATAAGATATGATAATTCACTTCCCTTTAAATCATAATATTATAGAGATTTTAAAAATTTAACATATTGTTTCTTTTATTAAAGCTGAAAAATGGTATTCTTTCAAAAAGCATGTTATTGTACTAATATTAAATGCTTTATATCTTTAAATTCATAACATGATTTCTATTTTACATTGAACTGTGGTAAAATTTAATCTCCATAACATACACAAGCAAAACCCACAGAAACCTAAGTAATTGTTAATTGTGTGAAGTTGTTTTGAGATCAAAAGGTTTGAAAACATCTGTTCTAAGTAGTCATTACTAAACATATTTGATCCTCCACTATAGTTCAAACTCAAACTGAAAGAGGATTTTGTTTTATGTTATATATTGAAACACTTTAAGGTATAATTTGATTCCCAAAAGGTCCTTCATATGACATTTAAATCAGGATATTACTTAGGTGCAAGTTTTGGTGTTTATTTCTGGGCAGATTTTCCCTTTGCCAGGTATCTTGAGAGTTTATGAAACATGCAGAGCCTTTGTAAGGATGAGATTAATAGTGTAGCAAAATAGTTTTATTTAGAAAATTTGAGAAAGAAAGGAGGGAAGGAGAGAAAGAGCAAAACTGAAAGGAAAACCAAGGGAAAGAACGAGACAGGGAGAGCAAGGGACAGAGAGAGAAAATGAGAGAGCAAGACACAGAGACAAGAAAGAGAGTCGGTCGAGAGAAAACACAGACTAGAGGGGAGCCACCTGAGTATCCCATAAAGAAAAGAGTTAAACATCGAAAGATGAGGAGCTGATGATCCCAGGAGAATTAGTCTCTAGCTTATCTTCATAACTACATAGCTTCCACCAAGTACATGACACAAACTAGGGCTGCGGTGAGTCTGTGTGGAATGGAGAAAGAACTGAATGAACATAGACATCTACATAGGGCACTTTGATTGGTATATAAAAAACATCCCAGCAACCATATACTAATATAGAATGAAACAAACGAGCAAATAGACTATAATGCGTTACCTAATGATCACTGTAACACTTGGGATGAAGAGGGACTGTGGAGTCAGTACACTGGGAAGGGTGCTTGCCTTGCATGTGGCTGACCTGGGTTAAATTTCTGGAACCCTCTATGAGCCCTAGAGCCCCACTAGAAGTGATTCCTGGGTATAGAACCAGGATTAAACCCTAAGCAAGCTGGGTGTGTCTCCAAAACCAAAAAATATTTTTTAAAAAAGGAAAGCATAGTAAGCAGCTAGAAAATAGGTAGAACACTGTCCTTGGAAAAATGAAATAACATTTTTTAAAAACTTGAAGTGTAGGAAATAGTTATACTCTATATTCACTTCATTCAAAAGCTTCGTGAAAGTGATACTAACTGAAAATTAAGAGTATTTGCACCTGAACAAATAGGACACTTGCCTTGCAGAAGGCTGACTCAGATTTGATCACAAGTACATATAGTCCCTGAGCACCACTAGGAGTGATTTCTGAGCACAAGCCAAGAGTAAGCCTTGAACACAGGTGGTTGTAGCACCAAACAACAGCAACAACAACAAACTGTGAGAACATCAGTTAAGCATCAGTAGCAATAAGAATAGAAGGTTAAAGGAAAGTATGGGATTCAAAAATACGGATACAAAAGGGCAAAGACAAAGTTATTTGGGAGAGCACTAAATTAGGAAAGGCACAGGTATTGGTCAGAGATGTAAAACTGAATTAGCTAAGAAAGTAGGGCTTGAGAAAAATTTGTAGTATTTGCATAGAACAGTGTAAAGCTGGCTATATGGTATTTTAAAGTACTTTAAAATTTAGGATGTGCATCTCTGAAATCATACCTGATTAACCTAGACTGTTACTTGGAGAGTATTCATAGTTTGAAAGTTAATAAGCCTGTTTTTAATGAGAGTTAATCTATTTCTATTTAAGTTACAAAATTGAAGCTTCCCTGCTAATATCAAAATAATCAAAATAATCAAAAAGTAAACACGAATCAACCCATGATTATTTTACCAAAAATTTAAAAAAATAAATTTAGGTGAAATTTTTCTGGAAGAAAGAGGAAAGCTATTCTACATTCTGCATGAACTGACCGGCAAAATGCATCTATAGTTCAATTCATAAAAACAAAAATTTGAAATGAAGATAAGGCTTTCTGGCTGTTCCTTTTAGTTATGTACATAAATATTATTGCTTGCTAATTTTGGTATAGGCAGCAAAGAGGCTACTATGAGAATGCCTGAAATATTCTTCAACATATTTCATATTAATATTAGGAGATAGAATACATGATATTTGTGTGAAATCTCCAATTCATTGGCAGATATTGTATCATAAGGAACTCTTAAGTTAAATAATAAGATGCACATGTTATTTTAATCTCAAAATATCATGTATTCCTTAATGAATACATGAAAAACAAATACAAGAAAAATCTTCTGAATAAACTCAAAATACTAAATATGTTTGAATTTATTTCTTTTTTGCAATGGCCTGAACTGATAATATTTACAAAAAGAGAAAAATAGTTATTTGAATTTGAAAATTAAATCTGGAATTTTAATTAAGCATAGATAAATCTGGATTTGTAATTGAATGTAGACTTCCAAGTGATAGGAGTTTTATTGCTTTTTTTACACAAAGTTATCATCACTAGATCTTCTCTTCATGGTGTTACTATAGAGCCATTATCCATTTTTATTATTGGAACTGATTTTACATGTGTATTTACACAAATATGTATTATATATGTATCTACTCTTGAGTTTGTGGTTTTAAATTGTTAATAGTATCCAAATCAGCAAGAAACATACACTTTAAAATAAGAGGTAAGAGTCATATGTATAAGTGTATATGTATATATGTGTATGTGTGTACATATATATACATATATATCAATATACATTCAATATCATCTATTTTTCCATATCTTCTTATGGTTGATTTATATTACTTATCTATACCTATTTCTCTCTTTATGTGGACATATATACATACATATATACATATATATGTATATATGTCTATCCACAGTTCTAGAAACAATCCCTTCGACTTAACTAGAGGAAAATAATCAAGACCCTACTGAAAACAGTAGAGTTCAAAACTTTGAACTTCAAAGGTGAAGCCATGAGATCATGTGCAGTTTTGTGTGTCCTAGATCACAATTCTGTATTCCTTATAATATGGCAAAACCTTTAGCATCCTACTAAAAGAAACCAATGAAACATTCTGGCTTTAAATAAAACTGAAGCCTAATTTCTCCACACAGATGGGTCTCTACTTCTCTACAATACACAGAATGAGGACTAGGCTGCTGAAAGAATCTGAGCCCTGTCCTTGGGGCACTGTGACTATGGCTGACATCATGACTAGCTAGGGTAGGAGTGTCTATATTCACCATGGTGGGGAAAATCCCACCTCAATGGATTTTTGTAAGTAAAAAACAAAACCAAACCCTATAATACAAACTAAACCATAATAAGACAAAAGACTGAAATTCTATCTATCTATCTATCTATCTATCTATCTATCTATCTATCTATCTATCTATCTATCTATCTATTTGTCTATCTACATTTGGACCACACCCCGTGGTGTTGAAGGCTTACCGGGTTCTACGCTCAGGGGCTCAGGGATCACTTCTAACAGAAATCTGGGGACCATATGTGGTGCCAGGGATTGAGTTGAGTCAGCCGCCTGCAGGTCAAGCACCCTCCCTACTGTACTATCTCTCTGGTTCAGCATAATAAAATTTCTTGGCTATTTTGCTATTTTCCTATTAGAGGAGCACAAATAAAAACTTTTACAAGCTTGCTTAGTCCCTTTTCAAACTTGGATAAGGCACTAAAATTTTGATACGTGTTTTAGTTTGTTTTTGGTTTTAGTTTTGATTTTCTGGTTTAGACTGTGAGCCCAACTGTGTCTTACACAGAAGGAAAAGACCATAGCTAATAAAAACAAATTCGGTCCTAGAAGCACTGCAGAGGAAGGCTGGCAAGAAACAGTTACATGCTGTTTATGTGTGGATTTTAAAACAACACCACTAATGCAATTTTGGATAGATTTCTCACTCTTGCTATTTAGTAAGTAAATGAGCTAATGCTATCATTTCTCTTGATACGATTCATCAAGACTTGATTCCCAAAACTGTACAGTAAGTGCATGCACAAAGGTAATAAACCAAATCATTAGCATTTATTAAAGAAGACAGTTTCAAATTGATGGGCAGTGAGAAGGGTATAAATATAAATGCCTTTTCTTCTAACTTCTATTTGAATGCCAAACCAAATGTATTATTGAGTCTTGAGTACAATTATATTATTAATTTTTCTATGAAAAAGTAAGTCTTCGATCCACCTTAAAGAGATTTTCATCTTAAGTTTATTAAGTTGAATTTCAGGATCGTTAGTAAGAGCGACATTGTACTCACTGATGATCTTCTTGATATGTACATACAACATGAATTAACATTAATAAACTTTCAAATCACTGTCTGCATTTTGTTATACAGATGTTAGACTTCATTATAGGATCTTTAAGGGAGAACTTGGTTTAGGTATTGTTTACTCCTAATGGCTATTATCCTTAATGGCTAACATTATGAGAATTGCCATACAGTCATAACTTCTCTTATACAACAGTATACATACAAGTTAAATTTGTCAGGTTTCTATTGTTTACTTTCCTGTTATTATAGGCTTATGAAGTGTTATCCTTTGGTGAATTTACTAGTACACATCCCCCAAAATTAAAGCCTAATATATTTTTATGAAATTCTTCCATTTTCTTATTCACAGTTAAACACCGGCTCATCTAAATGTAAGAGTAAATTCAGTCATTTCCTCATAATGTCTCTAAAAGATCAAATTCCTTACAATGTACTGCTAGGGTGTATCTTTTTAGTAGATTCAGTCTTCTTTTCATCATTTACATTATTAAAATTCTTCTAAATGTCATTTAAAAAAATACCTATTGTATATTCATTGCAAGATAGATCTAACAATGTTTTACTTTCCCTCACTAGTGAGAGTTTCTTCTGAGAAAAAGGGATGCCAGCAAGTGAGAATTCTTTTAAAAGGTCATAAATTTAGACTGCAGTCAGAAGATTCTGAAACAATGGAATAGTGCATAAAAAATGAAATCATGCACAAATGTTTCCAATTACTCACTTTTTTTGGCATTACATAGGCTGGCCCAAACACAGAAATTAAATTCTACATTTTCTATCTCATTGTTTACTGTATTGTGGATATGAGCACAGATCATATTTCTGCAATCCAACAGAAGTAACTATGACTAGATATTTTACCATGTTGCCATCCAGCAAAGCTAAGAATTAAAGCAGTCAGTCCACAGTCACATTAAAATACGTTATTTTAAATTTTTCAGGAATGGGCATGAGTAGACCAGTGACAATGACTTATCGTGGCATATTAGAACTACATCATGAGCGAAAGCTGCCTTGGTCTTCTATAATCTTTACCTACTTTAGACAGTTTAATATATTTTGAATATACCACAAAAATCAAACCTTAGCCCATACAGGAGAACTTCCTGTAGTATTCAGTCACTTAAAGACACCACCTTCATGGTTTCTGGTTTCTAGACTTACTGTTCCAGTCACATGTCAAATCATACCTCAGCTAGAATACCTACTACTGGCTTTCCCCTTTTGCTTGAAAATGACATCACATATTGAAGGATGAAGGAGCCAATGCGCTTCTGAAGAAGCAAGTGGTCCTGAGACTTCACCTGCCACCACAGATAGAAAAAGGGAGGGGGCACTGAGCAATTTCAAGAGCCACAATTTACCATGGAAGCCTCTACTTAATATTCCGCTTGATCTGCCAAGTTTATAGCCTGGCAAATCTGAATACAAATGTCGATGCAAATGAGGATTCATTATTCTTACAAGGTCTTTGTGTTGAAGCTTAATGTAACTTGGTTCCTATGGTTGCTCAGGGAACGTAGATTGCAAGACAGCAAAAAATAATGAAAAGGAGGAAAGAGAGAAAGAAAATAATAGAACTAGAAGGAAATGTTTAAAATGTACTTAAGCCTGAAATGGGAGGATGCATAGAAACAAAGCCCTGTCAGGGCAATCTCTCCTTCCTTCCAGTTATAAGATATTTACTTCTCATCAGCAACACAGGAGTTAACCACTCAAGAACATTCTACCCAGAGAGAAAACATAACAATTCTCCTTTTACTGATTATAACACATTGTTCCCATTATAAAACCAATTCTTCAAATTGTCAAAAATTTTTACCATTCTTTTATAATTACAGAGCTCGTGGGCTTGGTGGGACCTACACATTCCGATCTCTAAGAAGACTGCAAATGCATTTAAAAAACCCCACCCAACAATTTCCGTCCTTTCATTATGGATTAATATAACTCTGAGCCAACATGTTAAGAAAGCTAAAATTAATAAACTACACATTGAAAAATCACAACAGTTTAACATCATTCATTTATTGTTTACCATAACCCGTTGCACGCAAAGGTTGCAAAACCCCAAGTTAGGAGAAATCCTGAGAGGCTGCAGAATTATGATTATATCTCATCTACCATAGTATATTGTTCCGATGAATCTTTTGCATGGTTAGCTGTTGTTTACATATAAATACCTTCTCCGGAAATAAAAATGTACTGAAGGTAACAGGAGCTGCAAAGCTTAGCAGATACGATGATCCCAAGATCATTGCAGTAAGGCTTGCTTCTTCATCCATAAATAAAGCACATTTGCATCCATTCAGTCAAATTAGCTCCATTAAAAAGGTGGTTATAATTAGCTCCTTTTTCTGGTTCACGGATAAAATTCTTGCATGCCTGCTGTTTTGATTAAATCCACCATTGTCTCCAATAGCTAGTGCTAATTCTTCCAAGGAAATCTTCAGTTGAGGTGTTATTTTATTCTGCGCTTCCGTTAGTTGTCTAATTTACGCCAAGTCCCTGCAGTGTTTCCTTAAGCCATCCTCTTTGTCTTGCCTTTGAAATTTACCAAATCTTACAAGAAATCAATACTTAATTGATTATTCACTTTTCTGCAGCTTCAAACAGCAAGCACGCATAAGATCCTGGAGTAGTCCCCCGATTTCCAATGCAGGAGGTTGCTTGGTGGCAGAGCTCTGCAAGTGTCCAACAGCAGGCATTCCATGGAGCCGTGCACTGGCGTGGAGTGCCAGCGTGTGATAGAGAAAACGAAGATATTCTAACGAAGCAGGAAAAGTTCCTGGATGAGGCAGACCCATCTCAAGGCTTTGGATAAAAGGCTGAAGCAGGAGCAATTGCATACCAGAACATTATATATATTTATATATTTTTTGCATTAATCCTTTTGCTTTTTTGCTTACCCTTTTCTTCCCGTGGCACTGAAGTGGAATATCCCAAGTGCCACCGAACTCAGAGAACTCCACGCTGGAATGGGGGTGAGACTGGTGTTGTACCTCTGGCATAGGATAAGGATGGCAGGCACGTAATATTGCGAAATGTAGGACAAATTCAAGCGAAAGAGAGGGAGAGGGAGAGAGAGGGGGAGAGGGAGAGCTAGAGACAGATGGCGGATCTGGCTTGGAGCCAAAGCCAGTGAAATGAATTACATTGCTGAATAACTGTACACCATTGATTCTGCCACTTGTTGCTGCCTGGTTAAAAAAAAAAAAAAGAGGGGGATGCCCCAGTGTATGCCAGAATCTACTATTTATCATGTGTGCAGCAGACAACTTTTACATCTAACTCAATCCTGATGATGATGTGATCGGGGTGTCTTGGGTGGGTCTCGAGGTGCACGGTGAGGTTGTGTGCATGTCTGCGTGTCCAGGAGGGCAAACGTGAGTGCGTATGCATATGCATGTGGGGAAAAAGGAAAACAATCTTTGCAATCCAGCCATTTTTGTTTAATGAAGAATGGAAGACTGGCATTCAGAGAGGTGGTTATGCTCCGCATATTAATGTGAGCTCTCCTGATCTCCACCCCCACTTTAAAAATGAACGGCACTGGAGTGATGCTCTCTCGAGCAGCCACGTGGGAGAAGCAACCCATCAGGTAACCTATCCTCTCCCGCCTATAAATGGGGCACAAGGAGGACAGCAGAACGACAAGGTGCTCTCCGACAAGAAGCAAAGCTGGTCCCAGGGATACAATGTTTGGGTGCTTTTGTAAAAGACAGCCAGTCTCAGCAGATTGTTCAATATAAATGCTTCATAGCCAGGATGAAGGGAGACATTATGGGATGCCCAGGGGGCTTTGGAAATCAAATACAATGTTTGAGTAGCACAATTTGAGGTACATTATAAAAAAGCAATTTGAATTGCCAATGAGGCGACACATATCTGCATGCTAATTAGACCTGTGTCAAGCTTAGTAGGCAGGCTTCTGTTGATGGGGAGGAATGTGCACATAGCTCTGCTGAGAGATTGTTTCTGCATAAATTATCAGCTTTGTCCTACTGATCATTTTCCCAAACAAACATGCAATGCAAGATCAAAAGGCGATTCTAAAATTAAAATTATTGATTGACAAAGCCTAGATTCCAGAATCTAATTAGACGAGGCACAAACAAAAGCTGATATTATAACTGACTATGCCTGAGCTAGCAGTCAGATTGTTCAGAGTTTGTAATTTATCTTTGTTTATGCAGCCAGGATATTAAAAATGTAATTAAAATGGTAAAATGATCTGATCAGAAATAGCCACCTAGTGGCAAGTATATTATTTTAAATGGATTATAAAAGGCATCGGTCTGTGCAAATAAAAAGATTTTTTCTCCCTTTTCTATAACAAACCTAGCATCTCATTGAGCTCTTGCTAAGCAATTTATCTTTTACTAATAAGTTGTCTTTTGTGTTTTGTTCTATAGATAAGAAATATCTTTTATAGCCCTCATTTGTACACTAGTAAACATTCTGTTATTACAAGAGAAATCCTGTTATTACAGGAACATCTTACATAAATGATGGCATATTTTTGTCACAAATGAAAGTGCCTTAACACCTAAGCCTTGTACTTATCATATGAATTGGATATAATAAGTATATATGCATGTATTTAGTAGCATTGTAATTCTCTTCTTTTACACTTTTACATAAAGTGGAGCTGGAAATCTATGGAACTTAGCATTAGTGGTGACTTTGGACCTGAAAATTGAGTTGCAAAGTAGACCACTTGCCCACTGAATACCTTCTTCAAGTTACTACTTGAGAACACATATCATTGCTTAAAAGCATTTAATAAGTGGACTCAGTGATTTATAGACTAGATCTTCTCTCATTTAGCAATATTTTGGAAGTGTCATTGAATTATTTTAGAAGCAAGTTGTCTAATATAAAATTTATTAGCCCAAATACATCTGCTGCCGTCTAATTGTGCATTTTAGAGACAGCCTCCTGAAACAGCCTTCTGATTCTCAAATAAAGCAACCATAAATGTATGATAAATACCTCTAAGAAAAGTGAGAGTCCTGGATTGTGAGGTCTATCCAAGAAACAGTGGAACCTATTTATTTTCCCTTTTCTTTCTGTTTTTCCCCATAAAATCATTGTGGACCTGTTCAATTCACTTTTAAGAAATTCACAATTTAGGGTTCTGTCAGCAGCTCTAGGGTCTTTTGTTAGGTGCACTTAAAATGCCAGATTAAATATTAATATGTGGTTAGACTTCTGCTATTTTGCAAGCCCTAAAACCCTATTAGTAAATCATGATCCGGTGACTGATGCAAGAAATTTCAAGGCGCCAACAGTGCAGATTGCTTAATGCCCATCAATCTGATGGATCGCTAATTTTTTAGTAAATTGGGCCTTTGGACTCACAGCTGTAAGCAGGTACATGTTTTCCATCAATAAAGAACATGATTGACCTACAGTTGTGTTTTTCTGTGTGTGTGAAAAATGCAGACTTTTTTTTGCATAATTAATACTCTTTGCATGAGTAATATCCTACGCATAACCTCTACAGGTTATGAGTAAATAACTTCAGTTATATAGCAAAGTGCGCCGAAAGAAAGAGTTGTAAATGTTCTAGGCATCCAGAAATGTTTTGGAGAAAAATGAAAGGGGAGACAGGCTGACAAGAAAGGAGGGATTTGTCGATCCCATTCGTGTAGTCTACAAATCTAAACTTTGCACAATGTTCTTCTAGTTTTAGCAGTACTCCTTAAACTATGGTGAGCATATGAGAGAGAGGAAGAGAGAGAGAGAGAGAGAGAGAGAGAGAGAGAGAGAGAGAGAGAGAGAGAGAGAGAGAGAGAATGAGACAGAGAGCACAACCCACAATATCAGTGAAAAAACTGGAAAAATGTATTAGGAAATAATAATGAGTTGCCTAAAAATACGTTCATGTTTTTCTTTCTGAAAATATGTTAACATAACCAGCTACTGCCCTTGACGGTGAGAGACTTTTCAACATATGGCTTGTTTCTGAAATGTGGTCAAAATCATTCCTTGATCCTTTGATAATCCAGGTGGGGAAGCATCTTTATTGGTTATACTTGTCTCACACAGATGGGCCTTGACTCCTAAATCCTTGTAATATGAATTAACATATTTCATTATAATATTTACCAATTATAAAGCATTTACCTCTCAGTGGATACTATCCAAGCTTATGCTGTGTTCTGCTTTGCCATCTGTCTTTGGGTTTCTGTCATTTGCAGAGATAGTTCTGCAGTACAGATATATTTGAGTTTAAAGGGATTCATATGAAGAACTTCCCCTTCCTCTTTTTCTCTTTCATCATTAGTCAATATAATCATGAATATTACTAATATAATAAACTAAAATAATTAGTAGAATTCCAACGTTGAGTCTTACATTAGGCAATATGTGTTCTTTGGCACATTTAAAAATTAGTGTCATCACAGAATATTTATATTAGAAATATAGGTTACTGAAATAGAATTTGGATCCATAAAATTAGCCAGTTTGCTACATAATAGTGACTATATCTTACATAAAATGTATTCTTTCACAGGGAGTTTTCCAAAACCCTAAAACTCAAATTTATGATAATCACATAAAATTGATGCTTATATAATCGCATTATATAAGCATCATTGTCTAAACAAAAAAGAACTAACTGAAAACCAGTCACTATTCTCTATGTAGAAAGTCTAAAATATCTTTATTGTGTTTTTTCCCCCACTTCTGCCTTACAAATGCATGAGTGCAAGGAATGCCTTTGGTATTTTTCCCCTAGCTATGTATTTTTATTTTTAAAGCTGTATTATGAAAAAGGATTTATTGTCTTTACATTCCTTCCCATGTCCTCAAAAATTTTAATTGATTTGCTAAAATAAAGGAAAATATAAGACAATAGTCCTGCCACTAAGGGCTGTACTAAAATAAATTCAAAACAAAATATTTAACATTCTTAGCACTAGACAATGCTAGTTCTCCTGTTTCACACTTGAATACCATCCTGTGCTTCTCCTTATTAATGGTACCTAGACTTGTTGCATTAATTGTTGTTGATGCGTTTCTTGTCAAACATGAAGACATGATCAATGTCTACCTTGTTCACTAAGTACAGTTGTCACTATATGCTAATTATTCATTAATTATTTGTAATCCAAGATTTGAATGAGTGAATAGCTCTGAGTACAGAATTAATAAGTAGGTTTTAAAAGAAAAAGATGTTTGTGCATTAGAGAAATGTTTCTCAACTGTTTCTAACCTTGTCTCCTTCCTGGAGAAAAGCTGCTTTAGAGGAACAACAGGTAAATAACCAAAGCATAAATCAAATGTTTAAGCCCAATGCTAAGTCTAACATTTAAGCATACATTGCATATATAATATTTAAATGGAGAAAAACATAACCACTCTTAGCTAATCCGTTGATGAGATTTTCCCTGGAATTATTCAGTGCACGATTTTCCAGAATATACTCTCTGAATTGTGCCATCTATTACTGAATAGATAAGTATTGGAACCAGAAATTCTTTGAGGCATTTCTGACCAAAATTCCCTGTTCTGGGACTATGGGACATTGTTTGATGGCTTAAACACTGACATGATTATTCCCTATTAAGGAGTTTCACAGACTCTCCTGTTTCCTTTCACCTGGTTGGTAGAATGTTTTCGGTTTAAACCAAGCTGTTAGTGTTTTTGTTGTTATTATTTTTTCTATTATGCCTTGTCATTCATGGAGAATTGGTACAGACATCCTTTTCTGGTTGGGTGTCACTCCTGCCTCTACAGACTGAAGCTATGTTAGCCAGCAAAGGCCTGCAGTAGGGCTGGAAGCCCAAACAACACTTCTTGAACTTTGATGTTTCTCTTCCCAGTTTGCTTATAAGGACAAGGTACCAAGTTGAGACCCCAACATTACAGAAAAAGACAGTGCTGAAAGCCTGTTGTAGAATGACCAATTTACCACCCCTTGCATCTGTTCTTTCATAGAGTGTTTCCTCCTTGGTTTGAGGAATAAACCAGCTTTTCACAACCCCACAAATGCTGTGTAATACTTTCCTGAGCACATAGCCAGGGGTTACCAGCCCCGGGAATTTTTTCTGCTAACAGGTTTGCGTTATCCGATTGGTGAGAATGAAGGAAGAGAGAAGGGAAGTAAAATCATTTTAGATATTTGACCAGTAAGACATCCGTCAAAATAGAGTCTTTTGATTAGTAAACTTGTGCTGCTAATCAAAGGTGAGGTTGAAAACAAGGGAAGAAATGAATAAAACTTACTTTGAGAGGTTCTCTTTATGTCCTCTCCCGTTCCTAATTCACAAATTCAACTTGTTTCTTCTTCTTGCTATTCAAATTCTGGCCATAAAGATCACTCTATATGTGTCTGTTAGTTTTAAATTAATTATTTGAATTTGCTCATTGTCTCTAACTAGTAATGACTCTAAAATTCTGTGATCCTCCATGGTTTTCACTTAAAGAAGTAGAATGGGTTGGGGTTACAGACACTAAGCAATTTTAGACATGCATAAAATTATTCCTAATTTTAAATGTAGTAGTGAATACATTTACAATGCTTTAGAACAGACTTATTTTAAAATTAATCTAAACATAAATTTTATCAATTCTAAATCTCTATAACCTTCAAGATCTATGATTCTGAATTTTTTAATTTCAAAGTTATTTAGATCAAATTTTCAATCCTAGTGGAGTCCCAACCAGAGATACTCTAACAAAAAATTTACCCTAGTACTCAAAAAAGGGCAGTTTCAATCAATTTGGGGTGAGGCCAAGTTAAAAGGAGATGAAGATAAGAGTATAGGATTCATGTGAAAAAATATTTGAGTATTGGGCAGAGAGAGGTTCAGGAGTTATTATCTGGCTTAGACCCTTGACACCTCCTCCAGCCCCCGGAGCCCCTTCCAGGAGTGATACCTAAGCACTAAGCCAGGATTAAACCTGAGCACAGTTAGATATGTACCTCAGCTCCCAACAGGATGGAGTCCCCGAGTTAACTTTGAGAGGTTTACAGGGTGATTTCTCTTTATAGGTCTGTGACTTGCTTACTTCTATCAATATAAGCCAGCTCGAGTAGAGTAGATCAGGAAAAAAGCACTCTGATAACTTTTTCTGTCTTTAGTTAGCTCAGGTATTTGTTAGGGTTGAACAAAACACTATCATTGGATTTCCCTCAGGAGACTAAGATCCAATAGGGAATTCATCAGCAAGATTTCCAGAGAGATGATTAGGATGCATCACTCAGGGATCGAGATCCCTAAAGTCTTTTGCCTCCTATTCAGTGTTGTAAGTAGCGGGTCCTAGGGTTGGGCTGCAGGTCACTTGACAAGACACCTCCCTCACCTTCATCCCAATGTAAAGTGTACCAGTGAAAGTACCTTCTTATTTTCTTTGTTGTGGTATTTCTTTCTTGGCTAGGGTGTCCCTTTATTTCTAATCAATTTGGGTGTTCTTCTGTCTCTTGTGATGGGTGTTTGTTGGAACATAGGTTGGCTCCTATGTAGATCAATCACAGTTTTTGTTGTAGATTTGTTGTGATGGTGGGACAAAGGAAACAGAAGTTCTTTAATTCATGCACCTTGCTCCCTCCCTTCACAGTTTTCTTGGGGGAAGGTAACTTATTGTTGTTTAAAGCAAATTTGACTTAGCGGTCAAAAACAATTTGGTGTTTGACATACATGGCAGTTTTTAGTAATAATACATCACCTGTCTCTGTCATCCCGTTGCTCATCGATTTGTTCGAGCAGGCACCAGTAACGTCTCTCATTGAGAGACTTATTGTTACTGTTTATGGCATATCAAATACTCCATGGGTAGCTTGCCAGGCTCTGCCTTGCGGGTGTGATACTCTCGGTAGCTTGCCAGGCTCTCCGAGAGGGGCAGAGGAATCAAACATGGGTTGGCTGGGTGAAAGGAGAAAGCCCAACTGCTATGCTATCTCTCCATCCATACAAATAAAAATAAACTTTTAGAACGGGATGGCAGGTCTGCCAATTGTGATTCAGGAAGCTCAAACTAATTGTGAATTTTCCTTAGAAATTGGACATATTCAACTCATGACCTCAGTGTCAGTGTCAGAATGACCTTAGAGTTAGAATCAAAATTCTAATGTCTATAAAAGATATTGGCAATATTTACATGTGAATGACATATTTGGTAAGGATTAAGTATTAGGCAAATTAAGAGCAGTAATTGGAAGTAAGACCAAGGTAAATGGTATCACAATTCAGAAAATAATATTAGTGCTGGGAAAGACTGAAAAAAATAAATTGGTCAGTTGGGAACTTGCTCATTGAAAAAGTGCAGTTTTGCCTTATTTGGAGAATACCATTGTTATTTCCTTTTAAGAAGAAAATATTCATTATTAAGAACTTTGCGAACTGGTGAGATGCTGTAGTAAAATTTATTAATTTTGCATGCTTTATACTAAGCAATTACTGTGTCCTATGCAATGCTCTTTGCCTGAGATTCAGAGAATCACTAAGTATGTGATTTGATGAAAACTCAGAGAATCCAATATTAACCTAAACTATAGTGTCATGAATGAAAGTAAATACAGAAAATAAAGTACTGAGGTACCATCCTTAAGACTTTGTGTATGAATGGATAACATGAAGCTCAAGATAAAATTTCATAATATGAATGGTTGAGAAAATACAAATATCACTAATAAAAATAATAGAAGATATTTCGATTCAAAGTTCGGAAGATATATTCAAAATTGATATATTGATGATGCTTTGAAAAGGGCATTTGGAGAAAATATATCTGAAATCTGGTAAAAAGATTTAGAGAAGAGAGAATATAATTTAGAATTATCTCTAAATATCAAGGGTATGCATCAGATACAGGCAAGGGAAAGAGAAACAGAGAAGGTAAATCAGGAGCATATAATCAGCACTTATTCTATCAGCAGTACAATGATAAGTACTAAAAATTTTCCAGGAAGATCAAGGACTGGGAAATACCATATACAGTAATAGAAAAACAAATTCATTACTTTTAAAGTAAATATTCAGGCCAATGGAATGTCTAACAGCTCAAAGTGAAAAAAGGGAACATTAATAGTGCAGTTTCAGAATAGAATGCTTATTCTCCCTAATAATTATTTGAAAAATTAAAAGAATTTTACTTTAAACATAAAAAAAATATGTCTAAGGGAAAATAGTAATTTGTGTGTCTTAGTAAGAATGCAGTAGTTAAGTTTTGAGAGGATGTTTTTCATGATCAACATATCCTGGTTCTTAAACATTACAAAGTTTATAATCTTGTAGGTTCTCTTCCATTTAAGAGCAAAATAATACCATAACAATTCTTTGTTTTGTTTGGTAGCCCCACCAAGCAATGAGTTACTCCCGGCTCTGCACAGAGAAATTATTCCTAGGGATGCTCAGGGGGTCATATGGAACAAGATTGAACCTGGGTCAGCTGCTTTTTTCCCATGTAAAAATTCTTCATCATATGAGTACTTAGTTATATCTTGAGATTAAGATCTTTGCTATAATTCTACCGCAATTGTTTCCAAGCTGTAGAGCTTCAGCTAAATTTTGTCATTAAGTTCTTATACAAATTAAAATATATCTGATCAACTGCCGGGATAGAAATATTCAATTGTTAGCAATAAGGAAAGTAACTGTAAATTTTATTAGTTTACAAGTAAATTCAGCTGGAAAAAAAAGCTGGACTCAGAGTTAGCAACCTGACATGAGTTCCAGGTGGAAATGTAAAAGATGGAAGTGACTTTGAGCAGAAGCTCCAGAATCTTCAGGGAGAAAAGAATGCATTGGATCCTGAAAAGCAGCAAGATGTCACTGAGAATCAGAACATTGAAGCAGAAGTATCTCAGCTCACAGAAGAGGCAACTCAGGCGCAGGGAGGCATGTTCGAAACCGGGCCAACTAGATCATGCACTGTAGGATGATATTGCTTTGTCCTTTGCCCCCTTGCCACAAGGAGCTTAGGTTTATCCCGGTTATACCCATCAAGGTGCTCCCGAGTCACTCCATTCCTTTGTAACTACTACTCTTTGCTCTCTTCCCCAAATAGTTAATCAGCTTTCCCCCTATCAGACTGTTAATTTGTAAGGTCAAATCTTTCTAGGACACTGAATTTATATTGTAGTTAATATTGCCTTTCTCCTCTCCTTGTGTCTTTTGAAGAGTTTACTTTAAAGCAATGTCCTTTTTGTACAGAGCCAAGAAGACAATATTATGCTTTTGTAACTTGTGATTTAATTAGCTTCAAATATTATTCATTCCCGGGCATCTGCTTTCTCAACTTAAGCGTCAGTTGCCTTCAGTTCCTAGCACCCCTAAAGCAGGGTCCTGATGAGGGATGGGATGGACCAGGGCAAGCGGTGAGTTATGTGCTACCCTGGCATCGAGATGGGCCTGGCCAAAGTGCCTAATGCTTAACTATAAGTTAAGAGCTTGGTCGTGGACAAATGCTGTCATGATCCAAAAGTAACGACAAGAGTAGAACCCTGCTAGGGATAGGAAAGACTAATCTGGCCTGAGCACTGTAGTCTGAGATGGAGATGGCCCCAGGAGTGCAATTCTATAAGCTTAACACATTTCTTACTCTGTCCATACAAAATGACTAATACCATGAATGCTTATATGTTTGCTGGACGAGGAGAGGAGAGGAGAGGAGAGGAGAGGAGAGGAGAGGAGAGGAGAGGAGAGGAGAGGAGAGGAGAGGAGAGGAGAGGAGAGGAGAGGAGAGGAGAGGAGAGGGGAGGGGAGGGGAGGGGAGGGGAGGGGAGGGGAGAGGGGAGGAGGGGAGGGGAGGGGAGAGGGGAGGAGGGGAGGGGAGAGGAGAGGAGAGGAGGGGAGAGGAGAGGAGAGGAGGGGAGAGGAGAGGGGAGGGGAGGGGAGGGGAGGGGAGAGGGGAGGGGAGGGGAGGGGAGAGGGGAGGAGGGGAGGGGAGGGGAGGGGAGGGGAGAGGGGAGGAGGGGAGGGGAGAGGAGAGGAGGGGAGGGGAGAGGAGAGGAGAGGAGAGGAGAGGGGAGGGGAGGGGAGGGGAGGGGAGGGGAGGGGAGGGGAGAGGAGGGGAGAGGAGAGGAGAGGAGAGGAGAGGAGAGGAGAGGAGAGGAGAGGAGAGGAGAGGAGAGGAGAGGAGAGGAGAGGAGAGGAGAGGAGAGGAGAGGAGAGGAGAGGAGAGGAGAGGAGAAACACACTCATGGGATTCACCCTTGGGTGGGTCGTCCTGCTGAAAGAGAATCTGTCCTAGAAGCAGCATCCCCTGAGGGAAAGAACTTTAACCCTATTGATTGTGACCACACCTATGTGTAAACCCCAACCCCCTCATGTTGGGGGGATTTAACTAGGCTGGAAGAGTGGGTTGGGGAGAGATTAAGGACCATTGGGGGTGGGGGGGAGAAGCGGAGAGAGAGACAGGAGTGAATGGAATAAACAGCAATTGATCAATCAACCTGCTTGGCCCGAGTTTTCCTCCTCCATCTGCCCAATGGCCCGGGGTGCTCCAGCTGCGTGAGTGGCCCAGGACCAACCCCCAAAACCTGGGGGTGGCCGACGGGAAGAGCTGCCAGGGCTCTCTCCTGGTCGCCCCCTGGCAGATGTTTTTTACAATGCACATTTTTCAAATCATCTGGGGTTGTTTTTGTTGTTGTTGTTGTTTATAATTAAAAATATGCGTCTTTACCAGCTAAATGGTGTGTTGCATTTTGGAAGGGAGAACATTGGGACCGACATATCCCTCCTGCGGAATTTGGTGTATGAGTAGGTGGACGTGGCTATCAAAAGGATCCAAGTAGAAGTCGTGAATAATCCTCTCCATTGCTCTTCTGGAAGATGTGATATATCCATCAGGACGTCAGAGGGCAGTCATCTTGGTCTTGTAGTTGGCGAAGGACAGGCAAGCATTGCGAATACTTTTCCCAGCTTTTGCCGCATCGGTCAACACTGCTGTTCTTTCTTTGAGGTCTTCCTTTATCTCTTCTCTGCACATCATTGCAGGCTTGGACATTAGCTTGTGATTCTCTGAGGCTCATGCTAAACCACGTTGGTGAATGAGCTTGAGAGTTCCCAAAGACAGGTGTCTGTGTGTGGCTTTTCCACTCTTGGCATTCCTTGTGCAGTCATGGAGTTGCTGAACCAGTTGATTGTATTCCTCGTCAATGCTGTTGCTGACAGCATCTTCCCACGTTGCCGCAATAGTGCCAAAGAGCTCCCACTTGATAGTCATTCTGGGAGTTTTCTTCTTCAACTTTGCAGTTCTTTCTCCCTGCTCTGTGAAGTAGAATTTTGCGTGAAGGAAGCGGTGGTCTGATCCCATTTGGGATTTTGGAACATCAGCAACATCAGTCAGGCTAAACCTTTGATTGAATATGATGTGGTCAATTTTGTTGTGGAACTGTCCACAGGGAGACTCTCATGTCCAACATTTATATTCGGCTGCTGGAACTTGAGTTACTATGGATGGTCTTGGTCAACATGATGAACTCACACAGTCTCTCACCCTGTTCGTTCCTTTCTAGGTGATGTTCTTCAGGCGACCTTCTCGGTCCTATCTTGGCATTAAAATAACAGACAATGACCTTGTAGAAGGTGTGGTCTTCTTTATAGAACTTCTCCAGCTTCATGTAGAACTTCTCAATTTCTTCTTTATCGTACTTGGATGTTAGTGCATAGTCGATGAAGATAGAAACTGCAGGCAGTGAACCACATCTATTCAAGTGTAATTGTCTGATTCAGGTTCTTAGGCATTCGAATGAATCAATGCTCATGGCCAGCACCCTGTCCAGACAAGGTCAGACCTGAACACTTGAAGAATCTGATTCCAGTACTCATGAGTACACTCTCTTGGCTCTTCACACGCTACCTGTCTGAATGCAAGGTTCCATCCCAATGGAAAACCAGCAAGACCATTCTGTTGTACAAGAAGGGAGACATCCAGAACATCAACAACTATCACCAGATCTGCCTGTTGTCCATCATCTACAAGTTGTTCACTCAAGTCATACTGAATAAAATAGGCAGAACAATGGACAAACAACCATGTGAGCAAGCTGGGTTCCGAAAAGGATTTAGCACTATCAACCATATCCACATGGTGACCAAGCTCATTGAAGTTTCATGAGAATTCAAGATACTGCTCTGTCTAACGTTCTTCGATTTAAAGAAGGCCTTTGATTCTGTTGAAACTGAAGTGGACATTGAAGTCCTAGCCAAACAGCGTGTTCAAACTCAGTACATCAAGATCATCCGAGAGCTGTATTATGGATTCACCACCAGGATCTCACCATGCTACAAGGAAGTAATCACTGACATAAAAAGAGGTGTCCAACAGGGTGATACCATTTAACCAAAACTCTTCAGTGCCACCTTCAAGAACGTCATGCGACAACTGGAATGGGAAGGAATGGGAGTGAAGATAGACAGTCAGCAATTATACCACCTCTGCTTCACTGATGACATTGTTCTAATAACACCAAATATTACCCAAGTGGCATAAATGGTGGCCGACTTCGAGCACGAGTGTGGAAAGGTCAGACTGCAGCTGAATCTCACCAAGACAATGTTCATGAAAAACAAATTAGTTTTTGATGTTCCATTTACTCTCAGCAAAACGAACATCTCCAAATGTAGCAGCTATGTGTATCTGGGTCGAGAACTCAACATGAGGAATGACTTGGCTCCCTAACTGTGCAGGAGGAAGAGAGCAGCATAGAACACCTTCAAGAGCATCAAAAAAGTGGTTAAGAGGATGAACACCCTTCAGCTCTGAGGACATCTTTTCAACTCCACCATTCTTCCTACACTAACATACCTCAGAGGCCTGGGCCCTACGCACACAGGATGAGAATGCTATTCAGGTATCCCAAAGAGGAATCGAAAGAGCTTTGCTGGGAATATTATATTTCACTCAAGTGAGAGAAGGAATCCAGAATTCCGACCTCTGTGGACAATCAAGAATCAGGGATGTTGTCTCATTTGCCAAGGTGTCAAAAATCACATGGGCCAGACATGTAATGTGATTTAGAGACGACCACTGGACTAGAGCTGTTACAGACTGGATTCCATGGGATGTCACAAGACTGCGTGGCTGCCCACCTACGAGATGGTCAGACTTCTTTGTCAAAACCCTGAATGAACAATTTGAGGCTCTTCGTGTTCCTGGAGCAAGCAGATACCATTGGGCTACACTAGCATGCGTCAGGGACCAATGGAGACATTACTGGCACTGCTCGAGCAAATCGAAGGTCAATGGGATGATAAGTGATATAAGTGAATTAAAAATAGAATTTAATCTATAAAAATATGAAAAGAAAGAGCAATGTAAAGAATAAAATGAGTCACAATACTCCACATCATCAGACCTACTAATTTCCCATAATTATCACACCCTACTTGCTTGAAGGAGGTCAGATGGTGCTGACACTGCCCGAACTCTTCGCACTCTCCCAAACCCAGCTCATCATCTCATCTCAGACAACACGGAGCTCAGCATGCCAGGCATGGAATTCTATGCATGATTCGTGCTGGAACTCTATGCGTGATTCCTGATGGACATTGCTGGTTGTTTTGCAAGATTCAAACAGAATGGCATCGGCAGAGCACAGAGAAACCACGCAGAAATGTGGCCGCATTATCGCCTCCTGCCCCAGCTAGGCTGAGTCGCAGCACTGTTGGACATAGAGATGTGGTGGCAGTGTGCACAGTGGCTCATCCATTGTGGGGTGCTGTCAGCCAACCACTGGTGACCTGGGACTCGGCGCAGGTGTTTGACCTGGCACAGACCCTACGAGATAGGTCATGCTTTACCAGCTGCTCAACAACCTCTGGGCACACCCCATAAACCTCAAGGAGATCAACCTGAGGCTGCAGATGTCCCAGGTGCTGGCCAGAGCTGCGGACAGATGCGTGTTTGTCAGTGTGCAGATCGTTACAACATGCCAGTTAACCAAAATCTTACATTCGGTACACTGGAAACACCTGTATAGGTGATTAGAGGCCACTCCAAAAGTCTTTGTCCCTCTCCGAGAGCCCGGCAAGCTACCGAGAGTATCCCGCCCACACGGCAGAGCCTGGCAAGCTACCCGTGGCATACTTGATATGCCAAAAACACTACCAACGATGGTCCTCATTCCCCTGACCCTGAAAGAGCCCCCAATATGCCATTGGGCTACACTAGCATGTGACAGGGACGAATGGAGATATCACTGGCGCCCACTCAAGCAAATTGATGAACAATGGAATGACAGTGATGACAGTGACAGTGATACAACTAAATTCTATGTAAAGGTTTTCTTTAACCTATGTGAAGAGGTTCATGTAGTTATTTGTACATAAGTTCCCATCAAACACTATATATAATCATTGTATGACATGACAAAGCCATCAAGACCTGTGTACAAGTAGTACTACTCAAATGACTTTTCATTTCTAGAAGTCATCCCGGGAAGACATTAATTTTGATGCTCTGTTGTACCCACAGTAGAGCACACAGCACCACGTAACAATCCGTTTTCAAAATTATTTTGAGATGTAATAAGAAAGTCACTTTTAAAAGCAATTTTATAGTTTTAGATACATCAACTGGATATTACTCCATTTTGTTCTGCTGTCAAATTTGGAGACTTTAACATATGTGTAATTTCAATTCCTTTGATTTTCAAGGGAATATGTTTTGAATGTTATTTAACATGTTTTCTATCCCCTTTTTGAAAACTTATAAATGACCTATTTATAGAATTCCACAAATATTGAGATCATCATGAATTTTCTTTTCCTCCTGAATCCTGATTGGAAGATGCACTTCACTCTAGGTCCATTCAAGTTGCAGTGAAATGCAAAGTATCATCTTTGAAACAGCTAGGTAGTAGTTCATTGTGGATATATACTACAATTTCTTCATCCAGTCATCTTTTGTTGGGCAAGTGGATTATTTTCAGATCTTGACTACTGTAAATTGTTTTGCAACAAACATAGGTATGCACATATCTTTTAGAACTCATGTTTTTGTGATCTTGCAATAGACAGGTGCCAAGGAGGAGAATTTGGGTCATAAGAAAGTTCTGCTTTTTGGGGCTGGAGTGATAGCACAGCGGGTAGGGCGTTTGCCTTGCACGCGGCCGACCCGGGTTCGAATCCCAGCATCCCATATGGTCCCCTGAGCACCGCCAGGAGTAATTCCTGAGTATAGAACCAGGAGTAACCCCTGTGCATCGCCAGGTGTGACCCAAAAAGCAAAAAAAAAAAAAAAAAAAAAGTTCTGCTTTTTAAGTTGACAAGTCTGTGTACACTTTGCATAGAGACTAAAACTGATGATATATCACTAACCGTGAGTGAGAGATTGCTGTTTGTTTATTTTTGTTTTAATGCCACACCCAGCAGTGCTCAGGTCTTACTCCTGGTTCTGTGCTCAGGAATCACTCTTGGCAGTCTCAGGACCTTATGGGGAGCTGGGGATTGAGTGCAGGTCAGCCATGTGCAAGACAAATGACCCTCCTGCTGTACTATCTCTTCAGCTCCTAAAATTTCTTTTTTACTGCATTCTTGCTGCTCTGACTATTTCTGTACTTTTTGAAGTAATTCATTCTCACTGGTGTGAAATTATATTTTAATAAAATTATGATTTACATTTCCTTAATAATCAGTGATGATAAACACATTTTCCTTTCCCTTAGCCATCCTTGTCTTCTTTGGGGAAAACAAATTCACCCATTTCCTTTCCCCATTTTTGATGGGGTTCTTTGTTTTTTTGTTGTTGTATATAGTGGCTGCTTTACACCTCTTTGTTATTAGCCCTTTAGCATCTGTATGATTTGCAAATATTTCCCCCTATTCAATAGGACATCTTTATTTTAGTTGCAATTTCTTTCATTGTGCAAAAACACTTTAGTTTGAGTTAGTCTCATTTGCTTTTTAAATTTTGTTTTGCCCCTTGATTAGAGTCATTGAAGACTCCCTTTAAGTCACTGTCATGGAAAAATTTGCTTCTAATTTGCTCAATATTTTTTATGAATTCAGGTCTAATATTGAGGTCTTTGATTTTGAATTATATTTTGTGTGTGGGTGCTAGGTATTGATTTTTTTTAAACCTGTGGTTGACTAGTTTCATGTCAACATTTGTTGAAGTCTTTCCTTGCTCCATTTTGTATACTTTTAGTCACCTGTGTATCTTCTTTGGGAAAACTACTTTGTCAAAGACAAACTGTCTACACAAAGCTGTTTGGTTTATCTAAATAGAGGGGGTTACCTCTATACTTTAGTTTTATTCCATTGGTTTGAGAGTCTGTCTTTATTCTAATACCACAAAGCTTGATAATGTAGATTTACAGTGTAATTCAAATTCAGAAAATGAAATGCTTCCCCATCTTCCTTTTTCTCAGAACTTCTTTAAATCTTTGGGGAATTTTATGATTCCTTACAAATGTTAACAGTATTTGTTCTGTGACCTTGAAATATGCCATAGGAAGTTTGATGAAATTGCATTGATCTGTATTGTGTTTGGTTATTTTGTCATTTTATCGAAGTTAATTCTTCCAGTCCATGCTTTTATATTGATTTGTGTGTGTGTGATTGACTTATCCAATGGTAAATGAGTACTTTTAATATCCTACTCCTATTGTGCTACTGTTGATATGTTTGTGCAGACATGTTAGTAGCTGATTTATATTTTTTGGATACTTTGGTGCATATATGTTTAATGAGTGTTAAGCTTTATTCATATAGATCCCTTAAACACTTTGTATTGTCACTCTTTGTCTTTTTTATCAAAAATTTGGAATGCTTTTGATATAAGTATGGTTGACCCATCCAGCTTCTAAGTACCATTTTCCCCTATCTGGCTGGTTTTTTTTTTTTTTTTTGCTTTTTGGGTCACACCTGGCGATGCACAGGGGTTATTCCTGGTTCTACACTCAGGAATTACTCCTGGTGTTGCTCAGGGGACCATATGGGATGCTGGGAATCGAACCCGGGTCAGCCGCGTGCAAAGCAAACGCCCTACCCGCTGTGCTATCGCTCCAGCCCCTATCTGGCTGTTTTAAGCTTTTTACTTTAAGCTTGTGTTTATCATAACAGTTAAGATATAATCTTTTGTAATCAGCAAAGTTTGGGTTCAGTTTTCTGGTTTATTTTGCTGATTTGTGCCTTTTGATTGGGGAGTTTAGGTCTTTAACATTATGTGAAATTGCTAAAATACTGAAATTTATTGCCATCTCTCTATATGTATTTTGGGCTTTTGAGAAGTTTGATATTGCTTTTTAGGCTTTATTTTATTTCCTTTCCCTGTATTTTGATATATACCTTTATTTTGCAGTGCACAGGTTCAATTTGTCTCTTCTTATTTGTGTCTTTCAGAGTATGTTTGTTTTGAGATTACTATGCAATTTACCTATGACGTTCTGAATCTATATCTCCTTTTAAGTTGAAAGCAAGTGACTTTCAAGTTCATTATCTGAGACTCTCTTAACACTTCTTCTTTTCTTTTAAAAATTTTTTTGGTTTCTTAATACTTTCTATAAAAATGTCTTTGTTCAGGGCTGGAGCGATAGCACAGTGGGTAGGACGTTTGCCTTGCACTCGGCCGACTTGGGTTCTATTCCCAGCATCCCATATGGTCCCCTCAGCTCCGCCAGGAGTAATTCCTGAGTGCAGAGCCAGGAGAAACCCCTGTGCATTGCCAGGTGTGACCCCCCCCAAAAAATAGTCTTTGTTCTCTATAGGAAAACCATCTAGTGCTGCTTCTAGAGCTGGTTTAGTGGCTGTGAACTTCTTTAACTATTGTTTGAAAGATTTGTGTCATTCCTTTATTTGACTGATAGCCTAACTGGATAGAGTATTCTTGTTTGGGTGTTTATTCCATTTAGTTTGCTCATTATGCGATGTTGTTACCTTCTGATCTGTAGGATTTCATTTGATAAACTGTGTGCATTTTTAAAGGGGGGGTCCCTTTATTTAAGTTTTGGGTTTGATTTTTCTACTTTCAGGGTTGTCATTCACTTCTGATACTTTAATTGTGATCTGTCTTGGTGGGCTTCTATTTGGGTTAATTTTGTATGGAGCTATTTGAGCTCTTATATGTGGGTTTATGACTCAATACTCAGATGGGATGAGTTATTTGGTATCATTTATTTAACCATTATTCTTTCTCATCTTTTTCTCCACCTTCAGAATGAGAATGCTATTTGCTTTTAGTTGACCTAGAGATCATTGACTTTTTCTTCTTATTTAATAAGGAAATAAGAAAAATATTCTTATTATTCTTCTGTTCTTTACTGATATAACTTATTGTTCTCAAAAACACACACCCATCCATCAGCTTCTATCATGCTATTCTGCTGCCCAGCTCATCTATTGTAATTTTAATTTTACCTACTGTGTTCCTCAGTTAATATATTTTTGACTGAGATTTTCTCCTAATTTCTCTTTCCATGCTGGTGCTCACTTCTATTGCTTCCTCAGCTCAGTAAACATTCTTTCAGTGCACACCTCATCAGTGACAACAGAAACTCTTCTATGCTTAGGGAACTTGCTGGGTTTTCCTCTTCATTCATTAATGAGGATGAACTTTCTCACTTTCTTATTGTATTATAAAGAATAATACAATGTTATTGTGCCATGACAGCTAAGAATAAACATTTTATTTTTCTTCAGATAGGGGGGACAATCAAGGTTTAACACTCACCAATTTCAGAAACTGGTGTTGAGGTTTAGTTGCTCCAAATGCTGTCGGAAATTTGCAGTCACAAACTTACTACCTGGACTGTATCCACAAGACAAGACAGACACTCGTTGCATCCCAACTTTCGCAGTTTTTTCCAATGCTTCGCTATGACTGTATTGTCAAAGTCCAATATGTTTGTGCAGAAGCACACAATAGAATCTGTTTTCCCTTAGTCTATGAAAAATTAAAAAAAAAAAACCCTTCTCTGACCCTAGACAAATGCCTGTACTCCATCATCACAGTGAGGTGGGATGGTTTTGATTTTGCTTTTGGCAGACCGATGCCCACCACAGTCTATCTCTGTACTTGGCTACGGGTGCTGGCAGTTTGCTTTCTTGACTGGTTCGCCTTAGATTCAGATGTGTACCAACTGTCACCGCCAACACAGACTCCCTGCCTGCTCTGGGTCTTGCTCCCCAATCAGGTTCCCTGAAGAAAGAGTTTTACAAGACTGGGATGCAAATTTCCAGCCTATTGCTTCCTATTTCCAGGCAAAGTTCTGTCACTTAGCTGCCTAGCCCCACCCTCCCATCCTCCCCATGGGTAATATGTTTTTAACCTGATCTCCCACTCTTTCAGAGACTCTCCCTGTGTTGGCTACTTCCACATGCTTTCTCTGCAGGGCCATTCACTGAGTTTTATATTTAATCGTGTTTCTTTTTTTGTGTGCTTTGAAAATTCACACAGAAAAAATATTTGGTGGTCTTCATTTACTCCTGGCTCTGTGCTCAGAGATCTCTCCTGGCTTAACTCTGAGACCACCTGTGGTGCTGGGGATTGAACCCAGGTCAACTGCATTCATGGAAGTGCCTTTCCCGTTCTACCAATGCGCCAGCCCTTCTGAACATTATTAAATTCTTATTTTTTTATCTACTTTGCTATTAATTTAAATCAGAGGTAACTTCAAAAATTTTTTATTTTTTGATTTTTTGGTCCATCTGGTGCTTCTCAGCACTTACTCTGAGCTCTCAGCTCAGGAATCAGTCTTGGTGGTGCTCAGGGCATCATATATGGTATCAGGGATTGAATCAGGATCAGACACTTGCAAGGCCATTGTCTTAAGTGCTGTATCATTAGAGGTAACTTTCAAAATGTATGTTAAAATGACTAAATAATAGAATGGAAAAACTACTTGGTGTACACACAAGTGAAGAAATTAAGGCCAAGGGAAGTTTATTATAGGTGCAAATTAGAGTGCTGGTTGTTGCTTTAATAGCTCACTTCTTCCGTACAGCATATTGATAAAATTATGAACAGTATTTAGATTGTCAGTGATTTGATATTGTTGATTACTAATATACTTGTACATAGGCAACAAGAGAATGTTTTGTATAATAATCAATTCAGAATTTTCAACATTTATCAAAGTGTCAGTTTTAAGGCCTCTATGGAAATTCATAGGCTTTCCATTATGAATTTGAATAGCAAAAAAAATTCAATTCCTCAGACTATAAATATTTTTGACATATGTATATATATAAAATTTTATAAGAATTGGTGTTCTTCTTGCCAGTGGCTTGGAAAATTGGGGCGTGATAGGAGTAACCTAAGGAGAGTGCTTCTACCTCTCTGCTCCCCCACCTCGACCACCAAGAGAAATGAATACCACCAAAGATTAGGACCGGTAAAGGGTCAGCTCTGAGCACCTGTGTGACAAGGAAGATCACATCACAGCTGTTCCACGAGGCAGCCATCAAGGCCACCTAATCTGCATGGCACGGGAGAGGATGCCTGTCACCCACTTTCTCCTGCCACCAATGAGAAAGCTCTAGACTTAGGCTGGATCAAGTCATTGTTTTTTGCAGGAAAGCAAAGATAGTCCTAACCTTGACACAGGCATTCTGGGTCCACTGGCTTTCCTCACAGAAAAGAATTTCAGGAGGGAATTAAATAATGAAGCAAGATGGTTTTCATTGAACAAAATTTCACTTAGACATAAGGGGACAAAAAAGTGAGGCAGAGATACATCCTTGAGAGAACACAGGGGTCTCCAGGGTGGAAAAAAAAATGAAGACAAATAGAGATGAATAATAGCACAAGGGCATGAAGATCACAGCCCTTTGAAATACAAATTATTAGCTCCTTAGAGAGGAGAAACTAAGGCACCACCCAGAGGCAGGAAGGCCCCACCCAGAGAAGGGCAGGTCCCTTGCAAAAGGAAAACCCACAGTAGAATCTGAAATTAAGAAGAGAACATCAATAAAGCAAGGCTTTCCTGTGACAACACCCAGATTAACATTTGTGTATGAAAAACTCCAGAAAAAACACTTGGAAGAATTGTATAAAAAGTCCTCCGTATAAAGCCTTAGGGAATGTCTTTAAGTCATTTTCTCCCCAGAACACTTCCTTGCTTGTCTCTATGTTTCTTTGCTTATTTCCAAAGATAGGGTTAGATATATAAGTATGATGATTATTATCTATTAGTGAAACTGTGATGAAGAGCCTGGTCCAGTCTCTGAAATATAGATATTCACACATGCGAAAGATGAATACACACAGGTTCTGTCCTAGGCATTGTGGTTTTGGTATGCTATTTATTTTTTAATCACATCATACACTGTCACAGTGATTTTGGACCCTCTTTAAGACAGTCACCAAAAGAAAAATTATATGACTGCTGAATAAGCACTTTGAAGGGTGACAAAAGAACTAAGAATATTAAATACTGGACTTTTCTGAATTGATGGAAACAAAGTCATCATTAAAATTTATGTCTAAGTTTAAAAGTCAGGAACTTGTATGATATTTTTCCTCCTGTTATACAAATTAGTATGCCACAATATGACATGTCTTCAGAAAACAATAATTAGATCTAAAGCATTTCTTCATATAATAATGACCCTGTGATTTTAGAAACCTTTAATAGAATTTGAAGATTTTGTGAATCGCTTAAATATATAAATAATATAAATTGGTATTTATATTTAACTATTCTATCAGTTTTGATTTTTCTTTACAGCATTATTGAATTTAATGATAGCTTTGATCAGATGGACTTATAGTAGTGCTTATAGGACCTACCGTCTAGTTCCAGAAAAAGCAGACTGATGAAGCCATGAGTTTCAATACTAGGACCTTGAATGAGGTGCTGATTAAGCCCAGTGATGCTGGTTATTATAAGGGTTATACTGGTGAGTAATATTCAGGTACCAATGACATACTCAGTTGAGCTTGGAGGTATACTGAGTGTAACGGGTCAAAATTGAGTCCCTGTGTGTATGCCACATGCATCACTGACCATTAAGTTATCTTCTGGCCACTATCATACTTTTAAAATAACTCTCTGAAAAGCTCACTATTTGGTTGGGTTTGCTTTTAGATAAAGAGTATAATAGAATGATTGAATTTTAAATAATGATTAATTTTCATCAGAGAGATTTCAGAATCTCAGGACTGTGGACACGCACCTCTATTAATATGGTCAAACACCTCAAGCCATAAGATTCTCAATAAAGAAAAGAAACACCAAAATATGCAACAAATCTTATTATATTTTTTGGAGGTGCCTACTAGATATGATTTAAGAGTAAAGGGGATGTTTAAGAATGGAGCACTTGTGTAATAATACTTCATAATTTTTATTTTCAAACATTATTTAAATAAAAGGACTCTACATTTAGAAAGACTCCATAAATTGGAATCTTCAACAATACAAAATATAGAAGCAAGGAGATTGTCAGGAGAGGCAAGAAGATCCCTGGAAGGAAGAACATAATATTAATCATTTAGAAACTTTGAATAAAAATTAATGTCCCATGTCAAAATCATGCCTAGTCTTTGAACAGCACCCTTGAATATATATCTGCAGCAAGAATGTTGAGGGTTGACACTTATGAAAGAATCTGAGGTAACACCCATATCTCCTCTGGTGACTGATATATTTAATTTGCTGTTCAGAGTTTTGGTGGGCTGGAGTGATAGCTAATAGCTGAGCAGGTAGGGCGTTTGCCTTGCATGCGGTCGACCCGGGTTTGATTCCTCCACCCCTCTCAGAGAGTATCTAGCCCACACGGCAGAACCTGGCAAGCTACCCATGGCGTATTCTATATGCCAAAAACAGTAACAACAAGTCTCACAAAGGAGATATTGCTGGTGCCCGATCGAGCAAATCGATGAGCAACGAATGGTATGACGGTGACAGTGAAGGTGACAGTGACAGAGTTTTGGTTGCTGCTCACAGATGAAAAGTGACACCTTGCCCAAGATTTTTTCCTAGTTCTGTAATTAGTGAATGAAGGTTACCACTGGTAAAGAGCAATTTTTTTTTTTTTTTTGCTTTCTGGGTCACACCTGGCGATGCACAGGGGTTACTCCTGGCTCTTCACTCAGGAATTACTCCTGGCGGCGGTGCTCAGGGGACCATATGGGATTCTGGGATTCGAACCTGGGTTGGCCTCATGCAAGGCAAACGCCCTACCCACTGTGCTATCGCTCCAGCCCCGAGCAATAATTTTTTTACAATCTTATTTTGGGGTCTTGGTAATCTTTTTTAATTTTTTTTTCATTGAATCATCGTGAGCTACAGTTACAAAACTGTCATGTCTGAATTTCAGTCATATAAGGATCAAACACCCATCCCTTCACCACCAATGTCCCCAATATTCCCCCCTACCACCACTCCACCCTCTCCCTCCCACTATGGCAGACAATTTCCCTGGCAAAGAGCAATTGAAGTTTCCTCCCTACAGAAATTCAGGACAGCCTTGAAGGGGCTTGCCAACACCTGTCTTTAAAGTGATAAACCGAGTCCTTGTACCACAGCAGCAAGTTGACTTTCTCTCCCTATCTCTCCTGCCTCCCTTATCATCCTTACACCCTCTAAGGAGTTATTCCTAGAGGACACTTCTGAGTAAGTCTCTGGATGTGGATCTTCCACTTAACATTTGTTCATTAAGGAAGCTGATCAGTATTTTCCCTATGACTTTACCATTCTGATTCAGGTAGTTGTGGCACATAAAATGCTTCTTAAGGGAATCTCTTGAATCCTATGAAATCGCTATTAAATAAACAAAATGAAATTGATCCTTCCTATATGCTAACTTATCTAGGTTATGCTAATGTTGATAAATGTATATTATCTCAATCATTGAAGAAATAGATCTCAAATAAAATAAAAATAAAAATATACAGAGCTTTAGTTGAAATAATTTTAATTAAAGCTTCATTTTTGACAGAAGAAAGATGGCAGCTGTGGAAGGAGTTCACCGGTAGAACACATGCCCGGCACTGGTGAGATGCTGGGTTTTACTTTTGGCAGCACAAACCAAATTGAAGCCAAACCAAACCAAAATACCAACTCCTCACGTCTCCCTCTGCCTAACCTCTGTAAACAAGAGTAAAAGAGTAAAATAAGTGACCTAAATGTTAATTGATAATAAATTGAGTAGAAACAGTAAATGAGGACAATATGTCTTAAAGAGTTATAAGGCTATTCTTTGCTCAGTTATTATAGGTCTATTGCCTTTTCCAAGTGCTCTCTAATACTTTCTCCTGGGTACAAATAGGTATGGTAACATATAGTTAATTATATATAAATAGACCATTCCACCTCTTGACTGTAGTGCATTATAGTCCCCTAACATTCAAATTATTTCTTTGAATTAAAAGATTTCTCTGCATGCCTTTCTTAAACTAAAGATGGATATTTAAATTGTGTTTCCATTTTTTTCTATGAAAGCCATTTGCTGTTTCCTAATATATGCCAAATTCTGTTTCTTTTAAAATTCCATAAAATATTGAATAAATCAATCAATAAATGCCTTCCCTGTCAACTATATTTCTAAGTATCTTCCTAAAGGTGGCAGTAATCTAAATGACATACAAACGCTTCCAAATGCATCTAAAGTGTCGGTTTATTGCTCTAATTATTTTCCATGAAAGCTGTTCTACTTTATTACCCAAATGAGAGTTATTATTGTCTTTCCTTCTGATAATTGCATTTGTGGTATTTATTTCAGAGTTTTAAGATCCCATAAAGCCATTTATGTTTTCTCTTTTTTTATGAATTTAATGCTAATTAAAATAATGGATTAGTAGGCTTGGAAAATCAAATCATTATTCAGTCAGAACAATGGAAGGGCTTATTTAATTGACCACCTCAAATTATATTAAACCAATCATAGAAGAATTATTGCAAAGTTTCAAATGTTGCAGATACTGTGGCACTTTGTATAGGATACTAATAATTTTTCCATGTGCTTTAAAAAGAATAAAAGGCTGATTAAATTAGTAGATATATAAGATTTTATTTTTACATAGAAGGCAGCTGGATCTTTCTCAACTTTATCATTATTATTCTATTCATTTCTATAGGCGTAGTAATTTTAGCTTGTTATAGGAAAATCAAGTGGATTTAGAATTAAGCTTATTAACATCACTGAACTATTTGTGCAACATTACAGGTAGCTATAATGAAAGTGAATATACTTATTAATCAGGTTTCAGTTGTGGTGGTAATTTGTAATTTTAGGAATAAGATTATAGTTGAAAAGTAGAAAATCTTTTTGTCACAAAATAATTAATATGATGAAGTATCACTTATATCACTTGACATCTGGTTGATCATCGATTTGCTCAAGTGGGCGCCAGTAATGTCTCCATTCATTCCTGTCGCATGCTAGTGCAGCCCAATGGTATCTCATCACTCAAGGAACACGAAGAGCCTCAAACCCTTTGTTCAGGGTTTTGACAAAGAAGTCTGATCATCTTGTAGGTGGGTGGCCACACTGTCTTTTGATGTCCTGTGGAATCCATTCAGTAACAGCTCTAGTCCATTGGTCATCTCTAAATCACATTACGTTTCTGGTCCATGTGATTTTCGACACCTTGGAAAACTAGACAACATCCCTAATTCTTGATCGTCCACAGAGGTCGGAACTCTGGATTCCTTCTCTCACTTGAGTGAAATGTGATATTCCCAGCATAGCTCTTTTGATTCCTCTTTGGGATACCTGAATAGCGTTCTCATACTTTTTTCGTAGGGCCCAAATCTCTTAGGCCTATGTTAGTGCAGGAAGAATGGTGGAGTCAAAAAGTTGTGGCCAGAGCCAGAGATTCTTTGTCCTCTTAACCACTTCTTTGATGATCTTGAAGGTATTCCACACTGCTCTCTTCCTCCTGTGCAGTTCTGGTGTCAAGTTGTTCCTCAAGTTGAGTTCTCGACCCAAGTACACATAGCTGCTACATTCGGAGATATTTGTTCCGTTGAAAGCAAATGGAACATCAGGGACTAGTTTGTTTTTCATGAAATTGTTTTGGTGAGATTCAGCAGCAGTCTGATTTTTCCACACTCCAGTAGTCGAAGTTGGCCAGCATTTGTGCCGCTTTCCTAATGTTTGGTGTTATTAAAATAATGTCATCAGCGAAGCGGAAGTGGTATAGTTGCCTACTGTCTATCTTCACTCCCATTCCTTCTCATTCCAGTTGTCACATGACGTTCTCAAGGGTGGCACTGAAGAGTTTTGGTGAAATGGTATCACCCTACTGAACCTCTTTTTACGTTGATGATTACTTCCTTGTAGAATGGTGAGATCCTGGTGGTGAATCTGTAATACAGTTTACAGAGGATGCTGATGTATTGAGTTTGAACACCCTGTTTGGCTACGGCTTCTATGACCACTTCAGTCTCAACAGAATCAAAGGTCTTCTTTAAATCAATGAACATTAGACAGAGTGGCAAATCACATTGGCGAATGACCTCAAGAGTTTTCGAAGACAGGCATCTGTGGCTTTCCCACTCTCAGCATTCCTTGCACAGTCATGGAGGTGCTGAACCAGTCCATCGTATTCCTTGTCGATGTTGTCAATGATGGCACCTTCCCACATTGTCACAATAGTGCCAAAGAGCTCCCAGTTGGTGGTCATTCTGGGAGTTCTCTTCTTCAACTTTGCAGTCCTTTCTCCCCACTCTGTGAAGTAGAATTTTGCAGAAGATGGTGGTCTGATGCCATTTGGAATTTTGAAACAACAGCAACATCAGCCAGGCAAAACCATCAATTGAATATTATGTGGTCAATTTCATTGTGGAACTGTCCACTGGGAGACTCCCATGTCCAGCATTAATATTTGGCCTTCTGGAACTATGGTTGCCATGGATGGTCTTGGTCGACATGATAAACTTAGTCTCTCACCCTGTTTGTTCCAGTCTAGGCCATGGGTCCTGATGTGGAGTTCTTCTGATGATCTTCTTGGTCCTATCTTGGCATTAAGATCACCAACAATGATCTTGTAGAAGGTGTGGTCTTCTTTATAGAACTTCTCCATCTCCATGTAGAACTTCTCAATTTCTTCTTCATCGAAGTTGGATGTTGGTGCATAGATGACGAAGACAGAAACTGCTGGCAGTGAGCCACATCTATTCAAGTGTAATTGTCCAATTCAGGTTCGAATGAATCAATGCTCATGCCAAGTTCATGTCCACAAGGACTCCGACACCACTGACACCTCTATTGTCACATGTTCCAAGGAACAGTTCTTCTACAGTGTCAAAAATGGCATGATGTGATTTATGCCTTCTCGTTCCAGTCAGACCAATGATGTCATGCTTGATTTTCTACTCTTGCACCATCAGTTCCTCAATGGATGCTTCCGATGCCAGCGTACATGCATTGAAAGTCCAGACAGTCATTTTAGTCCTTCTTTGTTTTGGCAGTCCAGTTTGTCCCTGAGATTTTATCAGCCTCTCCTTGCTCATTTTTTTTTTGTTTTGCTTTTTGGGTCACACTTGGTGATGCACAGGGGTTACTCCTGGCTTTGCACTCAAGAATTACTCCTGGCAGTGCTCAGGGAACCATATGATATGCTGGGAATTGAACCCGGATTGGCCACGTGCAAGGCAAACGCCCTACCTGCTGTGCTATCGCTCAGCCCCACTCATCCTTTAATGCTGCCATGTTGGGGGCTCTTTCAGTGTCAGGTGAATAAGGCCCATTGTTGTTACTGTTTTTGGCATATCAAATATACAACAGGTAGTTTGCCAGGCTCTACCGTGTGGCAAGATACTCTCGGTAGCTTGCCGGGCTCTCTGACATGAATGGAGGCTTTTAGGGCAGCCTCTAATCGCCCTTACAGGTGTTCCCATGGTCACACCATATTTGAACCCCATTAAATATGGTGCGGTAATTATGGAAAATGGGTATTAAGTGTCTTATGATGTGTCAGTCTGGAAAGTGGCCTGGAGCATGGCGGTAGCTGGGTACTGGAGGTAGTGGAGGTTGGCTGATAAGGCATTTATCTGGCACCGTTATGGTGGGTCATCTGGGTGTGATCCCTGGGGTGCCGGAGAGTGGGGAGCAGATAGAAGATCTCTGTTTCCACATCTTGTTGAGCCTGGAATCCAAGGTCACAAAGTTCTGCTTTACCTGGTTCTGTGGGGCTTCACTAATGTGTGAGGTTCCATCCTAGTGTCCGGCAAGTGGCCTGGAGTATGGCGGTGGCTGGGTAGTGGAGGTACCACTACCTGAGGAAATAACAAGTAATTAATCATAATACATAAGAATTCATATTTAAAACATAATTTTGCAAAGTTTCTTCATCAACATATTGTCTGCTTTTATATGGTAGAAATACTAAATTTGATGTTTACTGAACTTTATAAACTGATTAAATATTTTGGCACTGAAAATAGGGAAACCACTTCAGTAAGAGCGAAGTAATTCAAATTGGGTTCAAAAACCTGACTTATTAGATTTTTAAAAATATTTCCTGGCTCTTAACAAATAAATTAAAGTACTCTGAAACCCAGAAAGATTCAGAAGCAAAGGCGTTCACATCCTCTGTCTGTAGCATATAATAACACAATATCTTGCAGATCAACTGGAAACTCTACCTACGTTTTTAAAATGTCTTAAGAAACATGGCAAGGGAATAGCCAATGGTAATGGCAACAAGCCTGGAGAGTTGGCCAAGGGGTTAGGATATGGCATGTCTGGGAAGGAACCTTGAAACTGACCCTGCTTATAGGTTTGAAGTTGGAACATTGTATGACCACAACTCACAACTTTATTGTTAACAATATTGTAAAACATGGAGTATAATTAAAAAATAAATAAAAACAGTCTGTAAGTTTTAAAAACGTGTCTGATATTGCTTAGCAGTTAACTTGCAGATGACATTTTGTAGAGCTAAACAATATTCCAGTCCAGGCTGGAGTGATAGCACATCACATAGGGGCATTTGCCTTGCATGTGGCCAAACTGGGTTCGATTTCTCCATCCCTCTAGGAGAGCCTGGCAAGCTACCAAGAGTATCCCTCCTACATGGCAGAGCCTGACAAGCTACCATTGACATATTTGATGTGCCACAAACATTAAGAATAAGTCTCACAATGGAGACACTACTGGTGCCCACTCGAGCAAATCAACAAACAATGGGAAGACAGTGCTACAGAATAATATTAGGGATATGGTGCTACCAGCAGGACAACCTGTACCTGTGGGGTGAGTGCATCAGCAGTCTGATGGTGCCATTAGACTTCCTGATACCCCCAAACTGCCACTGTGCTGTTAGCCAGATCCCAATAACTTGGGTCCAAGTTTACCAAGAAATTAAATGGCCAAAAGTTAGGTATGTGAGAGCCACACCCTCAAACCACCCTCTGGCTCATCTATACAAGCTCATTCATTGGCCTTATTTCAGAGACCTATAAATGCTGAAAGAGTTCAAAAGCCACAGTTAGGGCCAGGGGTGCTGCACGCTGCAGGTAAGAGGGCATGCCCTGCAGGGCATAAGCCAATAGTTTGTTTCCCTGGGAAAGATGGAAACAAGGACCAGGATCCAGAGACACAAAAAGAATCTCCGAGCTGAGCAGCTCGCAGCAGAGATAACTCCGGACTTTAAGTCAGACCTACTATATCGAGGTGCCTCAGATGGGGGCAGGCATTGCCCCACAACTGCCCCAGTAGGAACCTCAGCGCCAATGTCCAGAACCCTGTGAGCAGTGCAGGTACTCGGGTCCAGTGATGCAAACTCCAGGCCTCAAGGGACAGGGGATGGGCTGGTCCTTCTCATCTCCTCATCCCCATGGGGCCCTGGGGGTCACACCCACAAACTGCCTCTAGCTGCTACTTAAACTCTTTAACAGCCATGATCCAGAGACACACAAAAGAATCTCTGAACCGAGCGACTCTTGCAGAGATTTCTCCAGTCCCTAACTCTCTAAAATTTTAGAATTCCAGGCGAGCACAGCTGTGACATCTTATGCTATCTATAATAAACAATACAAATGAAAGTATGGGAGAGAATGTCTGCCATAGAGGCAGGGGGAGGGGTGGGATGGAGGGGGATGCTGGAGACCTTGGTGGTGGGAGATGTGCTCTGGTGGAGGATTTAGTGATTGATCATTGTATGACTGAAACTTGGACAGGAACGCTTTATAAGTGTCTCACAGGAATAACACTGTAGCACTGTCATCCTGTTGTTCACCGATTTGCTCGAGTGGGCAACAGTAATGTCTCCATTGTGAGACTTGTTGTTACTGTTTTTGCCATAACAAATACACCACAGGTAACTTGCCAGGCTCTGCCGTGCAGGCGAATACTCTTGGTAGCTTGCCAGGCTCTCCGAGAGGGATGGAGGAATTGAACCCAGGTCAGCTGCGTGCAAGGCAAAAGCCTTATCCATTGAGCTATGGCTCCAGGACTGGAGTGAGTGACTCACGAGGATAATAATAATAATAATAATAATATAATAATAATAAAAATAAGAGAATAAAATTAACATTCTGAAAAAAAGGAATGTGAAGTTCATTCCCATTTCAGTACTCCTATATTAATTAGAAAGAAAGAAAGAAAGAAAGAAAGAAAGGAAAAAGAAAGGAAGGAAGGAAGGAAGGAAGGAAGGAAGGAAGGAAGGAAGGAAGGAAGGAAGGAAGGAAGGAAGGAAGGAAGGAAGGAAGGAAGGAAGGAAGGAAGGAAGAAAGAATAATCTTTGAAATATTTTGGTTTGGGGGGAGTGCCACTCCTAGTGGGGCTCAGGGCTTACTTCTTGTTCTGTGCTTAGGGATGATTTCTGGCAGTTTTCAGGGGACTGAGAGTGTCCAGGCATAAATTTGGATCAGAAATGTGCCAGGCAAGGGTCTACCCCCATATCATCTCCCTAGTCCTGAAATATTTGATTATAGAAATTGTGACAACATTTTTATAATAGAGAAAATAATCAAAGTGTCCAACTACTATATGATTAATCAATCAAATTAATATAAGTAATATGTGACTATAGGTAGAAACTATTGATAAGACAGTACATTTTTATACACTTGATCTATTAGCAAAATTATTTTCACTGTACTAGCATTATATATATTAATAGTAAGTGATGAATAATATACAATAACAATCATGAGTAGAATTAGTGGTATTTTAGTTTGGAGGGGAGGATATTGGTTTTACTTTCTAAAGAATAGTATTGCCATGGTGATGCATTCATTTATAAAATAAGGGTGAGTTAAAATACACAGAATGTAGTATATAGTGGTTAGTCAATATTTTTTCTTTCTAAATTTTTATTTTTAACAGACTAATACTGAAGAAGGACAATTTAAAAAGAGAGGGCCTGGATTGATAGCACAGCAGGTAGGGCGTTTGCCTTACACACGGCCGACCTGGGTTTGATTCCCAGCATCTCATATGGTCCCCTGAGCACTGCCAGCGGTAATTCCTGAGTGCAGAGCCAGGAGTAACCCCTGTGTATCGCCAGGTGTGACCCCCCCCAAAAAAAAGAAAAACAAAAACAAAAACAAAAAAAGAGATTGTCTTGTTAAACCAGATGACACTAATTTCAAAATTAATTTAACATCGGCTATTTGGTATCATTCATTTTAATATCATGCAATTTTTAGGTATGAATGATCAAAAATCATCATCCATATCAGTTTATTTCCTCTTTTTACCCCAATTGTTTTCATAGCACAAATCTTTAATTTTTATTATTTAGTCCATATGTCTGCTTTTTTATATGTTATATGCCTGTACAAGCATGTCCTTTATGTTTTATCCTTGTTTTATCCACTTAATATATAATCATTTAGGCCCACAATATATAATTATATAAACCAAATAAATATATTTATGTAATATATGGGCTAGAGCAGTAGCACAGTGGTTGGGCGTTCGCCTTTCACGAGGCCGACCCATGTTCAATTCCTCCGCCCCTCTCGGAAAGCCTGGCAAGCTACCAAGAGTATCGAGCCTGCTCAGCAGAACCTGGCAAGCTACCCGTGGAGTATTGGATATGCCATAAACAGTAACAATAAGTCTCTCAATGAAAGACTTTATTGGTGCCCGCTCGAGCAAATCGATGAGCAGTGACAGTGACAGTGACAGTGATGTAATATATAATTATATAAACCAAATAATATGTAATTTATTTCACTTAATATAGAATCATCTAGGCCCATTCATGTTACTTAAAATGTCATGATTTAGTCTTTAAAAGGGAAAACTATCATATTGTGCTTATATATCAAATATTCTCCTTAAAAAATTAAATGACCATGAGATACACAGTTACAAAGTTGTTTATGATTGGGTTTCAGTCATAACATGTTTCAATATCCCTTCAATCACCAGGTACATTTCCCACCACCAATGTGCCCAGTTTCCTTCTCATCTCCACCAACAACCTCTATCGCAGACAAGTTTCTTCTCTCTCTGTCTCTCTCTCTCTGTCCTTCTCTCTTTCTCTCCTTCTCTCTCATATCAAATAGTCGTAACCCATTTGATGTTGTTTATTTCATAGAACTTAGGTTTTTGCCATTTCTAGACTACTGTCAACAGTGCAATAATCATGGGACTGCACATATTTCTTTGAATTAACATATTTGTATTTCAGATGAAGATCCAGATGTGCTTTAATTGGATCATATGGAATTTCTAATCTTAACTTTTCATTTAGCATATTACATTTTATAGGGTAAATTTGTGTCACATAAATGACTTCTTAATAGTTTTTGTCAAGACCACACACAGGTACAATTTATGTAAGATAAATGCATGGGTACATAACATATATTTCACACATAACCTTGTTGACAGATTATCACCCATTTCAATACAAATAACTCTTCTTTCGCAATTGGTTGTTTAATGGGTTTGACTAGTTTATGGTGGAGCAAAAGTAATAATTCATAAAGAAAATAGAAGAAACATTATTTTTGACATATGTAATCTTGATTTAAAAGTCAGGATTATAGTTCCATGCCTCATGGGTTTGATTGCTGGGTTAAACCCAATTGAATCACGAAATCATGAATCATGAATCAGGAAATCTTGTTGATTTGATCAATCTTGTTGATTGTCGATTTCTTGAGCAGGTTCAGTAACCTCTCCATTCATCCTATCCCTGAGATTTTAGAAGCCTCTCTCCACTTGGCCTTCCCAACAATGCATTGGAGGCTCTTTCAGGGTCAGAGGGATGAGATCCAGCTTGTTACTGGATTTAGCATATGAATACACCATGGGAAACTTGCAAGGCTGTCCCATGTGGGCAGGAAACTCTCAGTAGCTTGCTAGTTTCTCCCAGAGCGAGAAGTAGGTTATAAAATATCACTTCTGAGAGCTTGCTTTTAAGTCTCTGGGTGTTGGCCATTGATGGGATTACACACACCTGGGTTCCTCTGCTGTACCTTCATGCGTAAGGCTTGTCCGAACGTGTGGAGAGGGGCCTTGAGCATGGCTGTAGCTAGGTTCTGGTGTTCTTCGGCTGCTGGGAGCTCTGCTCAGGGCGGGGAGGGAAGCTGGAGCCCATCCCCTTCTAGGGGTCCGGGGGAAGACAGCCAGGTGTGCAAGCAAGAGACTCTCTGCCCAATTAAACTAAAAAAATATATAAATTATGCAAAACCTAGATTTCTGTTTGTAGATCTTACTTTATAGGAAAGTATGCTGCAACATTTCTAGTCAACAGTGAAGGGAAAACTTGTTCTTACTATCAGTAAACCTTTCAGACCATTTTAGACAAGTTCAAATTTTCCTTTCCTACAGAGATAACAAATATTGCTTTTATTAATAATATATAATTTAATCATGTAAAAATTTGATCAATGTATTTTGCCTTTCTCACTAGACTATAAGCTACCACATAGCACAAAACAAAAAAATTTTATCTTGACACTCCTTGTATAAATAAGCCTCAGCTAACAATATCTAATTGATACAATGCAATGTTATTATAAATGATCTGTTTGAAATAACATAGTCAGTTAAACTTCTTTACAAGTCATGGACTAAATATTTATTTCCCTCCAGGAAATTGGAGATGGACTCTTGGGAGATGATGAGGTCAGATGGGATCATGAGACCCTGATCTGATAAATTGAGTGTACTTACAAGGTAACATCCTCGAAAAGGTTATTTGTGTACTTGAAGAGATGTTGGCGACCTATTAAGTCAAGAGAAGAGGTCTTCGAATAATTAAATCTAAGTTATTGGTACCGGAATCTTAGACTCTTTAACTTCTAGACTGTTTAAGCCACTGGTCTTTGATATTCTGTTATTATAGCCTGAAAGACTGATGCATGATATTTGTCATAATTTATTATGTGACATAGAATATATATATGTATATGACAATATATGTGACATATATACCCATAATTTATTTTTTTTTCTTTTTGGGTCACACCCAGTAATGCACAGGAGTTACTCGTGGCTCTGCACTTAGGAATTAATCCTGGTGGTGCTCAGGGGACCATATAGGATGCTGGGAATTGAACGCTGGTTGGCTGCGTGCAAAGCAAATGCCCTATCTGCTGTGCTATCACTCCAGCACCATATACCCATAATTTTTTATCTGAGTTTTCAAATTTTTCTAAAGTTTTAAATGTATTTATTATCTTAATAGTAAACAAATTAAATTTTTTTATCTTAAAGTTGGATCATTAAGATGAAATAAAATCAAACATGTGCTCTTGTACCAGAATCTTTGCCAACTATTGTTTAATGCAATAAATATGTGATTTAATTTAGTTCTATAATACTTAAAAGGATATATTATTCCTCAAAGCTTATAGACGTATTTCCATTCATTCTGCTTAGTTATAAATATGATTTTAGTGCCAGGCTGTTTTTACTCAGGGCGCCCCAGAGGGGGGCAGATGAGAACCCTCTCCACCCCAAGGGACCAGCTCCAGCAGCAGACATCCACTACCCAACTGCCACCATGCTCCAGGCTGCTTTCCGGACTGTGAGACAGCTTCTTCCTACCCATTTTGCATAATTACCACACCATATTTGATGGAGTTCAGACAGTAGGCAACAAATCATAGAAAGCAATATATATATGTAAATAAATGTATATATATATACACACACAGAGCCCGGCAAGCTACATATATAATATATATGTATATATACATATATATTATATATATATACACATATACCTCTCGGAGAGCCTGGCAAGCTACCAATAATATCTTGCGTGCACGGCAGAGCTTGGCAAGCTCCCTGTGGCATATTCGATATGTCAAAAACAGTAATGATAGGTCTCATTCCCCTGACCCTGAAAGAGTTTCCAATCATTGGGAAAGACGAGTAAGGAGGGGCTGCTAAAATCTCAGGGCTGGGAGGAATAGATACATTATTGGTGCCTGCTCCAGTAAATCGATGAACAATGGGATGACAGTAATACAGTAAAAATACAGTATTAGCCATATTTTGCAACAATTGTGTTTCCTCTTTTGTTTCATGTGCTGATTGTAATATTTGAATCTCATATCTTAATTTATACCACTCAGACAGTGAAGTCATTGAAATATTTATCGGTTTTATTTCACATGTCACTATATGTAATTTGTAGTCACAGGATTAAAATATAAGCATCTCAAAATAAAAATAGCATTAGAGGGCCGGGGAGAAGACTTAAAGGGTTGGTGTGCATGCTTTGCATGTAGAACCCCTGGTTGCAATTCCTGGCATCCACATGGTTCCATGAGCACCATCAAAATGTAGGATTAGAAAGAGTGTCTCTTAAATGCCCTGAATACTGTTTTAAAACTATGTTAAAAGCAGATCTACTATACTGTACTGTCTGAGTAGAGATGCCAAATAGCTATAATGCAAATCAGGAGCAAGTCATTGACAGGTAAATTAAGTAGTCATGATCTGAATATTGAGTTTAGGCAAGCATCACAGTCTATCGGTGCCAACCTAGATTTCTTGTCCTGTACAAAATTGTTATGTTGTTCTCGTTAAGCAGTCATCCATCTAAGTGACTTCAAGGCCCTTAAGACCCGAGTAGGCAAAGCTCATCGATCAGGCTCTTGACTTCGGTCAGAGCCACAGCAGGTACCATAATAAGCAGAGTTCACGTATTCTGATCATTTTGTTATAAAATGCCTGAAAAAAATCTCAACTATTTAGTAATTTTACACTAGATGCTCTCAATTAGGACCTATTTTGCTGTGTTAATTTCTCCTGATTATGACTCAAGATGATTAGTGGAATCTACTAAGCTTTCAGAGAGAGACTTCCATGATTAATGCTTGGTCTTTTGTTCAACTTCTGTGGGAATCTGGGGGAATATGGTTTTCTAAAAAATAAATTTAGTAAGTAATGTTTGTCATTGACCTAGAATAAGTCATCAAAGCAGCATAAAATACCAGGACTTGTGGACGGGAGCTAGTAGAGCAGTTAGGCTCCATGCCTGGCATGCACCAGACCTGTTTTCAATTCTTGACACCACAGAGTGCCCCAGGCATCACTGGGTTCAGTCCTGGAGACCTTACAACAGTGTTGGGTGTGGTTCTGGATACCCTTAAGCACTGCCAGAGCAGCTTGGATATCCCAATTACTGCAAGACCTGAGCAACACTTCATCCTTGCCCCTTTGCATTGAGTTCCATGTCTGCTTGGACTCTGGAATGGGAATGGGACTAAGGACCCCCTGAACACTGTTTAGGAGGCCTAAAAAGAAATAAAATAGCAGAATTTATAGATTGACAAAAGGAAATAGAAATAATTTCAAACTCCATACAAGATTCAGAAACATTAGGGATAGATGGGAAATTTTCATTGTAGTTATAGAAAAGGACAATTCTATGCATTTTGAGCTATTTCATTTTAAAGTACTTCACAAAGTAAATTATAGAATAAAATTCAACCAAATTCAATCCATGTATAAGTAGAATAAGTATCTAAAACATGATACAGAAAATAGAACTCATGTGTCCTCTTGAAGAATTTTCCTTGTAAAATATTCTCACCAATGAACATTTAGTGAAAAATTAAAAATATTCTAAAATGGGTTCAGATCTTAGGAAACACTGTTGGGGAACACTGAAACAATTAAATGTATATAGAAATCTAAGAGAGTAATACTTATTATTACAAAATAAAATATTCAAGCAATATACATGGCATTCTTCAGAAACATAAACCACAAGCCATTAATATTGGCATGGAACCATAAAATACCATAAATAGCAAAAGAAATTATGGAAAAAGGAAGATGGGAGGCATAAGATCAGAATTTGATCTGATTTTAACTATACTATAAAGCTATGCTACTCAAATTACTATAGAATTGAAGTTAGAGTAAACTCTTAGGCCAATTGAGATCACAGATATATATTCTCATATGTAAGAAAAGTGAACTACAACTAAACTTTTAAAGCCTCTTAAATGACCTGCAGAATTTATTACATTTCACATTCTTAGTATGACTTTTATTTATTATTTATAATTTGCTTTGTTAAGATATAATTTACATATCAAACAACTCAGCATATAAGTATACAAGTCCATTTCTGTGTATATTCACAGAGTTCTGCAATGATCACCATAACTCTTGAGCATTTCTTATTCCCTGGAAGGAGCGTTGTGCTTCCTGGAAGTCAGTCCCCATCCTTGTCATCCCACCACTTTGAGTCCTGTAAAACCAATAATCTAGCTTCTGTGTCTATAGATTTTTCAATCTGGATGTTTCATAAAATATATGGTCTTTTACAAAAAAAAAAGAAAAGAAACAAAGAAAAGTGAGCTAATAACTAAAGAGCTAGGTACATGATGTAGAGAAGAAAATCTCTTCAGCATATAATGTTGGGAAAATAAAACCAAATAGCCAAAAACGAAAATTGAATGCATATCTCATGCCGTGCACAATGACTAATAAAAAATAAATTGAAGATCTTATTAGACCAGAATCCATAAAATAAATCACAGAAAACACAAGGAGGATAGATCTCCTTATCAACTCCAGAGATGCCTCCAGTGATTCTACTCAATTGCCAAAGAAAACAAAGCAAACACACATCTGGGGCTACATCAAATCAAAGTCTCTTTACTGTGAATTAGAATATGGCTAAAATATAAACAAACTCTACTGATTGGGAGAAAATATTTACACTCAATGCAACTGACAAAGTACTACTTTCTAAGACATATAAAATGCTCGCAAAACTCAACAACAAAACGCAAATCAAAACATAAAAAAAATGGGGGAGGCACTGAAGAAACACACATCCTCCAAGAAGGCAAACTTTTGTTCATTAGGCATATGAAAAATTGTTTACAGTAACTGATTATTTGGGAAATGCACAGAGATTCCCTCAAGCCAGTAAAAACTGGCCTGCTTCACGAAAATCCAGATACAACTACCATGATCTGGGATGCAGTGGAAAAGGAACCTCATTCAACTGTCAGTTGAAATGGCCTGTTTCAGTCTCTAGGGAAAATTTTAATGGGCACTTCTCTAAAATTAATGTTTTTCTACTGTGATAGTATATGCTTAGGAGTAGAATTGCAGGGTCAAATGAGTGCTTTAGTTTCATTTTTTGAAAACTCTCCAAACCATTTTCCAAAATGGTTGAACCGAGTGCCAATCCCATCAGCAGTGAATGTGCGTCCTATTTAACAACATCCCCTTCAACTTTTACCATTTCCAGTCTTTCTGATATAGGCTATTCTTGTTGGTATGAGGTAATGCCTCATGGTTTGTTTTGATTTCTATTTCCTGACAATCAGTGATGATGACCGTTGTTTTTGTATGTTTATTGGACATTTTTCAGTAATCCTTTAGGAATGCTTGTTAATTTCCTCTTTTCATTTAATTAACATTTTTTTTTGTTGTTGAACTTTGAGTGCTTTCATACATCTTGGATATTAATACATTGATGTGCAAATATTTTCTCCAACTAGTGGAGTGTTTTTTCTATTTTTATTTATTTATTTTTCTGGATAGGGTTGGGCCATACTCAGCTGCTCAGGGCCTACTTTTGGTTCTGTGATAAAGGATCACTACTGGTAGTGTTCAGGGGACCATATGTGGCATGTAGATTGGACCCAGGTTGGAGTAAGGAAAGTGCTTTATCACCTGTACTATGTCTCTGGCTCTGTCTTTCTAATTTTAGACTTAATTTCTTTTATCTAGACCTCATTTTTTTCATAACACAGTCTTTTAAAAAAGTTTGATGTAAGACTACCTTTTTTTCCCTCCGCTTTTGTTTTCATTGTCCCTGTGTTTATATTATTGGCTACTCCTGAAATCAAGATTTTGGAGAGTCCTGTGTTTTTCTTAATGTGTTTTGTAGAAATACATCTCAGATGGTTTTTATTCATTATCATAACTATTTACAAAAAGAAACAATATTACATTTTTCTTTCTGTATAATGCAATTGTTTTTAAGTTTTGAAATTATAAAATAACATGCAACTATTTAAGAAAATCTACCGTTAATAGAAAGCCATGCCCTCTCCCAGTTCCCAGGAATTTCATATGCCAGTGAGCCTCACTATGTATAATTTGATAATTTTTGTAAGATTTAGCTCCAAGATACCAACATTCTGATACATGTTGTGTCTTAACTTTTATTTTGTACCTATTGTCAACACAAATTCGTCACATTTTTCTGTACCTGCATAGAGAATTATCATATTCTTTTTGACTATGAGATCTTCAGCTGTAAGTTGGGGTAGGAATTAATATTTTTGGCTTAAATATCTCTAGATTGATAACTGGAATCTCATGGTGTCCCCCAAATCACTTGGTATAGCTCCAAAATCTCCCGTGTAATGCTGGGGAAGTACTCAGCATGATATCTTTGGACGCTGGCATTTAATTCTCAGGCTCTGTTAGCTGAGAATTACATAAAATGGTGCAATTCTCCCCAAGCTCCTTGGCACTCCTAAAGATATTCAATTGTAAGAAATATATATATATATAATTTGTGCAGAAACCCCTACAAAAATGTAGATTTTATTCTAATTTGGCTTCAGTGAATTCTGATACATACAATGCACTGTATAATTCATTTCCAAGGAGCAGAGAGGTCTAAATTAATATCCCTTTAAAATATTTGATACATATTGGAAGACTGACCACTAAGCAAGTTCTTATTCTTTAGCATTGAGCATCCCTACTCCTATTAATCATTGCTCATGCAACAGCAATTTGTGGTATTTAATTGCAACTTGATTTAGCGGTAATTTAAAAGCTGTTTTTTGGTTTTGGCATTTGAAGAAAATGTCATCTTTATGTAACCGTCAGTATTGATACTGGCATATATACTGATAGTGATCAAAGTATGTGTAAATAAATTACTAACAGTTATACAGTGCTTTCTTCTTTCTGCAAAAAAGAGTTAAAATTTGAACATTTTAAAAATAAATGATGAAAGCTCTCTCCTTCTCTCATCCCAAGATTTCATGCTTTGAATGTTGCTATATATTCTTCCAGAACATTTTTTATTGAATAAAAAATGATCTTTGTGTATGCAATTTCATTTCTTGCTTTTTTTTTCTTTTTGGGTCATACCTGGTGATGTGACCCAAATTACTCCTGGCTCTGTATTCAGGAATGACTCCTGGTGGTGTTCGGGGGTACTAAATGGGATGCTAGGAATCAAACCCAGATCGGCCGCATGAGAGGCAAATGCCCTACCCGCTGTGCTATCGCTCCAGCCCCTCATATCTTGCTTTTTAACATGTAATTTAAATATTTCATTGGAGAACAGCTAATGTGACTTGCTGTTTTCAATGGTTCCATGCTATTCATTAACATGGATATTGGAGTTTCTATTTTAGTATTACTTCGCTGGTGGACATGCTGTATATCTGAGATCACGTTCTTTACTCCTCGAAAGAACTGTTTAGACCTTCTTTTCTGCATCTGTGTTCTGTCTATGCTTTTACATAGCTCATCTCCCTCTCTCATAGCAATGAATGGTTCTTTTTTCCTCTCATATCCCTCAATAACATCAGTTTTAAAAAGAAACCAGATTAGAAAGATGAATGATTTGGTGATGCAAGTCCCTGTTGGTAGAAGGGACAGTGGATTGACAGCAGGTCCAGCTCACAAACCTCATTTTCTTTCCTCATAACTCAGGTTTTTGTCACTATATACAATATAAAATATCATTTAAAATCATTTAACTAGACAAAAATGTATTGTTCATAGCCATTAAAAGAAAAAGAAATTTTTGATATTTTTTCTCTAGGTAGTCTCAAATTCCAACATGAGGGTGACGTTCCTTTCTGTTTCATGTGTTTGGGTGTTTCCTATCTACCAAGTTCAGCATATTTCCTCATGGTTTTTTCAGTCTCTACTTAGTATGATGTCTTTTGTTTTTGCTTTTGTGATACGTGTTGTTTGATCTCTGAGTTCCTCAGTCTTCCACATCCTTGTAGGCAGGGTCTTGCTACCTTCGATCAAAGTAGCAGCCCGCTTTCTAGTTAGGATTCAGCTTTCTAAAACAAGCTTTAAACCAAGGTAGGGTTAGCCACCCTTACTCATACAAAAGTATCTATTCTGCAACACTCCATGTTGAAAGTGCTCACATGCATAAATACCAAAGTAAAAAAATTAACAGAATAATGGCATGTTAGTGGCACTTTTTAATTGCCTAGAAGTAGCCAAATTTTTTGTGTGTACCTTCTTATTTAACTCTTTATTAGGTTATTGTTATTATTATATCCATTTTGAAGGTAGGAAACTGTAACTTAAGGGTGTCAACTAACTTGGCAAGAATCAATGATAATTTCAACTCACATAGTTTTAGAGACTTAAAACCAAGCTCCCGGAAGAGAGCGATGCAGAGACTCTCTTGCCCATGCACCTGGATGTCTTCCCCGGGGCCCCTCGGAGAGGGTGGGCTTCAGCTGAAGACCTCCGGAGTCTAGCCACAGCCATGCTCAAGGCCCCTCTCCACATGTTCAGACTAGCCTCACGCATGAAGGTACCAGCAGAGGAACCCAGGTGTGTGGGACCCAGGGCTGAGACCTCCAAGCCTGCTCGGATGGGGACTGGGCCTCTTCTGCCCAGATTTCCCATTTTTCAGTAGCTAGGTGGTCACACCTAGGGATTGCCCTTGGCACTGTGTAATCCCACCAACGGCCAACATCCAGAGACTTAAAACCAAGCTCCCGGAGGACATCTAATAACCTAGTTCTCCCTCTGGGAGAACCTGGCAAGCTACCGAGAGTTTCCTGCCCACATGGGAGAGCCTCGCAAACTCCCCATGGCGTATTCATATGCCAAAACCAGTAACAATGCTGGGCCTCATTCCCCTGATCCTGAAAGAGCCTCCAATGCAGCATCGTTGGGAAGAATGAGTAAAGAGAGGCTCCTAAAATCTCAGGGCTAGGACAAATGCAGACATTACTGAGACTGCTCGAGAAATTCTATAATCAATGGGACGATGATGAAGATGATGGTGATGATAGATCTACAAATAAATATAACTTCTTTTTTTAGGTGAATAATGAGATGCCTATAATTTCTATTACTCAGCCAGGCAAAATACTTTTTATTTTTTCTGTTTGCAGCAACACCAGAGGTGCTCAGTCTTACGTCTGGCTCTGTGCTTTGGGAGAACTTCAGGTAGCCTTTTAGTGGGGATGCACATGCATCCGGGAATCAAGTAGAGTGGGCAGCTTGCTCAGCTAGTGCCTTGGCTCCTGCACTATCTCTCTGGCCTCAAGGACAACTTCACTTCTGTAAGTGTGATTTCTAAGATAGTAATGGAACCATAATAAAAAAAAATAAATGATCACAAATATATTCCAAGAGGGCCAGAGCAATAGCCTTGCCCAAGGCTCATCCAGGTTCGATTCCTCCACCCCTCTCGGAGAGCTCTGCAAGCTACCGAGACGGCAGAGCCTGGCAAGCTACCCGTGGCATATTCAATATGCCAAAAACAGTAACAGCAAGTCTCACAATGGAGTCGTTACTGGTGCCCACTCGAGCAAATCGATGAGCAATGGGATAACAGTGATAGAGTGATACAGTGAAGCCCCAAGCACATTCAGGTATGTCTCTCTGCAAAAAAAAAAAATTATATATATATTATTGTGTTCTCTTGTCTAAAATGAACAAAAAATAACATAATTATGTCACATTGACTTATTTAGGATGGTACTAATTTAATATAAATTCAATAAATATTTACGAGATACAGACCTAGGGTAAAATATCAGGGAACATATATTTAGATTAAAATAATGTTTTATTTAGGAGACAGAAATAATGAGAAATAAAGTTAAAATAGGAAAATTTAAGACTGGTTCGGGCTAGACAAGCTTTCTTCTAATAATAAAAACTCATAATAAAATTTCACCTGTAGGTCAAACAATTGTAGTATGAATATGGTACATGAGACAGTCACCTTGAGTGAAATATTTCAGCATCCGATGTTGCCCTTGATGAACATGTCATTATTGTTTTAATAACATTTTATCACCATAATATTAATTCCTTTAAAATTTATTGTATTTGAGATATAAGATTTTTAGTAAAAAATAAAAAGTTTTGTGAAGAGTGAAAACACCTTTGCTATGGAGAGAAAAACAGGCAGAACACGGTAGATATGAGAAAGCATAATTGCATGCTTTGATATTTATGATGAAAGACCAGAGCTGAAAGAAAAATGACAAAAATGCTATCTTAGCCCTTTATGAAACAAAGAAAACGTGAAGGCTGTGCTATAGTAATTTTCATCACTCCTTCCAAAAGCTTTAGCAAGCTTTGAAAATTTATATATAATAGCAGCTAGCTTTTGGAAGTGAAAATACTTTGAAATTATCTTAGGATACATGGCTGATTAAAGAATAATTTTTTTAATAAAGAAAATAAAATTCCTGTTTCACAATATTATAGTAACTCTCTTAAATAGCATTAAAATATTTCAATAGTCCTCTGAATTGGCAGTATTAAAAATTATTTTTTGTCCAAAATAAAATGAGAAATGTAAAATGAGGTTGTACTTTTTCTCTAATTACACAGGATAAGATAAAAAATGTATAAATATAAATTTTTAGAAATTTTAAAGTGAAATATGTTAAATATTTTAAAACTATTTATAAAATCATTTTTCACAGCACAGAACTGATGATTTCAAAATATCATCGTAGTTCATATAAATTAACTCTTTATGTATTAATTGACTAAATAAATTTTGTCTTAAAAAGGTAAAGTATTATAAAATTATTCCATAGTTTGCTTGCACTCATGAACAAGTGGCAGAACAATTGATTTTTTTTTAAATTTTTTTGTTGGGCTGGAGCCATAGCACAGCGGTTAGGGTCTTTGTCTTGCATGCGGCCCACCCAGGTTCGATTCATCCATCACTCTCGGAGAGGCCAGCAAGCTACCAAGAGAATCCCACTTGCATGTCAGAGCCTGGCAAGCTACCTATGGCGTATTCGATATGCCAAAAACAATAACAACAAGTCTCACAACGGAGACATTACTGCTGCCTGCTCTAGCAAAGGGATGAGCAACGGAATGACAGTGACAGTAACAATGACAATTTTTTAAATTATTTATTTGGTTTTTTTGCTTCTTGGTTCATACCTGACAATGCACAGGGGCTACTCTTGGCTCTGCACTTGGGAATTACCCCTGGTGAAGCTCAGGGGACCCTCTGAGATGCTAGGCATCGAACCCAGGTCGGCCTCATGCAAGGCAAACACCCTACCCGCTGTGCTATCAGTCCAGCCCCAACAATTGAATTTTTTAGCACATTACAAATATAAGTCTAAACTAATAGTTGTAGAATGACTTGTTTTCTTGTGAATTTTTTCAATAATTTTTTTTAGAATATCTGTTTCTAACTGTGATTATTTTTTCTCTCTAAATTCGTTATAGAATTATCAAGTACTGAGTTGAAACATACTATTTTGCTGTTTTAATGTATTTCTCTTTATTCATCCCTTTATCTTACCAACATTGGTTATGTAATATATATATCCACATATACATAACAAATTATATATATACATGTATATGTATAGCAACGATGAACAACAGTGCTACAGTGGTATACTTTTTTTTTTTGCTTTTTGGGTCATACCTTGTGATGCACAGGGGATACTC